>NC_092165.1:24793757-25141257 GCF_045791955.1 Oncorhynchus clarkii lewisi | reverse complement strand
GTGTCTGCTCCCCTCCTCTTTCTCTCATTCAGACGTTATTCTTTTGGCAGGGGGGGGGGGGGGGGGAAATATAGAGATTCTGCCAGCATCTCTTCAGCTGCTTCTTCCCCTCTTGTTTTTCCTGCTGTACTGTAATCCAATGGAATGTCTTCTTCTCCTTTCTTTCTCCTTCTCCCCCTGCGGCGCTGGGTATTGAGAAGGGGTTTGGTGTATAAGTCGCCATTGTTCCTTTGTCTCTTGACCAGTTGATCAGTATTCCAAGCTCCTGCTAATGTGATACTGCACATGGTAATGGTGATGCACAGAGAACAGACCTTAATGTGGCTATTGTGGAGCAACCGAAAAAGAGAGGGAGGGAGATCCCTTTTCCCGAGGACAATGCTGCAGTTTAGGAAACAGGGGAAGGAGGAAGAGGAGTTTTGAAAGGAGGCATACAGCTTCTAACATATTGCTTTATCCCGAAGAGGATAAATATATCTATCTTTCCAGGAGTGTTTGAGGAAGCAAAGGGAAAAAAGTGTTACAAAGAATGGGCAAATGATTCTACTGAAGTGGTCCATTGTTGCATTGAGTGTGTGGCTATTGTACAGTGATGTAGAATATCAGAAGAAAGGACACGTCTGAAATTGGACCCTATTCCCTATAGGGCTCTGGCCAAAAGCAGTGCACTACATAGGGAACAGGGTGCCATTCTCGATGAACCCCGTTGTCTTTGTGTTGAACTTTATTGTCAGTTAACTGGACTCAATCCCCTAGTCGGTTAGGAAGACATGGAGATTCACCTTCTGAAAGTTGCCATGGTAATGGTTAGAGCTGGCCACCTAAAGTATTGTTGCCATGGCTGCGATACGTCGGTAGACATCTTCCCCAAGCTTTTGTGTCTGTGGGAGAGGGCGATGAGACTGTCAGGGCTTTTTACTATGGGGAGTTTCATCTTCTGGATCAGACAATGAATTGAGGAGATGAGAACGTAAAGGTATATGGAAGATATAATTGCCTGTTTTGGGTCTTCCCGCTTTCTCCTTTTATTTTGGTCAATTGTATTCCTCTCTCTCAATTATTCTGCCCCTCATACTTCCTCTAATCCCTCTCCATCTATTTATCTCCCCCCCCCCCCCCCTCTGCCCCCGCATCTCTCGGATTCTCTCGCATTTAAATGCGGAAGATACATTCAGTTGATACATTTAATTAAATAAGATTAGAAAAAGAAATAAACAACAAAAATGTACATGGATGATGGTTACGCTATGTATCGCTTGTAAGTGATGTACAATGTATATACTTCAGGGAACTAAAGGTCATTGGGATGTCCCTCAGGTTATGGAAATCACCCAGAATAATTCCCAGCTTTATGTCATTATCAAAAGCACAGAAGTTGGGAATTGATTGATCTTATTTGGGAGTATTTCTTACAGTAGAGGAGAAAGTGCATCTCTGTCTCTACCTCCCCTGTAGTGCAGTGACCACATAGCGTTCCTCTTTGGGAAGCCATGTCTTTTTGCATGGCCCTTTTCGATAGCCTACTGGTGGTCGCTGAGCCTGTGTTTGGTCAGGATCTGTCTCTGTTTTGTATCTCTGACAGAGTAGAGATATTCTGACAATTTGTATTCTCTTTTGAGGGCCAAACAGCAGTTTAGTTTATTCTTTGTTTTTGTTAAGGAGTTTTTAATTTCTGTAACAATTTGATTGATTTCCTTGTGTGTTTTGGGTAATAGGGTTGTTTTTAATAGCTGACCTCTTCTCAGGGTTCCTCTGTTGGGTTTCTAGTGCTTTGAATAGTAAGGATTTTGGGGCTTCATTTCAAATGGTGCCAAAATGTTTATATTTACAATTAAAGGGAATCTTCAGAGTCCAGCTCTGCATACATTATTTGGTATTTAAATATATATATATATTTAGGATAATTCTGCAGAATTCTGTATGTTGATTTTCCTTTGAGTTTTTAGCCCAATGCTTATGATCGTAATTACAGATTGGACTCCAAACCTCGCTTCCATTTAGTGAAATTGGTCAAATTACACTGTTGACTATTTTGTACCATATTTGGAGAGGAATATTTATTTTTGAGAATTTACTTTTTAAGGAGTAAAATGCTTTACAGGCTTTTTATTTGAGTGGATTCACTGCCAGACCAAAACCTACTAGAAGCACATATTTTTAGTCCTAGGTAGTTGTACCATTGGGCATGTTGAGCCATGGTATTTCCAAATTTGAACAAGTGTCTGCTGCTTTGATTCCTGGCATTTTTCTGGAAAATCACAACTTTGGATTTCCAAAACTTTTTGTGTGTTTTGTCCAATTTTTTTATAGTATTTTTTATTTTTAGTCCCAGCCCCCATCCCCGCAGGAGGCCTTTTGGTAGGCCATCATTGTAAATAATAATTTGTTCTTAACTGACTTACCTAGTTAAATAAAGGTAAAAAAGGGAGAAATTATGCTTTATTCCCAAATAATGTTAAGTTGTTCCTGTAGTTGCTCTGTTGGTGACAGTAGGCCAAGGTCATCTGCGTAGAGCAGGAATCGGACTTCATCTTTGAGGGTGAGTCCATGGGCTGCAGATGTAGACGTTGAACAGAGTTGGACTTAAACTGCACCCTTGTCTCAACCCTCGCCCTTATGCAAAAAACTGTTATTTTATTGTTCAGTTTAATACTGCTTGTGTCGTTAGAGTAAATAGATTTAATGATGTCGTATACTTTACCCCCTCTTTCTCTCAACCCCGCACCTCTCTGATTCAGAGGGGTTGGGTTAAATTCGGAAGACACATTTTGGTTGAATGCATTCAGTTTTGTAGCTGACTAGGTATGCCCTTTCCTCTCTCTCTCTCTCCCCCCTCGTCTCAGTTAGAGATAGCAGGACTATTACAGACAGAGGTACCAAAAGTACCCTGCCCCTGCAAGTTACTGGATGTTCATAGAACACTCCTTAGATATGTGGAGACCTACTCTACTGTGTCCCTCGTCTGTCTCCCAGCTGACAGACCGACACACCACTGATACTGGCAGTTAGAGGGAGGAGTGTTTAGTATCAACTCTGCTGCTGTGGAGCCTGGTATTACCTGGAGTGTGAGGGAGGGAGGGAGGGATGGAGGGATGGATGGATGAAGGGGAAGGGGGAGGGGGGTAGTGTGTGTGGGAGGAACATCTGTTGAGAGCAGCGACCGAAACACGATCTGAACTGCTAGCTAACACATACACTCACACAGATAAGTAGAAAGGTGTGCTTCCAGTGTGTGCGTGTGTGATTGTGTATGTATGTGTGTCTCGCAGCCCCTTGCGCAGGCCTTGAGAGAGTTGTTGAGAGGCTGGAGATTTCCTCTGGAGCAGCTGAAGGAGAGGCAGACAAACTAGAGCTATATTATTGAGCCACTAGTACCATGACACACACACACACACACAAACTCAGGTACCCCCCCACACACACACACACTCCTCCCTCAGCTGTGTGATCCAGCTCCGTTCTGAAGCCTCTCACACCTGTCCCAGTCTCATGCACAGGTCACTATTGATTTATGGATTTAGGAGCTTCCCCTGACACCCTGCCAAAAGCCCTCCAAATACACCCTCTCTTTCTTCTCCTCCCTCCCTCTGTCTCTCTCTCTCTCTCTCCCCTCCTCTCCTCTCTCCTGCTCTTCTTGTTGAGTTGTGCCTCTTCAGTTCAAAGTTCTGTGGTGAGGCGTGTCTAGCTTAGGAATGGCTCAGAGAGCTGGAGTCTAGCGCTATACCCATCACTTTCAAACTGAAGAGAGGGGATAGAGGGATAGAGGGAGGACAGGAGAGGGGATAGAGGGAGGACAGGAGAGGGGATAGAGGGAGGACAGGAGAGGGGATAGAGGGAGGACAGGAGAGGGGATATAGGGAGGACAGGAGAGGGGATAGAGGGAGGACAGGAGAGGGGATAGAGGGAGGACAGGAGAGGGGATAGAGGGAGGAGAGATAATATAGAGGAGGGAGGACAGGAGAGGGGATAGAGGGAGGTGAGGAGAGGGGATAGAGGGAGGGAGGAGAGAGAATAGAGAGGAGAGGAGATATAAGGAGGCGAGAGACTATAGAGCAGAGAGAAGGCATAGCGGGAGTAGAGAGAATATAGAGCAGAGAGAAGGGATAGCGGGAGGAGAGAAAATATAGAGCAGAGAGGAGAAGGGATTGGGGTCCAGTAATCCAGACTAGTAATATGACAGCTGTGATACCTAATAGTACAGATTTTATAGTACTAACTAAAATAGTATAGTGCCATCATCATTGAACTGTATTATTCCCTGTAGTACTCCTGGGTATGATGTCATGCATGCCTCTAAGTGTGTGTGTGTGTGTGTGTGTGTGTGTGTGTGTGTGTGTGTGTGTGTGTGTGTGTGTGTGTGTGTGTGTGCTTGCGCGTGTAACACAAGAAGGGTTTCCAGCTGACCATTGATTGACATGTGACACCATTGTATGTGCGCGTGCGCGTGACGTCATAGCTGTGTGTCATGTGTCCACATTACAATTTTTGTTCACGAGTGTCCAATTTCTATTGGTGCGTGTGTGTGTGTGTGTGAGACAGCGCCTCTAAGCCCCTGAACCTACATCCCATTTAGGTGGTCTTCTGTATGTTTTTACATCTATTGAATGATGCAGGACCAGTTAGAGCAGAAGGCGACAGAGCAGGACGTATGGCGCAGTGTGTGTCGGTGTGTGTCGGTGTGTCGCGTGCCTCTGCTGTCTCACAAGTTAGGAGTGAGTCAGAGGAAAAGTCTTTGAAGTATTCCGCCCACCACTCTGCACTCAGCAATGAATACATACAATGGACGAACACACACACACACACACACACACACACACACGCACACATATTTCAGCTCTGAGCAATGGCAGAATAAGCCGGGGGATATTTAACTTGCTGATATCGGAGAGAAAAGAATGAAGAGAGAGCGAGGGAAGAGAGGAGTACGGGAGTACCGATGAATAGTTGGAGGAATGGCAGTGGACTGAAGACACAGAATATCACAGTGGAACCACTTTCCGCACTGCACCCTCTCCGATGGGGACACAGACGATGTGGTGAACCCATTTCCATACCACACCCCTCTCCATAGCTCCCTCTGCATGAAACTCACCGCTACCGTTATGGAGGAACGTAGACCGTTGTCGCCTGTTTCAAGACATTCTGGCAGAACCCGTTTTCTCATCACACTTCAATGTTTTTTGTTGTTGTTTTCTTATGCAGACAGTTGGACAAGTGAGAGGAGAGAGTGTTTCAGGTGCTTGCTGGTGTAGTTCTAAATAGATGTCATATTTTATACGTAAAGCTTTGTTAAAGGTCTGTGTAATATGTGGAATACCGACGTGTCACACGGGAATGCCGTCTGTCCCTAAACAGAGTAAACAGAGAGCGCGAGCATAAAGAGATATCTTTATATTTTTGAAACCTTTATGATTGCAATGTTTACTGTTCATTTTCAATCGTTTTTTTTTGTTGTTGCTGTTTTTGGTTCCTTCTTGTCGGTGTATTTCACTTGCTTTGGCTTGCTTTTCCCATGCCAATGAAGCCCCTTTCCCCATGCCAATAAAGCCCCTTTTCCCATGCCAATAAAGCCCCTTTTCCCATGCCAATAAAGCCCCTTTTCCCATGCCAATAAAGCCCCTTTTCCCATGCCAATAAAGGCCCTTTGACACTTGCCTCCTCTTCTGTTTCTTGCCTTGCCTCCTCTTGCCACTTGCCTCCTCTCCCCTTAACTTCTAAGAGTTAGTCACTCGTTCTTCTCTTCGTTCTTCTTCCACAATTAAATATTCAGGAGATGACGGAGGAGGGGGGGGGGGGAGTGAAAGAGAGACAGAGAGAACAGAGTTTGTAGAAGTGTGTGTGTGTGTGTGTAACACTTTTTACTCATTATTCTCCCAGGCACCCAGTGTGTGCTCTGAATGGGGGAACACCTCCTCTCCTCCCTCCTTTTCCCCTCTCATATTCTCATCCTCCTCTCACTCACTCACTCCTTTTATCTCCTCTTTGTTCCACGAGAGTTGTGTCAAAGTCTATGGGACTGAAGACACCCCCCCAATACCTTGTCTTGTTGTTCTGCTCCTTGCTCTCCTCCTATCATAATCTCCTATCTCCTAGTGTGAATGGATTAGGTGGTGTAGTGTATCCGGTCCAGTTTTAGCAGATCTGATTGTCTAGAAGTGGCCATTGTCACGTTAGCTACGCACACACACACCACTCTGTTATGTCAGAATACCCTGGGGGTAAAAGGAAGTTCGAGAGAGGCTGTGGTCACAGCGATCAGTTGGTTACATCATCTCTCCTGTCTCTCTCTCTGTGGGTGGTGCTGTCAGGTAGCGTATTTCCTGCTTCAAAGCATCTCACTCCCTCTTCCTTTTCTCTCATCCTTTTCCCTCTTTTTACCTTCGGAGTGTCACAGTGACTCAAAGGTGTGTGTTTCCACTAACAGCCTTGACCATGTCTCCTGGGTCTGTCTGTCTGTCTGGGGGATGAAAAGGTGTCCTCACGTCTAGGGGAAATGACACGGCACCGGCAACCCATGTGACAGATCCAGCTGATGGGAGGGAAAGGGGTTGACTGGTTGTCTGGTGTCCTCACACTTATACACCCAGTCAGCATGTCCACAATGAGTACAATTCCACCGCTGCCACCAATGAACCACTGAAAGGCTCTCTGATGCTGCAGGATCTTTATGTAAAGTGGGATGTCATCACACTCGTCTGATGTACTGGGCTTTCCTGTTTCAGACTATGAAATTCTATGCAGTCCTTGGTTCACCTCGAAGTGTGGGGAGGTCTACATTCTGGTTTTAGTTGACTTCAGTCCATGTTCTGCCCACAGCTGGCCTGGATTCTGTTATTGGTCACTCCCATTTAGAAACCAGTCTGCTATTGGTCACTCCCACTTAGAACACCCTCTGCCATTGGTCACTCCCACTTAGAACAGCAGTCTGCTATTGGTCACTCAAATTAGAACACCAGTCTGCTATTGGTCACTCCCACTTAGAACACCAGTCTGCTATTCATCACTCCCACTTAGAACAGCAGTCTGCTATTGGTCACTCCCACTTAGAACAGCAGTCTGCTATTGGTCATTCCCACTTAGAACAGCAGTCTGCTATTGGTCATTCCCACTTAGAACACCAGTCTGCTATTGGTCAATCCCACTTAGAACACCAGTCTACTATTGGTCACTCCCACTTAGAACAGCAGTCTGCTATTGGTCACTCCCACTTAGAACAGTAGTCTGATATTGGTCACTCCCACTAAGAACACCAGTCTGCTATTCTTCACTGCTACTTGTGTTCTATATTCAGATCTATGGAGGAACATCTGCTATCTTTATTGATCGTTTTTCCTCTCTCTCTATTTCTCTCGTTCGTTATCGGGGTGATTTATTATGTGGGTGTAGCGTCTGCTTTTATGACTGAACAGATATGATCCGTAGCTGTTGTGTCTCTTTCTGTTTCTGTCATCAAGTGTGAATTGATGAGAGGGCTGAGTGTTGCATCATCTCGTTGAGTCTGTGATCTGAGTGAACAAATATGGGTTGTGCCTGGTAAATGTGGAGCTCATTTCCTGGGTGTCATAGTTAGGCCTGTCACATGCATGATCATATGAAGTTTGTGGGTGCTTTGACTTGTGGTGATGATGATGATGATGCCTCTTTCCCTATCCCCCCCCCCCTCCTGCTCTCCCTCTCCTTCCCTCTCTCTTCCTCTTTCTTACCCAGTTACTTCTATAAATAGGTTTTGAAGTCAGGGGCTGTGCATTGTAACACTACACTGCCTTCCTTTACACAGAGAGAGAGAGAGAGAGAGAGAGAGAGAGAGAGAGAGAGAGAGAGAGAGAGAGAGAGAGAGAAAAAGGGGGGTGGAGGGTAAAGTGGAACGCATAGCAGCGTTGAAAGATATATAGAGTAAGAATGACTTTGCTTATAGTCACCACTCGACTGGTTTCAATTATGGGCTGTAAACATTGATTATGTCTCCCTCTCTATTTCCCCCTATCCTTCTTTCTCTCTTTCTTCCCTACTCCCTCTCTGCATGTCTGTCTCCTCATTTTCTCCTCTCTCGCTCTCGCTCTCACTCTCTCTCTCTCTCTCTCTTTGGTATTTCCTGTTCTTGGTCATGTGGTGTGTGTGATCCACCCGGGCTCTGAAGTGAAGTATGTGAAATGTGATCGGTTGCCTTGGCGACAGCAATGCCCCAGCCAGAGAGAGTGGCAGGAAGGAAGCAGCAACCCACAGGAAAAATCACTACAGTACATACTACAGTATACTACAATGCACAAAACACTACATTATGTACTATAGTATATACTACAGTTTTATTTGACTACAGTATTCATAGTATAGTTAACTGTATTCTACACTATACACTAAAGTCCAAGTCTGCAAAAACACTAGATACTGTAGTGAAATAAAATGAGTGTTTTTGCAGACTTTACTGTAGAATTCACTGTAGTATTCTTGCTGACATTTCTGTAATATTTCCTATGGTGTTTTTGTTTTATTATTCTCCTTCAGGAAACCAACTGGATAAATACTGAAAGAACACATTTTCCATAACCTGTAAGTAGATTGGTCTGGGTTCTGAAGGGATAGTTCACAGCTTCTGCTCTTTTTCTATAACCTGTAGGGAACAAAATATATGGTCTATACTTGGCATGTAGGTTTCTCACTTATGGGTGGCACAAATGTGGATTATGGGGGAGGGGAATGGGCTGGGTATATGTAAATTCAATGCTGTAGTATTTACTATAGTTAAAAAAGTGTCGTGTTTTTGCGGACTTTACTGTAGTGTTCATCACAGTATTTTAAAAAGAAAAGGTTAATACTGTAGTATTTGCTATAATATTCCACAGTATGCTACATAAAGCCTTCTATAATAAGTACTACACATGATTGAGTGATACTACAGTGTGTATTATAGTATTCTACAGTATACTACAGTTTACTTTAGAATGCTATGTAAGTACTGTGGTATTCTATAGTAAACTGTCATATTTGTTCATATGGGAAGCCACACAGACATTCCTTTAGAGGAGGGGGAGAGAAAAAGATGGAGAGAGAGGGAGATAAAAGGGAAACAATGAAATCATTGAAGGATTCTGCCCTTTTTTAAGAACCCTTGAATAATTCAGCCACTCTACTTGAAGTAAAACTCCTTGTTTAGAACCTCTCCTCTTTCTAAAAAGGACTTTGTTATTTCTGACAGCTTGTTTCCCAGACCTCTGCTCCTCCATTTCTGTTACACAAGCCTGACAGCTCCCTGTGTGTCTGTTGCTTTGCACGACAGAGGTTGTGGCCTCAGAACAGGCCAGGGGCCCAAGTGGAAAGGAACATCACATTTCTGCTTGAAATGGATAGTGCAGCCTAAAATCTGAGTTGATCAGTTACCTCAAGATCCTGTCCATATTTTGTATACTGTCGACAGAGTCCTAGGAATTCATCTCGGGAGATTTGTACAGCAAGATGCCACATTTGAGTGAGTGAGTGAGTGAGTGAGTGAGTGAGTGAGTGAGTGAGTGAGTGAGTGAGAGAGAGACTCATGTGTGAAATATATGTTAACATTGCCAAAGCACGTGAAGTAGATAATAAACAACAAAAATGAACAGTAAACATTACCCTCAAATGTCATATTATGGCTATGTACAGTGTTGTAGCGATGTGCAAATAGTTAAAGTACAAAAGGGAAAATAAATCAACATAAATATCGGTTGCATTTACAATGGTGTTTGTTCTTCACTTGTTGCCCTTTTCTCGTGGCACAAGGTCACAAATCACGCTGCTGTGAGGGCACACTGTGGTATTTCACCCACTAGACATGGGAGTTTATCAAAATTGGGTTTGTTTTCGGTTTGTGGATCTGTGTAATCTGAGGGAAATATGTGTCTCTAATATGGTCTTACATTTGGCAGGAGGTTAGGAAGTGCAACTAGTTTCCAACACATTTTGTGGGCAGTGTGCACATAGCCTGTCTTCTCTTGAGAGCCAGGTCTGCCTACGGCGTCCTTTCTCAATAGCAAGGCTATGCTCACTGAGTCTGTACATTAGTCAAAGCTTTCCTTAAGTTTAGGTCAGTCACAGTGGTCAGGTATTCTGCCACTTTGTACTCTCTGTTTAGGGCCAAATAGCATTCTAGTTTGCTCATTTTTTTTGTTAATTCTTTCCAGTGTGTCAAGTAATTATCTTTTTGTTTTCTCATGATTTGGTTGGGTCTAATTGTGTTGTTGTCCAGCTTGCTTAGGGGACTCTTCTCCAGGTTCATCTCTCTGTAGGTGATGGCTTTGTTATGGAAGGTTTGGTAATCGCTTCATTTTAGGTTGTTGTAGAATTGAATGTCTCTTTTCTGGATTTTGATAATTAGCGGGTATCGGCCTAATTCTGCTCTGCATGCATTATTTGGTGTTTTACGTTGTACACAGGATATTTTTGCAGAATTCTGCATGCAGTCTCAAATTGGTGTTTGTCCCATTTTGCGAATTCTTGGTTAGTGAGCAGATCCCAGACCTCACAACCATAAAGGGCAATGGGTTCTATAACTGATTCAAGTATTTTTTGCCAGATCCTAATTGGTATGTTGAATTTGATGTTCCTTTTGATAGCATAGAAGGCCTTTCTTGCCTTGTCTCTCAGCTCGTTCGCAGCTTTGTGGAAGTTACCTGTGGCGCTGATGTTTAGGCCGAGGTATGTATAGTGTTTTGTGTGCTCTAGGGCAATGGTGAATAGATGGAATTTGTATTTGTGTTCCTGGCAACTGGACCTTTTTTTGTAACACCATTATTTTGGTCTTACTGAGATTTACTGTCAGGGCCCAGGTCTGACAGAATCTGTGCAGAAGATCTAGGTGCTGCTGTAGGCCCTCCTTGGTTGGGGACAGAAGAACCAGATCATCAGCAAACAGTAGACATTTGACTTCAGATTCTAGTAGGGTGAGGCTGGGTGCTGCAGACTGTTTTAGTGCCCTCGCCAATTCCTTGATAAGCTGTTTAAAGGCACATTCAACTTATTGTATGTAAACTTCTAACCCACTGGAATTGTGATACAGTGAATTATAAGTGAAATAATCTGTCTGTAAACAATTGTTAGAAAAATGACTAGATGTCCTAACCAACATGCTAAAACTATAGTTTGTTAACTAGAAATTTGTGGAGTGGCTGAAAAACTAGTTTTAATGACTCCAACCTAAATGTATGTAAACTTCTGACCTCAACTGTGTATACAGTGCCTTGCGAAAGTATTCGGCCCCCTTGAACTTTGCGACCTTTTGCCACATTTCAGGCTTCAAACATAAAGATATAAAACTGTATTTTTTTGTGAAGAATCAACAACAAGTGGGACACAATCATGAAGTGGAACGACATTTATTGGATATTTCAAACTTTTTTAACAAATCAAAAACTGAAAAATTGGCCGTGCAAAATTATTCAGCCCCCTTAAGTTAATACTTTGTAGCGCCACCTTTTGCTGCGATTACAGCTGTAAGTCGCTTGGGGTATGTCTCTATCAGTTTTGCACATCGAGAGACTGGCATTTTTCCCATTCCTCCTTGCAAAACAGCTCGAGCTCAGTGAGGTTGGATGGAGAGCATTTGTGAACAGCAGTTTTCAGTTCTTTCCACAGATTCTCGATTGGATTCAGGTCTGGACTTTGACTTGGCCATTCTAACACCTGGATATGTTTATTTTTGAACCATTCCATTGTAGATTTTGCTTTATGTTTTGGATCATTGTCTTGTTGGAAGACAAATCTCCGTCCCAGTCTCAGGTCTTTTGCAGACTCCATCAGGTTTTCTTCCAGAATGGTCCTGTATTTGGCTCCATCCATCTTCCCATCAATTTTAACCATCTTCCCTGTCCCTGCTGAAGAAAAGCAGGCCCAAACCATGATGCTACCACCACCATGTTTGACAGTGGGGATGGTGTGTTCAGGGTGATGAGCTGTGTTGCTTTTACGCCAAACATAATGTCTTGCATTGTTGCCAAAAAGTTCAATTTTGGTTTCATCTGACCAGAGCACCTTCTTCCACATGTTTGGTGTGTCTCCCAGGTGGCTTGTGGCAAACTTTAAACAACACTTTTTATGGATATCTTTACGAAATGGATTTCTTCTTGCCACTCTTCCATAAAGGCCAGATTTGTGCAATATACGACTGATTGTTGTCCTATGGACAGAGTCTCCCACCTCAGCTGTAGATCTCTGCAGTTCATCCAGAGTGATCATGGGCCTCTTGGCTGCATCTCTGATCAGTCTTCTCCTTGTATGAGCTGAAAGTTTAGAGGGACGGCCAGGTCTTGGTAGATTTGCAGTGGTCTGATACTCCTTCCATTTCAATATTATCGCTTGCACAGTGCTCCTTGGGATGTTTAAAGCTTGGGAAATATTTTTGTATCCAAATCCGGCTTTAAACTTCTTCACAACAGTATCTCGGACCTGCCTGGTGTGTTCCTTGTTCTTCATGATGCTCTCTGCGCTTTTAACAGACCTCTGAGACTATCACAGTGCAGGTGCATTTATACGGAGACTTGATTACACACAGGTGGATTGTATTTATCATCATTAGTCATTTAGGTCAACATTGGATCATTCAGAGATCCTCACTGAACTTCTGTAGAGAGTTTGCTGCACTGAAAGTAAAGGGGCTGAATCATTTTGCACTCCCAATGTTTCAGTTTTTGATTTGTTAAAAAAGTTTGAAATATCCAATAAATGTCGTTCCACTTCATGATTGTGTCCCACTTGTTGTTGATTCTTCACAAAAAAATACAGTTTTATATCTTTATGTTTGAAGCTTGAAATGTGGCAAAAGGTCGCAAAGTTCAAGGGGGACGAATACTTTCGCAAGGCACTGTATATATGTTGAAGAGTGTGGGGCTTAAGCTGCATCCCTGTCTCACCCCACGGCCCTGTGGAATAAATGTGTGCTTTTTGCCAAATTTAACCGCACACTTCCATGTTTGTGTACATGGATTTTATAATGTTGTAGATTTTTCCCCCTAACACCACTTTCCATCAATTTGCATAGCAGACCCTTATGCCAAATTTAGTAAAATTATTTTGGGAAATCAACAAAGCATGAAGACTTTGCCTTGATTTGGATTGTTTGTTTATCAATTAGGGTGTGCAGGGCGAATACTTGGTGATTTGGTAAAAAGCCAATTTGACATTTGCTCAGTACATTGTTTTCACTGAGGAAATGAACGAGTTTGCTGTTAATGATAATGCAGAGGATTTTCCCAAGATTGCTGTTGACGCATATCACACGGTAGTTATTGGGGTCAAATTTGTCTCTACTTTTGTGGATTAGGGTGATCAGTCCTTGCTTCCAAATATAGGGGAAGATGCCAGAGCTAAGGATGATGTTAAAGAGTTTAAGTATAGCCAATTGGAATTTGTTGTCTCTATGTTTTATCATTTGATCATGTATATGTTTTTGCTGTTTGTTCTTTGTTATAGGGCCAAAAAGATTGGATAAGATTGGAGAAGTGGTTTACCCATACATATGTCTCTATCTCTCTCTCTCAATTCAAAGGGCTTTACTGGCATGGGAAACACATGTTTCGTCTGTCTGTCTGTGTCTCTATCTCTCTCTCTCTCTGTGTGTGTGTGTGTGTGTGTGTGTGTGTGTGTGTGTGTGTGTGTGTGTGTGTGTGTGTGTGTGTGTGTCAGTGACTGTAGTAGTTCTGAGTGACTGTGTGTGTGTTTATTCTGTTGAATATGTGTGGTGTTCCTGAATGTAGCTCTTAGAAGGCTGCCTGTGTGGAGAGCTGTTGGTGTGCCTTTAATGTGAAGTGTTGCTAATTTTATTCTCTTGAACACAGCGCTAAAAGGCAGCTCCAGTCAGATGTCGCCTTGTTAGCTGGAAGCCGGGTTGTAACACTTAGTGAATAATAGAACAACTCAAACAGTTTATCATCACTTGGGGGGGGGGGGGGGGGGGGGAGAAAGATAAATTGGAGGGAGAGGAGAGGTGTCTGCACCTCAAGTCAGTCTGGATGGAGTATTTGGGATGCTTCTGTAATCAGGAGGGGGAAGGGAGGAGGGGAGAGGAGGGAGAGGAGAGTAGAGAGCAGAGCAGAGGAGAGCCAGGTCATGTGTATCAACCACAACGTCCTCTACAACCTCTTTACTCTGACCCCAAACACCCTGATTCCTGACCACAATGTCTCTGAGCACACTGTGTTTGACTGTATAATTTGTGAACACACACACACACACACACACACACACACACAAACACTGGGACTATACACATCCCTGCTCTGACCCAGGAGAAGCCATTCCATTAGTGATAAACACACTCTGTTACCTGGCAACAACATGGATGGCCTATTTTGAACGCTTCAAGATCTACATGTCTGAATCTGTCTGCTGCTCCCACAAATATATTCTCCTTTTTCCTGGATGAGAGGTGTGTGTGTGTGTGTGTGTGTGTGTATATATATATATATATATATATATAAATGGCTTTGGTATAGAAAGATTGCAGATTCGAGTCCCACTTTGACCGTCCCCCAAATTCACCATGTGTTGGTTAGGAAAAATAGCTTGAGCACTCCTCTTCAGAAGCCTTACCTAAAGTAAGGATCAGGGGAATTGGAGAAGGAATGATACATTTAGTCAAACCTCCAATGAATTAAAGACTATTCTGTTAATTTTGTATTTGTGATGTTCACTCGGTAACCATTAAAGAATCATCATGTTTCTCCCCCTAATCGGCCCGAGCAGTGAAATGCGATATTAAAGCTGTTTGTTTGTGTGTGTGTGTGTGTGTGCTCCAGAGAGTCGCTGTGTTCTTCAAGGAAGTGCTTTTGTGTGATGTACTAAGATGAAATAACTTAACAGGCTTCCAGACAACATCTTTCTTTATTCATGTCTATTCTTTTTGAGTTTGCATCCCAATATTACACTTTACATATATCACAGAAGACTGAAATATAACAAAACCGGTTGACATGGAAACCCCAGGGCGCAGTGGTCTAAGGCAGTGCCACTAGAGATTCTGGGTTCGAGTCCAGGCTCTGTCGCATGCCGGCCGCGACCGGGAGACCCATGGGCCGGTGCACAATTGGCTCAGCGCCATCCTGGTTACGGGAGGGTTTGGATGTCCTTGTCCCATCGCGCACCAGCGACTCCAGTGGCACGGGCTGGCATGGTCGCCAGGTGTACGGTGTTTCCACTGACACATTGGTGCGGCTGGCTTCTGGGTTTAGTGGGCATTGTGTCTTGGCTGGGTTGTGTTTCAGAGGACAGAGGCTCTTGGCCTTCGCCTTTCCTGAGTCCGTACGGGAGTTGCAGTGAAATTGAGGTAAAAAAAAAAAAAAAATTGTGAAAAATATTAATAACATTCCACCCTCTAGGCCTCTAGAGGGAGATTTGGTCATTTGACTGCAGGAAATGGTTCTAATGGTTAATGTGTCTGTCTATGCATTCTGTTCACGTGAGCGTTTGTTTGCTTTACCTAGGAAGCCAATTCTCTTCCTATGAAAGTGCCTGACTGCCTGTCTGTCTGTCTGTCTGTCTGTCTGCTCTGTCTGTGTTTGCCACTGCTTGTCTTTGTGAGTAAAAAATCGTCCTCCCTTGATGTAAAGACCAACTGGAGCGTAGCATAGACCACAGTTTACAAAGTCCTCCAGCCCTCTATCTCTCCCTCCACCCCTCCGTCCCTCTCTCTGTATTTACTCTCTCACTCCATCCAGGTTATTGTGTTGACACAAAGACCCACAGCACTCCCCTGCCTGGACCAGCTCCTCTCCTTTTCCCTCTCCTTGTCTCTCTCTCCTCCATACCAATAGATAGAGACATTCTAAAGGACAGAGACAGGGCTTTTCAATACAAGGCCAGTCAGCAGTTTGTTTCTATGAATAATCTGCGATTTCTGGGTGTAAGGCACGAGGCGAGTCTGTATTGACTGTATTGTGTTAGGTACTAGGGAAGGTGCCTCCTCTACTGCCTACCCTAAAGGTCTGTGAAAGAGTGTGGGACGCTGCCGGACTCTGTTGTTGTACTGGTCGTTGTCGGGGTATTCTTGACGTGAATGAGGCCCAGGTCCTCACGATGACGGTCTATAGGTCAGTGCATTGACATTACTGTACCCAGACAACAGTCAAATGTACAATTATGAATATACCGTTCCTCTCTCCTGCAACTCTTCCCCTTCATCTCCATTCTTTTCTTGTAAATAGAATGTGTTCACTTGGTCAAAATAGGAATACAAAGGTTAGATAAAATAGAGAATTCCCGTGCTGGTGGAAGCTCCAGTCTTGTATAGAGGAAGGACGCGAAAGCTGAAGGTCAATGTATGTTACATTGAAGTCTATGGTGTGAACTGAGGGTTGTCGGGTGTAACCACAGTAACCAGTCATATAAAGCATCTCCCACCATACCCAATGGCACTGAAGGTGAAATTACCTTCCATCACAGATCGAGGCTCAGATTACCCTATAATCAGGCTCTCCCCCTAGTGGTAAGAGTCCGTAACATATGTTAGTCAGTCAGTTAGACCTGTCAGGATTGTCCAGTCTACCAGCTCTATTTCTACACTCCTCTGTCTGTCATGGAGGGGAAGCATCGAGTGCGCTGCATTGATCGTGAGGTCAAAGTTCAGAGCAGTATTCCATTCCAGTGAGTGTGTATGGATCTGATTAGGAGCTGTCTGCCAATGTCCCTGGGTCTCAGATTGGCCTTTGACATCTGGCCTCGCTGAGAGCTTCAGTGTTTACCCACATAAGGAAATCCATCCACCATCAGAATGGAAGTAGAGAGCCGACTGCAGGCATAACACAAAGTCTGTCTCCCAAATCGCAACCGATTCCCTATTTGGCACATGACTTTTGACGAGGGCCCATGGATCTTTGGTCAAAAGTAGTGCACTATATAGGGAATAGGGTGCCAGTTGGGACACAGAGAGAGATGATTAGAGATGGAGTGAGAAATTGAGATGGGTTGAACGAGAGTGCTGGATGTAGGAGATGTAGAAACAGATTGAGTTGTTGAGAGGTTAAGTTTTAGAAGCCTAGACAATGTATGCACACAGACACTCAGTAATACCCATAACACAGGTCTGATACTCTTTGAAACTCTACGACTTGATACTACTCTCTACCATTCGATTTGACGCTCCAGTCATTCTTGTATCCGGGCTTAGATGCTCTCGGGCTTAGATACTTTCTCTATAAAGGTCTTTGGCCCATCAGTGTGTGAATGGACTGCCCCATTGTGTAACATGGACCCAGCTACAATGGAACTACAAAGGAGATCTCCCACTAGCCTTTCACCCTGCTAGCCCAACCACACTAATGCCCTTCCCTCTCCGCGTCTCTCTGTCACTTCACATCCTATCACTACGATAGATGGGCAGTGTGTGTGTGTGTGTGTGTTGAGGCATGGGGTCAGGGTACCCCCTGTCTGAGGGCACCCCTTGTGCCCCTCTCTTTTCGAGTGGTGGGAGATAAAAGAGAAAAGAGGGCATTTTCAACCCAGCTGTTCTATTTAGCCTTCTTCTGGTTGGTTAGCTAGCTTAGCAACGGTCACTATAGCAACCGTAGTTGTATACGGTTGTCTTGGCAGTTCGGGGAGAGGGGGTTGCCAAGACAACAATTCTGACTTGCTTGCTTAATGGGCAGGAAGGTGAGCATAATTCTAAACTGATAATATTTCCCCCCCCTCTTTTCTTCCCCCTCTCTCGCGCTTTAATTTTGTTTCTCTCTCTCTACAGTCTGCCATCTGCTTTAGATTAGTTCATCCCTCCATCTTTCTTTTTCCCCATTGCGGGGAGGTTGTGTCTCACGTACACCAACGCTGTCGTGTCGCTGGCCAACCGTCCGTCAGAGACTGGCAGGTGTGCCTGTCAATGCCCTAGCTGTCCCCAATTTCGCCGTCTGCCTCGTCATCACTGTGCCCTCATTATTGTACTCAAATTATCATTCAAAACAAAAGATAATAATCCAAAGATTCTAATCTCATCTAATCCATAAAGTGTCTGGTTCATAGAGGAATACCCACAGAGATCTGGATCTGTTGACCAACATGGCTCTTAAATGTAACGTGTTACGACAGAGGTGAATGGATGTCCAAATACCCAGACATTGAGGACTGTGATTTGCTGAGACGCGATTGACCCGACCCGGTCATGATGGTTTAACTGTCAATTGAACCCCCTCCTTTCATCTTTCAATAGCATTCTGTCGGGCTCTGTGTGCGCATGTGTGTTTTGAGGAGTCTTGACAGGGGTCTTACTCAGGTCTAACTAATTGAAGCAGTGTGTGAGGGAATGTGCTAGATAGCCACTCTCTGATCATGTTCAGCTGTCCTTCCTTTCTCTCTCTCTTTTAGTTTGTTGTCCAGTCATATCTTTCCACTGGGTTGACTATGTGGTTATTGGAATGTGCCTGGGAAAGAAAGAAACGCACTGTCCCACATCCTTCTTCTCTCTGTTTACAATCTGTCTCTCTCTTTATCCCGCCTCTCTCTCTCTCTCTCTCTCCATGGTGTTCTGTGTGTTTACAAGCCGTCTCCGTCTCTGACCAAACTTAATAAAGCCTTCTATAGATGGAGGGAGGGCCTGGGCCAAGGAGAATCGAGTGTGCATGTTTCCCTGTACCTTTCACTCTGAGCTACAGTACAATGTGTAGTAGAGTTGTCCTCCTTTGGATGGTCTCTTTTATTTAGACACTATCGACGGTAGGTAGATACAGGGGTGTCGATGTAGTTGGGAGAAAGTCAGAAAATGTATTGGGTGGGATTCGATCTCATGTCGCTGCTGGCCAATATGTGCTGGGTAGACTGCAGCACTACAGCTCTGCTAAGCTGCTGCACGGTCATGGTCATGCTGCACGGTCATGGTCATGCTGCACGGTCATGGTATAGCATTGTCTGGGCCTGGATTGTCTGGATCTCTGAGTTGGCTGCTTTGCAGTGAATCATTTTCCTTCCTCCCTCTCTTTTCTATCATCCATATCCCTCCTTCCCTCTGTTGATGATGACATTTTGTTTCTTTTCGTTCACATGATCGGCAATCTGCTTGGTTTATTTGTCATTTGGAGTTTCTACGTGTGAACTGTGTCATAAAATAAGAGTACTTTATTAATCCAACAGAGGGGACATTTGTATTGCACCAGCCAATACATACATTACCAATAAATACACCATAAGAAATCAGAACAAGGACACACAGACACGAAAAGCAGCATCATCATCTAAAAAAATGGCTACCCCAGGAAATCTTAAGTCTTAATACATACAGCCGGGAAGAACTATTGGATATAAGAGCGACGTCAACGTACCAACATTACGACCAGGAATACGACTTTCCCGAAGCGGATCCTCTGTTTGAACCACCACCCAGGACAATGGATCTCAGAAGCCGACTCAAAACAACGGCGCCGCAGAAGGAGTGGCCTCCTGGTCAGGCTCCGTAGACGTGCACATCGCCCACCGCTCCCGAGTATACTACTCGCCAATGTCCAGTCTCTTGACAACAAGGTAGATGAATTTCGAGCAAGGGTTGCCTTCCAGAGAGACATCAGAGATTGTAACATTCTCTGTTTCACGGAAACATGGCTCTCTTGGGATATGTTGTCGGGATCGGTCCAGCCACCGGGCTTCTCCATGCATTGCGTTGACAGAGATAAACACCTCTCTGGGAAGAGGAAGGGCGGGTGTGTATGCTTTATGATTAATGACTCATGGAGTAATCATAACAACAGACAGGAACTCAAGTCCTTCTGCTCACCCGACCTAGAATTGCTTGTTATCGTTACAGCTATGTACATTCCCTCTCAAGCAGACACCACGGCGGCCCTCGAGGAACTCCACTGGACTCTGGAAACTGGAAACCATATATCCCTACGCTGCATTTATTGTAGCTGGGGATTTTATCAAAGCATATTTGATAACAAGGCTACCTAAACCTAAAAATGCTGTTAATTGACTACAGCTCAGCATCCAACACCATAGTACACTCTAAGCTCATCATCAAGCTGGAGGCCCTGGGTCTTAACCTTGCCCTGTGCAATTGGGTCCTGGACTTTCTGACGGGCCGTCCCCAGGTGGTGAAGGTAGGAAACAACATCATCACTTCACTGACCCTCAACACTGGGGCGCCACAAGGGTGTGTGGTCAGACCCTCCTGTACTCCCTTTTCACCCATGACTGCGTGGCCATGCATGCTTCCAACTCAATCATCAAGTTTGCAGACGACACAACAGTAGTGGGCTTGATTACCAACAACGACGAGACAGCCTACAGGGAGGAGGTGAGGCAACTCGGAGTGTGGTGTCAGGAAAACAACCTCTCACTCAACGTCAACAAAACAAAGGAGATGATTGTGGACTTCAGGAAACAGCAGAGGGAGCAACCCCCTATCCACATCGAAGGGACAGCAGTGGAGAAGGTGGAAAGTTTTAAGTTCCACTGCGTACACATCACAGACAAGCTGAAATGGTCCACCCACACAGACAGTGTGGTGAAGAAGGAGCAACAGCGCCTCAGGAGGTTGAAGAAATTTGGCTTGTCACCCAAAATTCTAACATACTTTTACAGATGCACAATTGAGAGCATCCTGTTGGGCTGTATCACAGCCTGGTACGGCAACTGCACCGACCTCAACCAGAAGGCTCTCCATGACCTCCATGACACCTACAGCACCCGATGTCATAGGAAGGCCAAAAAGATCATCAAAGACAACAACCACCCGAGCCACTGCCTGTTCACACCTCTACCATCCAGAAGGTGAGGTCAGTACAGGTGCATTAAAGCTGGGACTGAGAGACTGAAAAACAGCTTCCATCTCAAGGCCATCATCAGACTGCTAATCAGCAATCACTAACTCAGAGAGGCTGCTGCCTACACTGAGACCCAATCACTGGCCACTTTAATAAATGGAACAATGACACTTTAAATAATTCCACTTCAATAATGTTTACATGTCTTACATAACTCATACCCTATGTATATACTGTATTTTATATCATCTATTACACCTTGCCTATGCTGCTCGGGCCATCCCTCATCCATTTATATGTACATATTCTCATTCACCCCTTTAGATTTGTGTGTATTAGGTAGTTGTCGGGGAATTGTTAGATTACTTGTTAGATATTACTGCACTGTCGGAAACTAGAAGCACAAGCTTTTCACTACACTCGTGTTAACATCTGCTAGCCATCTGTATGTTACCAATAACATTTGATTTGATAAAAAAAACGAAGTGTTCGTGTTTAAAAGCCTCATAGCACATGGTAAAAAGGATCTGCATAAACGTTCTGTTTTGGATCTGGGTAAAATAAATCTGTCTGCCATCGCGCTGCGATGTTCCAGGCTGATACTGTGGAGGGGTTGGCTAGTGTTGGCCTCTATACTCCCGAGGTCCGCTTATCCAGGACAGGGTCTAGTTTGTCCTAGTGGGTGCCGATGGGAGATCCAGCCTTCTTGTTGATTTAGTTTAGCCTGTTTGCATCCACCTCAGTGATGTTACCCGTTGGAGCATTTTTTCAGCAGACATCAAAGGATCTGAGCTTCCTTAAAAGGAGTAGCTTTTGTTGAGCCTTTTTTTTTTAAACCACAGAGGTGTTCTCCTTCCACTGCAGCTTATCGTCAATCACCACCCCCAGGTATTTGGTACATGACGTCTTTAACCAGCTCATACGTACGCTGCATTTGGAAAGTATTCAGACCCCTTGACTTTTTCTGCATCTTGTTACGTTACAGCCTTAATCTAAAATGTATTAAATCGTTTTTTCCCACTCATCAATCTACACACAATATCCCATGATGACAAAGCAAAAACAGATTTTTAGAATTTTTTGCAAAAAAAAAAAAAAAAAAAAAACTGAAATATGATATTTACTTAAGTATTCACACACTTTACTCAGTACTTTGTTTAAGCACCTTTGGCAGCGATTACAGCCTCAAGTATTCTTGGGTATGACACTACAAGCTTGGCACACCTGTATTTGGGGACTTTTTCCCCTTCCTCTTTGCAGATCCTCTCAAGCTCTGTCCGGTTGGATGGGGAGCGTCACTGCACAACTATTTTCAGGTCGCTCCAGAGATGTTCGATTGGTTCAATTCGGGGCTCTGGCTGGGCCACTCAAGGACATTCAGAGCCTTGTCCTGAAGCCACTCCTGCGTTATCTTGGCTGTGTGCCCCAGTCTGAGGTCCTGAGCGCCCTCTGGAGCAGGTTTTCATCAAGGATCTCTCTGTACTTTGCTCCATTCATCTTTCCCCTTAATCCTGACTACTCTCACAGTCTCTGTCGATGAAAAACATCCCCACGGCATGATGTTGCCACCACCATGATTCACTGTAGGGATGGTGCCAGGTTTCCTCCAGACGTGACGCTTGGCATTCAGGCCAAAGATATACATTTTGGTTTCAGCAGACCAGAGAATCTTGTTTGAGTCTTTAGGTGCCTTTTGGCAAACTCCAAGCGGGCTGTCATGTGCCTGTTACTAAGGAGTGGCTTCCGTCTGGCCACTCTACCATTAAGGCCCGATCGGTGGAGCGCTGCAGAGATGGTTGTCCTTTATTTATTTGTCTAAAAACCTGTTTTCGCTTCATCATTATAGGGTATCGTGTGTAGATTTTAGAATAAGGCTGTAACATAACAAAATGTGAAAAAAGTCAAGGGGTCTGAATACTTTCCGAATGCACTGCATGTGTTTATGTGTGTGTGTGTGTGTTACTGACCCTCTCTCTCCTCTTTATCTTTAGTCCCTCAGGGAGTGATCCGGAACGGAGCCAGGATGATGAGTCAGGGCCTTTACCCAGGAATACGACCACTGCCCATCAACCCCTTAGAGAGCAGGACAGCCGCAGTCAGGTTGGTATACCTGCCATAGAGAGAGACACACATATATGCACACACACTCACACAGGTCTGTGCACACAGTCACACACACACACACACAGTCATGCAAGGGATGGCGTGGAAGCGTTAGGGACAGACATTTAGGAGGGGTGAAAGCTGCATGTTCAGACAGGACACACACATGCTCGTATGCTATTATACACTCTCACACACGGAATGTTCTGGCCTGAGGCAGTGACAGCCTCACGTGGAAACACAGTGATTCCAGCTGAGCTCTGTCTCGCTCGGTGTTATAGATCAAACTGTATTCTGGGATAAGTGGTAGGTAGGGACACAACTGACAGCTGCACACAAACGATAACATTATAGCTCAGCATTTCGCTACACCCGCAATAGCATCTGTTAAATATGTGTATGTGACCGATACAATTTGATTTGAAAAACTGTAGTTTGACGTCGTATAAACACACAGAGAGGCAGAATCCACACATAAAACAGGTGCCTTTCACCAATCCGTTCTTTGTGTCTCTCACGCAGGCACACAGACGAACACACTCAGTCAGAGCAGAGAGAGAGAGGGTGAGTGAGTGACTGACTGACATGAATAATAGGTAGGATTTGTCTTAGACTGCTGTGCTCCTCCTATAATTCATGAGGTTTAAATGCACAGTGCAGCCAGGATGGACGGAGACACTCCGAGCTGGGCTTTTAACGACATGCACACTTGCCAGAGTTAGTTGGGAAGCTGCATGACATGATGCAGAGTGACGGAGGGAACATCTTTGACTTAACTTAGCTGGTTGGGCTGTAATAGCTATAGGAGGATGGAAAAGCTTCAAGGGATCGTTCACTTTTGTTGAAGTTTTAGTTCATTTACAACATACCTATTCCTTTTATAGGAAAGAACGGAATAGCCTAAATAAAAAATAGTGTGATAACTTTTATAATAACTAATGACACCCCTTCCCTGTTAACCCCCCTCGGATCAATAGCACACAGTACACATACAATAGTTATAACACTTCATAAAGTTGTTATGACACCAACAAGGTGACATGACATTATGATGATCACCAATGTAGGATATGTAGTGCTATCAGCCAGCTACACCACTGAATTGAATTGAATTAAAGTGAATCGACTCAAATCGAATGTTACTTCATTAATCCCGAGACGGTGATTGATTTGTCACAGGTTTTTATTTTGAATTCACAGCTGTTCCAAAAATGCATAGCAAATAGAGTGACTTTGCATTACAAGATTCTCACATCTACCTGATGGCAGAGTATAGGGTTAAATCCATTAGAATAATCATCCACGTAGCGTTAGCTCTTTAGCTCTGTACTCCGGTCTCTGAAGTGGCCACTCGGAGATGAGCCCAGTCTAATTGAATTAGCTGATGACTCGCTGATTAGCGGTCACAGCTAGCATTGCTCTGTGTGTCTGATGTACTCACTGAAGCGTGTGTCTGTGTGTCTGTGTGTCTGTGTGTCTGTGTGTGTGTGTGTAAACATGCTACCAACATAAGTCAAACGCAGGGAGCTGTGAAGTGTGTCTAATGTTGACATCAGTGTATCTGTCATGTCTACGGTCGGCTTCAGTGTATGTGTGTGTACATACTGTGTGCATGTATTTATGTGCATTTCATCTCTGTCTCTGTCTCTCTCCAGATCTGTGCTGTCCGGAGGCTGTCGGAAGCATAGCATCAGCCATCCCGCCTGCGACTCCCCGTTGGTCAGCAGCGACCCCAAGGAGGACCACACTTACAGCACCAACCAATCGGATGACGGCAGCGACTACACTAGCGACTCCAGTCTCCGCAGCAACGGCCCCGTCGCCCGGGATGTCGCCAACGATTCAGACTTCGACGACGAGGATGATGAAGATGACAAGAGCAAGATTCAGCTGGAGATCAAGAAGGAAGAGCCACGTGATTGGCCCATAGACACGATAGACTCCGCCCTTTCCAGCCAGCAGCACAACAAGAAGCGGCATCACTTCCTGAAAGCCAAGCAGCGGATGGGTGTGGCTAGTGATACGCTCCCTCTGAAAAAACGGCGCACGGAAAAGCCGCCGGAGAGCGATGACGAGGAGATGAAGGAGGCAGCGGGTTCGCTGCTCCACCTGGCGGGCGTCCGCGCCTGCTTGAACAATATCACTAACAGAACCGCCAAGGGCCAGAAAGAGCAGAAAGAACCCACGAAAAACTGACCCATGAGACTTGAAAGAGAGACTTAGCTGAGAGAGTGAAGATTTTCAAAGAAAAAAAAAGGAGAGCGAGAGAGAACGGAAATACAAAACATCACTTTTAATATAGAAATGTATGCTTTCTTTTTTTCAGGATATCAGGTGAATTCTGAATGATTTGTGGCAATATAAAAAAACAATCACTTTGTTTTCCTGTATTTAAAGTTACTGTTTATAGGGTTGATTTTCTTTTCTTTACATTTGTTTTAATTATTTTTTATTTGTTTAAAGGAGATTAAAGCCATAGATGAACCTTTTTCTGATATTCAGCTAAGTTCGCAGGTTTCCGTTGGCTGAAAGTAAAGTGAGCGAGAGAGAAAAAAAAATAGCTTTTTGAAAAACTGCCCCATCGTGGATTGGCTTGGATGTGTGGAATAGGAGATCACCTTGTTAATGTCAAAAATGTGCCCAATCTGCAGCTATTGCCCTTTACAGTCTCATCAGATGCAGCTAACACTAAGTCCATTTCTACAGGCTCATAACTTGTTACTTCAGTAGAATTTACAGGTAAAACGTTATTATGAGGTGCTTATCACGGACTATTTTGTTTTTACAGTGATATACATCATTCAAATGAAATAAAGTTAGTATTCAGGGTCAGATCTTAACCATTGATGTCTACGGGCTGCATATTTCAGATAGGATGTGACCATATACATAAACGTCACAATAACCAAGCACAAATCCACATGCTATACTGGCTAAAGCAATGTTTATATTAGTTAACTATTCCACTGAAGTAACACAGGTATATGCTGAGTGCCACAGATAAACATTGTTTGGCAAACTATCCCCTGTGTTGGGTACAAAACTTTCAAAAACAATGGCATTCTAATTTGCCTTAGAACTTCCGGTGCTAAAAAGGCGGCTATAAAAAAATATATATATAAAACCAAGTTTGCCAGCTCTGTCTTGTCTGTGTGCAAGGAAGCTGCCACAGAAAAAATGTTCCATGAAATTCTGGGAAATTGTTAGCTTTAGTGACTATTAGCCTAGCCAACCCCATAGAAGAGACACTCATCAGTAGCGTAGCCAAGCTCATAGAAGTAACACTAGGTAGTCAGTTTATGTGTGTCAGTGTTGGGACAGTGCCAAAGAGAAACTCTTGGTCAGCCCAGTGATGATGGTAGCACTTCCTTAGCTAACTGTCCTTCTGACCGCTAATCACATTTAGCCACCAGCGCTAGCTAGCGTGCCAATACGGAGGGGACAGTTATGTTTTCACCTTAATGGTTGACTGTAGGACTGTAAGTGGGATGAAGGACACTGGTACAAGTTAGATGTAGGAAAGGCTTAGTTTTTTTGACAGGGTGTTCTCTAAATGTAAACTAATTTAGTTCGCTAAAAGCCATAAGCTAATAGTCTAGCAAGCGCTTATCGGAGAGGGAAATAACTGACAATATGTCAAGATAACCTCAAAACTGCCTGTGTCCTTTTATGAAAGCAATCAACGTGAATCATTGAGTTATAATCCAGTGACATGATGTAGTGATATTTTTCCTGTGGCACAAACACCTGAATACCTTCATTGGTTGGAAAGGAAATGATGCTATGGAACCTGCCAATTATATTTTGTGTGAGAAGAATAATGATATGACTGTAGAGTTGTTAATTTTTGTGTTTTTTTCTGTTGTGTGTGTTTACTTACCCACTCTCATGACGTAATAAAGCAATTTCATCCAGTCAGGATAACACTGTATAAAAAGTTAAACTAGATTTTGATTTTCTTTTGAAGCAATGTAGCCAGCAGGATTTTTCCAAATCGTGTTGCATGGGTTCTGTAAAGAAAAAGAGAAAAAACTGTTTTCTATTCAGACAAAGTTCATGTTAGGTAAATAATGTATTTAGCATGAAGCATGAATTATTTTCATATAAGTATCCTAGCGAACAAAAAGGTTCTGCCTCAAGGTTCTGCGCCCATAGGTGTGGAATCCTTCTCTGTTGTTTTGTCTTTTTCTTTTTGACTTGATGATTTGTTTCCTGTCGTCCTTACTCATCTTTGTTTTAACAGTGGGCTTTGAAAAAATACAGTAATAACATCTTGTTCAGGGACAAAAAAACGGTCTGTGGGGCAAATCTCTTTCTGCAATATGAGGATAACTCGCTCCACCCGTGGATACAGGGCTAGATAGCAACTCCCTTCATCCATAGTTGACAAAACCAGAATGTCCCAGTGTTTGTATGTAGTCGCTAGATGGCCATGCTAGAAAAGACAACATTTTAAAAACTTATTGGCATGAAGATCAGTTATTTGTGGACTGAAAGCACCAAACTTTCAGCGTACCTCTGTCCTCTCCAGCATGGCCGTATAGTGACCACTGTGTCTGATGGGTTCTCCCTGATGGCTGAATGTTGGAGCCCATGTGATAAAAGAGAGGTTAGGTAGTGAGTGTCAGTCTTCTGTTCCCCTTCTCTGTGCCTGTTCTTCCATCACCTCTTTCTTTTTTAAGGTTTTAGCCGTCTTTGATATTTCAGGGTCTTCCATTTTTCAATGACACACGCGTTTAACCGAGTAAGTGTTTTTATGTTGTTGTTGTTTTGGGTTTATTTTGTGTCCCTCGCTGTGTTTTTGCCATTTCTACTCTAGCAACTCTTCAGGTCTTGTTGTCAGTATTATTAGGCAGGCTACCATAGACTCGTTGCACATGAAAGTAACACAAAGTAAATGGCACAGTACGATGGCAAGATAAATACAAACTCTATAGTGCATATGTTCACATTATCTCGCCAGATTGCACTAAGATATTAAAATAAAGATATTGTCTAAGTTCAGTGCCAAAGCCTGTAATAATTCCTTATCTACCTGAAATAGAGGACACACATATTTGATCTGTATGTCAAGACAAAAAATGACCAGTGAGCTGTAGCATTTCTATCAGATACCCTTTCTGCGTTATGTGCTACTGATTTTTGTTGAAACTTACCACATTACTTTGAATTTTTTTGTGCTACCGATCATTGCTCATTGGGATGATTTTCATTTATTAGTTGAATATAACACCCAATATCTCATAGTGCACGACTCTTGACCAGAGCTAACCCAGAGCTAACTAACCCAATGTGGCTCTGGTCAAAAGTAGAGCGCTATATGGGAAATAAGGTATCATTTGAAGGAGTCCTTATTTGCCCTGGATTAAGATGAGGTGATGAGCTTCTGTCAACTAGACTGCTTTCGTGTGTCAATCAATGTATCTTCAACTGATAAATATATGATATGATTTATTCCCATTGTTTGTTACGTTATCCTTTGAGGAATACTGCCTTCCTTGGACGGTAACAGTCACTCAATAACTCGTCCTCCAATCACAATCCTTCAGGTGCCACAATGTCGGAGGAGGACGACGTGTTCTCAAAATATTGAATATGAATTATTATTAATGAACTGTCAAAATTAGCCTGGCAAATAATGATATATTGATGAGTCAAAAAAAAGTGTTTCTTTGTTTCATTGTGTTTTTTGTTGATATTTTGTTTGGTTTCTGTCTGTTCAACTGCCATTTTTCAGTTTATTGTTTTGGAGGGGTTTTCTGAGGAGGAGGAGGAGGAGGAGGAGGAGAAGAAAGAGCAGTGGATCGTCAGTTTCAAGTTATTTGTAGTACACTTCACCTTGTAATCATGGAAACTGCATGGTACCTTATGGCACTTATGGCACAAATTCCAATAGAATCGGCTACTATTTGGTCTCGAAGGATCCGTAGTTGTGCTAATCGCTGAAACGACTGCCAGCAATTTCGTTATACCACTATTATTGGTAACAAAGAAACAAAATACCAAAAAGTCACCATGTAGTTTCTATGTAAATAACAGGCAGGTGGTGTTCTGTAAAAACATGCTACCGATCATTTCTGTGTCCTGTTTTTGAACCATGTAGTCTTGATGGCATGACCTTACAGCTGATCTGTTAATATGGAGACCGACCTCCGTAGGTGCGCTCTGTATTTCCTTGACGTGTATTCACATTGCCAAAGACCAACTACTTCATCAATTCATGTAAATATCACCTTGTCCATTACTATGACGAAAGTATGTTTGTTTAAAAAAAAATGGTTTTGTTTTTCCGAAGAAAACAAAAAGCTAACATAAAGTTTCTGTGTTGTATTGTCTTCCAGTTGCAATAAAAGAAAACCGCATTGCAAAAAGTTACTCCTGTGATCATGTTTCTTCACTGTTCCAGTGTCTATGCGGCTTCACACTTTTCAGTGTTAAATTGACATTGTAAAGCATGATTATTTGCATAATTCCCAGTGTGCTTTGCCTTTTGATTGAATTGTAGATGCCACCCGTGACTGTATTTGTTAGTGACATATGTTCATACAAATATTTACACATGTTAGGTTTGCTGAAAATAAACGCAGTTGACAATGAGAGGACATTTCTTTTTTTGCTAAGTTTACATGGATGTTGCATTTATTCATTTCCAGTCCTATGGCGTTCACCAAGTGTGAGCCTACGCGAATATGATATCATTAAGATACATTATTTAAGACGATACAATAAATACAGTCAGTGGCGGTCAGGACAGGTGGGGCAGAGCAATTTATATATAAACTCAGCAACAACAAAAAAAAGTCCTGTCACTGTCAACTGTGTTTATTTCCAGCAAAATTAACATGTGTAAATATTTGTATGAACATAACAAAATTCAACAACTGAGACATAAACTGAAGAAGTTCCACAGACATGTGACTAACAGAAATGGAATAATGTGTCCCTGAACAAAGGTGGGGGAGTCAAAATCAAAACTAAAAGTCAGTATCTGGTGTGGCCACCAGATGCACCAAATACTGCAGTGCATCTCCACCTCATGGACTGCACCAGATTTGCCAGTTCTTGCTGTGAGATGTTACCCCACTCTTCCACCAAGGCACCTGCAAGTTTCCAGACATTTCTGGGGGGAATGGCCCTTGCCCTCACCCTCCGATCCAACAGGTCCCAGACGTGCTCAATGGGATTGAGATCCGGGCTTTTCGCTGGCCATGGCAGAACACTGACATTCCTGTCTTGCAGGAAACCCCGCATGTAACGAGCAGTATGGCTGGTGGCATTGTCATGCTGGAGGGTCATGTCAGGATGAGCCTGCAGGAAGGGTACCACATGAGGGAGGAAGATGTCTTCCCTGTAACGCACAGCGTTGAGATTGCCTGCAATGACAACAAGCTCAGTCCGATGATGCTGTGACACACCGCCCCAGACCATGACGGACCCTCCACCTCCATATCGATCCCGCTCCAGAGTACAGGCCTCGGTGTAACGCACATTCCTTCGACGATAAACGCAAATCCGACCATCACCCCTGGTGAGACAAAACCGCGACTCATCAGTGAAGAGCACTTTTTGCCAGTCCTGGCTGGTCCAGCGACAGTGATGTCTGGTGAGGACCTGCCTTACAACAGGCCAACAAGCCCTCAGTTCAGCCTCTCTCAGCTTATTGCGGACAGTCTGAGCACTGATGGAGGTATTGTGCGTTCCTGGTGTAACTCGGGCAGTTGTTGTTGCCATCCTGTACCTGTCCCGCAGTTGTGATGTTCGGCTGTACCGATTCTGTGCAGGTGTTGTTACATGTGGTCTGCCACTGCGAGGACGATCAGCTGTCCGTCCCGTCTCCCTGTAGCACTGTCTTAGGCATCTCACAGTACAGACATTGCAAATTATTGCCCTGGACACATCTACAGTCCTCATGCCTCATTGCAGCACGCCTAAGGCATGTTCACGCAGATGAGCGGGGACCCTGGGCATCTTTCTTTTGGTGTTTTTCAGAGTCAGTAGAACGGCCTCTTTAGTGTCCTAAGTTTTCATAACTGTGACCTTAATTGCCTACCGTCTGTAAGCTGTTAGTGCCTTAACGACCGTTCCACTGGTGCATGTTCATGAATTGTTTATGGTTCATTGAACAAGCATGGGAAACAGCATTTAAACCCTTTACAATGAAGATCTGTGAAGTTATTTCAATTTTTACAAATTAGCTTTGAAAGACAGGGTCCTGAAAATGTGATGTTTCTTTTTTTGCTGAGTTTATATAATTGTTTGGCTGTGTGCTTATGGTCATTGTCCTGTTGGAAGGTGAACCTTCGGCCCAATCTGAGGTCCTGAGCACTCTGGAGCAGGTTTTTATCAAGGATCTCTCTGTACTTTGCTCTGTTACTCTTTCCCTCGATCCTGACTAGTCCCCCAGTCTCTGCCGCTGAAAAACATCCCCACAGCATGACGCTGCCACCACCATGCTTCACTTTAGGGAAGGTGCCAGGTTTCCTTCAGACGTGACGCTTGGTATTCAGGCCAAAGAATTCAATCTTGGTTTCATCAGGTCTGAGAGTTCTTTAGGTGCCTTTTGGCAAACTCCAATCGGGCTCTGATGTGCCTTTTGCTGAGGAGTGGCTTCCGTCTGGACACTCTACCATAAAGGCTTGATTGGTGGAGTGCTGCAGAGATGGTTGTCCTTCTGGAAGGTTCTCCCAGCTCCACAGAGGAACTCTGGAGCTCTGTCAGAGTGACCATCGGGTTCTTGGTCACCTCCTAGACCAAGGCCCTTCTCCTCTGATTGCTCAGTTTGGCTAAGCAGGCAGCTCTAGGGAAGAGTCTTGGTGGTTCCAAACTTCTTCCATTTAAGAATGATTGATGCCACTGTGTTCTTGGGGACCTTCAATGCTGCAGGAATGTTTTGGTATCCTTCCCCAGATCTGTGCCTCGACACAATCCTGTCTCGGAGCACTACAGACAATTCCTTTGACCTTATGGCTTGGTTTTTGCTCTGACACGCACTATCAACTGTGGGACCTTATGTAGACAGGTGTGCACTTTTCCAAATCATGTCCAATCAATTGAATTTACCACAGGTGGACTATAATCAAGTTGTTGAAACATCTCAAGGATGATAAATTTAAACAGGATGCACCTGAGCTCAATTTCGAGTCCCATAGCAAAGGGTCTGAGTACTTATGTAAATAAGGTATTTATGTTTACTTGTTTGTAATACATTTGCTAAAATTGTTTTCACTTTGTCATTCTGAGGTATTGTCTGAATACTTTCTAAATCACTGTTTAGGCCTTATTTTGAGGGCCTAGTTTACCCCTATAAAGTGGCCTGAAATGAATGATTTTACAGGCCACATGAGGCCTGCAAGTCACATGCTGGCTTGCAAAGTGATGTGTAATTCCTATTGAAATCCAACCAGAGTTGGGATATCCAACATTTGGCATTTCTATTCACCTGCATTCATGATTGTCTACCAGGGTTGGGAAGGCTAAGATTTTAGACTACCTAAACTAAAGCATCTAAACTGGATGTAACGGGTGCAATAAGTCCAAGTAACAGAATAATTTATGTTAATTATATTTGAGTAGCATAAGATTAATTAATCAATCAATGTACATTCAAAACAGATTTTGAAACAAACAATTTAAAAAAATCTACCTGCAATAGAGAATGATGGGAAATATGATAGTTGTCATTTTGGTTCAAGTCTGGTTTTTAACACTGTCGTTCTTTTACACCAATGATCGTTAATTTAACACTTACAGAGTTCACTTAACTCCTGGATAAACTCTACAGTAATAATGGCAAAAACACAGCGAGAGACATAAAATGAACCCAAAACAACAGCGTCATGAAAACACTTCCTCGGAAAAACTCTTGCATCATCAATCAACACTAGGTAACACTGGCCAATTGGTTGTGCCTTTATGTGTTTTCCACCCTTCAGTCCTACATTTTAGTGTCAGTTTCCCAGACTGTGGAAAGAGAAGATGGGAAGAGGAAAGAAGAACAAGGACAGGAGGAAGAGCGTAGAAGAGGAAGGGAGAGATAAGAGGTGAAGGGGGTGGTATGTACTCATTGTCTGATACACTGGGTATCACACAGTTCGCTATGGACCCGCTCCTGTAGAGGAAGAGAGGAAAAGGACAGGGAGGGAAGAGGAGAACAAGAGTATGCTTCTCTGTGTACACATGTTTTGAGACACAGTGGGTCTCTCACACTGTGTGACATGTTTTCTCCAGCCCCATAACTCACAGCCTGTTTGTGTTGCACTGCACACTGTGGACACACTAATTACAGACCAACAGTCCTAATCATAGACCACTATAAATCTCTCTCTCTCTCTCTCTCTCTCTCACTCTCTTCCTCTGCACACTTTCTCTCCTTTTCTCTCACTTTCTCTCCCTCTCTTACCCATGCGCCACACCCTCTACCAACCTCCATTTTTATGCAACAGCAGCAATAAAGGAAGGAAAGAAAGTGCATTTAACCAGTCGCTGTTCTACCACTCTCTAATATTTGGCTCCATGCATGGTTCTCCACCATGGTAGCCCAACCTATCATCCAACCTGGTTGTTGACTGTTTGTTCTGTCTGTTGGGCTCTTTTTACGTGTTGTCTGGGAAAAATCGATATAAATGCTCATGTTAAACAAGTAAACTTCTCATTGAGAATTCATTTTTATTTTACAATAGCAACCTAGCAGTACAATAGACCTGCAAACAGAATATTTGGAATATATCATTCATGTTTTTTTGTTAAGTGATCATCTGTCCACTTTCTGACAGTCAACCTCTGTGTCCAAAATCGCACCCTATTCCCTTTGTACTGCACTACTTTTGACCAGACCCCTATGTGGCTAACCAAATGAGGCTCTGGTGAAAAGCAGTGCACTATACACTGAATAGGGTGCGATTTCAGTATTCCAGACGAGCCGCTGACCAGTGTAATACTTCCTGCATGGTGATGTCATCCCATAGGCCCTGTCCTTCCCGAGAACGCTTGATTGGACACAGGTCACCGCCACCGACATGCTATCTGACACCAGTCCAATCGCTAATGACGTGTTGCTTGACTTTGATGATGGGGAAAGAAACAAGAGGTGGCGATCATTTGGGCTTATGTCTTACTTTCTTCCTGGTGCTCTGCTTGGCCTGGCTCTGCTCAGTTGTCATGGATACAAAACACTTGTTTCTGAGAAGGGTGGGGAAAGGTGACAACTGGTGAACATTACTCAAACGCTCAGCTATCACTGTTAACTCCTACCTGAAATGCCATGTTGACATTAAAGGGGTATGTTATGGTTTGAGTTAGTATCATCTCAGATGTCGTCTTTATTGCTGCTCCCTACACAGATGAGGATGGGGTTTTAAGTGGATACGTGTGTCTGCGTGCGCGCGCGTGTGTGTGTGTGTGATGCCAGATGTCTCATTGTTCACGCCAACACCCCACAATCCTTCACTACTGAGAACCCACACGGGAATCACCCCACTGCTTTCTCCCGTTGTTGCCAAGGTAGCATAGAAATGGAGGTGTTCATTACATCAACGAATCAATAACCCCCCTCAGATAGAAACACATACACACCCCAATCCGCAGACACCAGATAATAACCTGACAAATCCGTGCCCGTCCCCCTAATGCGTCCCAGGGTCCCTGTAACTCAGACACAAATACAGCAGCATTACATGAAAGCCCCAGTATTAGGCTGCCTGTGTTTGAATACATTTGCAAGTCTCCCTATCTGTGGGAAGAGGGCTTGATTTGCATGGGGCTGCAGGCTAGGGGGATTTGAGAAAAGATTGAAGGCTTTGGTGGCAGCCTTGAGGAACGTGCCATGACTTCATGTAAGGACACCGACTGGAGTCTGGGAGGGAAGGGAGGGTGTGTAATGGATGCTTCAGTACTGGCACTGTGTCACTGTAACTAGACAAGAGGCTTGTAGTGCAAAACAGGGGTGGGCAACTCTGGTCCTGGGGGGCTAAAGAAGGTACTGGCTTTTGTTTCAATAAATCAAAGTGTCATGGTCTTCACTTCGGGTGTGTTAGAGCAAGGCCTGCATACAAAAGCCTGAATACATTGAGCTGTGACTCCAGTGTACCCCTAAGGTTGTAAAAAGACAGTTGGTGTCTTCACATTGTGCCCTAAAAACATCACAATACACTATCTATGTTTGTTTACAGTTTGTTTTCGCTGCCATGGCCTGGCCCTGAAAGCTTTTCTGTTTGTGTGTGCGCGCTTGTGTGTGTGCGAGTGTGGTACTTGCATCTGTGTGTCTGTGCATGTGTGTCTGTACGTGCCTGTGTGTGTGGGTGTGTATGGTGTGAATCACGTTGAGGAATGTGACTGCATGGAGACAGAAGGTAATGAAGCTGGCATTCCATGCAGCCACTGCTGACAAAGCACCTGCAAATGCCAACCTATGTTACTCCCATTCCCTCGCTCTCGCTCTCGCGCTCTCTCTCTCTCTCTCTCTCTCTCTCTCTTCCTCTCTTTGCCTCGCTCTTTCTTCTCTCTCTCTTTCTCTTTCTCTCTCTCTTGCTCTCTGTCTCTCTCCCCCTCCATTACAAATGAGGCTGCAGTAAAGTTAATGTTCTGTGTCGGAGCGTCTAACTGCAGGTAACCCACTTAGCTTTCCGCTGAGCTAATGCCCTTGATCTTTCATTAGGAGTCTACCTACGGCACCTAGGGGAGAGGAGGAGCAGCCGAGCGAGGGATGAGACAGAGAGAGAGAAAGAAAGAAGGGGAGGGGGGAGAGCCCTTCCATACTCCTCTGCGTTTATTTTTCTACACCCTAGTAGTACTCATTCTCTTAACGGTATTAAAACTTTTGTCTTGAGCTTTCACTGTACCTATCTATATGTGCTATGGTAAGAGATGTGTGTGTTGACAGGGAGAAACTTCCTGGTGTTAATGATTGTTTTGTACGACAACACACTTTGTTTTGGTAGCAACCAACGTCCTGAAACCTGTTCAGTGGGCATGAAAGCTGTGTACCGGTAAAGGTGCCAACGATGTCCCCGTGTGTTCTCGTTGGTTACATAAACGGGAATGTTCTTATAACACAGTCACTACTACATAACAGTAATGATCCCTGTGACATCTGGATAGGTGTGGGGAGTAACTGGTAACATGTAATTAGTTACATGTAATCTGATTACTATTTTTTTAAACTGTAATCAGTTACCAGCTAAAATATTGTCATTATATTACCAATACTTTTGAAAAACTTGATGATTACTTCTGGATGACTTTTAAATTCAGAAAAGATGTTTGCGGAAAAAAATCATGATGACACCTTTCTGCTTTCTCAATGACATTCATTTCAGCATTAGGCACAAGTTTAAGTTTGTTCCATTTGAGCGAGTCTGACCACAAGTCAGAGACAGGTTTGGGTAGGTTACTTTCTAAATGTAATCCATTACAGTTACTAATTACCTGTCCAAAATTGTAATCAGTAACGTCATTTTTGGATGACCCAAATGTATGTAATTTGTTGCTTTTGGATTACTTTCCCCTAAAGAGGCATTAGAAGAAGACAAAAGGACTCATCAAACGCATTTGATGTATCATTATAGTGGTCTCTGACACGCTCAGGTGGAAGAAATTAAACTTGCACCTTTTTTCAATGCTGAAATTAATGTAATTGAGAAAACAGAAAAGTTAATTTTTTAAAACTTGGCATGTCAATTAAGAACAAATGTTTATTCACAAGGACGGCCTACCCCGCCCAAACCCTAACCCGGACGACCCTTGGCCAATAATGCGCCGCCCTATGTGACTCCCAATCACGGCTGGTTGTGATACAGCCTGGAATCAAACCAGGGTATGTAGTGGAGCCTCTAGCACTGAAATGCAGTGCCTCAGACTGCTGCGCCCCTTGGGAGCCAATTTATTTTTGTTGTTGTTGCAAACATCCTTTATGATTTAAAAAATAATCCAAGGAGTAATCATCTAGTTTTTCAAAAGTATCTATAATCTGATTACAATATTTTTGCTGGTAACGTAGCTAAATACCGTCACAGTTTTTTTGTTATCCAATTACATGTAACTGATTACATGTAAAAGTCTGTGCATTCCCGCCCGCGCCCACGCACGTGTGTGTTTGTATGAGGATAAAGGTATATGAGAAGACAATAGTGGTCACATCTAACACAACTTTAACTGTAAAGATGGCAGACAGCTGGTGTCCCTCGTAGGCAGCGGCAATGTCACTTTACAGGATTTTGAGAAACGACTTAGTCTCACCGGCTGTCCATAGGTTACATAGTATGCGTCCCAAATGGCACCCTATTCCCTTAAATAGCACACTACTTTTGAACAGGGCCCATGAGGCCGAGCAGGGCCCATAGAGCACTGGTGAAAAGTAGAGCACTACACGGGAAATAGGTTGCCACTGTACAGCAGTGGAGGCTGGTGGGGGGAGCTATTGGAGGACGGGCTCATTGTAATGGCTGTTATGGAAAAAATGGAAATGAGTCAAACACGTGGTTTCCATATGTTTGATGTGTTTGATACCTTTCCATTGATTCCATTCCAGCCATTACAATGAACCAATCCTCCTGTAGCTTCTCCCATCAGCCTCCACTGGTATACAGTATGTACAGTACATTTACAAGTGCATGTCTAGCAATGAGCTAATCAAGCAGCAACTTGGTAGATGTTGCCCTCAGGCATACATGGACTTTAGAATCTCAGATCAGCCTGTACTGCACCAATTTAAACTTCAGAAACCATGAGGAGAAACAGAAATCTGAGCATAGATCAGTATGAATTCTACTCCTCCCGCGGATGCTAACCATTTAAGGCACTAGATATCTAGCTTTGCCAGAGCAACTTGATCTTATTTAGTGTCGTGTAAGGAGCCAAAATTAATCTTAGTGGGTGGTCTCCTCCATTGAGTGTGTGTGTGTCTCTGTGTTGCTGTCTCTGTCTCCCTCCCTCTGTGTGTGTGTGTGTGTGTGTGTGTGTGTGTGTGTGTGTGTGTGTGTGTGTGTGTGTGTGTGTGTGTGTGTGTGTGTGTGTGTGTGTGTGTGTGTGTGTGTGTGTGTGTCTGTGTCTCTGTGTGTGTGTGTGTGTGTGTGTGTGTGTGTGTGTGTGTGTGTTTGTGTGTGTACTTGTTTGGCAGTGAGAGAAGGGGAAGTCACCCCTGAGCTCTTGCCTCTGTTCATGGTGGTAAATGTAGATTGCGTCTTCTGGCAGATAGGCTAACCTTGAGGGGCTCACCTGGGAGGCACAACACAGACAAAGAGAGGAGATTTAGTGTGTGTGTGTACATGCATGTGTGTATGTGCGTGCTTATGCACGAGCGTGGGTGCGTGTGTATCCAGGACTGTCATTTTCTCCACCAGTTTAAAGGCTGAGGGTGGAAATAGGTTTGCTCTCCCTTTCATGTGGATAGATAGATAGTAAGTGGTTCCCTGTAGACGTAAATCAAGTTCAAGTAAAGGGGGTCATTTTCTCCCTCCCTCTCTCTCTCTCTCTCTCTCTCTCTCTCTGTATGTCTCTCTCTCCCTCCCTTCCCCTCTCTCTCTCTCTCTCTCTCTCTCCCTCTCTCTCTCTCTCTCTCTCTCACATTCTCTCTATGATACCTGATGCATGCTTTTATCTGTCTCTTCCCTTCCACCTTCATGAGTCTCCATCCCATTTTTTTCTGTCCCTCCCTCCCTTTTCCTTATTTAACCCTCTTTGCCCATGCACAGCATCTATATCCACTTCCTCTCAAACAATAGTCTTGCAATATAGCTTTATTCAGTGGGGGAAAGGGGCAAGTGTCAATCGACATACAATTAATACATAACGGGAAAGATTTCCATGACTCTGGCGCTATCTACTGGCAAATGAGGAATGCACTCAATATTGCTGTTGAGTCCTTAATTTCAAACCCACCAGGTGCCTCTAAATATCTACTGAATTTGTCAGTAGACCTATGCTACTAATTTATGAAAAACACATCTAACAGCCTTATCGCACTGTCAATTGTGGCTCGGTGAAATACATACAAAATACATTTTGACAAAGGAAAAAAGGATGTTTAAAATATTTTGACATAGGGCAAAGTACATGAGGTCTGGGAATTTAACAAAAGGAAACACTGGCCTATAGGCTACATTTTAATCAGAAACTCACTTTATAGCAAAATAAAGACACCACAGTGACAATGAAACAGTACGATAATACACTACATGGCCAAAAGTATGTGGACACCTGCTCGAACATCTCATTCCCGAAATCATGGACATTAATATAGAGTTGGTCCCCCCTTTGCTGCCTCCTTTCTTCTGGCAAAGCTTTGCTGCGGGGTCTTGCTTTCATTCAGCCACAAGAGCATTAGTGAGGTCGGGCACCGATGTTTGGCGATTAGGCCTGGTTCTCAGTTGGCGTTCCAATTATTCTCAAATGTGTTCGATGGGGTTGAAGTCAGGGCTCTGTGCAGGCCAGTCAAGTTCTTCCAGACTGATCTTGACAAACTATTTCTGTATGGACCTCACTTTGTGCACGGGGGCATTGTCATGCTGAAACAGGAAAGAGCTTTCCCCAAACTGTTGCCACAAAGTTGGAAGCACAGAATCATCTAGAATGTCATTGTATGCTGTAGCTTAACATTTCCCTTCACTGGAACTAAGGGGCTGAGCCCGAACCATGAAAAACAGCCCCAGACCATTATTTATCCTCCACCAAACTTTACAGTTGGCATTATGCATTCGGGCAGGCAGCGTTCTCCTGCGTTCTCCAAACCCATATTCGTCTGTCGGACTGCCAGATGGTGAAGCGTGATTCATCACTCCAGAGATCGTGTTTCCACTGCTCCAGAGTCCAATGACATCAAGCTTTACACCCCTCCAGCCGACGCTTTCCATTGCGCATGGTGATTTTAGGCTTGTGTGCAGCAGCTCGGCCATGGAAACCCATTTCATGAAGCTCCCAATGAACAGTTATCAAATCAAATCAAATCATACTTTTCACATACACATGGTTAGCAGATGCTAATGTGAGTGTGGGTGAAATGCTTGTGCTTCTAGTTCCGACAATGCAGTAATATCTAACAAGTAATCTAACAATTCCACAACAACTACCTAATACACACAAATCTAAAGGGGTGAATGAGAATATGTACTTATAAATATATTGATGAGCAATGGCCGAGCGGCTTAGGAAAGGTGCAATAAATCAAATCAAATCAAAGTTTATTTTTCACGTGCGCCAAATACAACAGTGAAATGCTTACTTAAGGCTCTAACCAACAGTGCATTTTTTTTAAGTATTAGGTGAACAATAGGTAAGTAAAGAAATAAAAACAACAGCAAAAAGACAGTGAAAAATAACAGTAGCGAGGCTATATACAATAGCGAGGCTATGACAGTAGTGAGGCTACATACAGGCACCGGTTAATCGGGCTGATTGAGGTAGTATGTACATGTAGATATGGTTAAAGTGACTATGCATCCATGATAAACAGAGAGTAGCAGTAGCATAAAAGAGGGGTTGGCGGGTGGGTGGGGGCGGGACACAATGCAGACAGCCTGGTTAGCCAATGTGCGGGGGAACTGGTTGGTCAGGCTAATTGAGGTAGTATGTAAATGAATGTATAGTTAAAGTGACTATACATATATGATGAACAGAGAGTAGCAGCAGCATAAAAGAGGGGTTGGGGGACACACAATGCAAATAGCCCGGTAGCCATTTGATTACCTGTTCAGGAGTCTTATGGCTTGGGGGTGAAAACTGTTGAGAAGCCTTTTTGTCCTAGACTTGGCACTCTGGTACCGCTTGCCATGCAGTAGTAGAGAGAACAGTCTATGACTGGGGTGGCTGGGATCTTTGACAATTTTTAGAGCCTTCCTCTGACACCGCCTGGTGTAGAGGTCCTGGATGGCAGGCAGCTTAGCCCCAGTGATGTACTGGGCCATTCGCACTACCCTCTGCAGTGCCTTGCAGTCGGAGGCCCAGCAGTTGCCATACCAGGCAGTGATGCAACCAGTGATGCTCTCGATGTTGCAGCTGTAGAACCTTTTGAGGATCTAAGGACCCATGGCAAATCTTTTAAGTTTCCTAAGGGGGAATAGGCTTTGTCCTGCCCTCTTCACGACTGCCTTGGTGTGTTTGGACCATTCTAGTTTGTTGGTGATGTGGACACCAAGGAACTTGAAACTCTCAACCTGCTCCACTACAGCCCCGTCGATGAGTATGGGGGCGTGCTCGGTCCTCCTTTTCCTGTAGTTCACAATCATCTCCTTAGTCTTGATCACGTTGAGGGATATGTTGTTAGGTTGCACCACCCGGCCAGGTTTCTGACCTCCTCCCTATAGGCTGTCTCGTCGTTGTCGGTGATCATTCCTACCACCGTTGCGTCATCTGCACACTTAATGACGGTGTTGGAGTCGTGCCTGGCCATGCAGTCGTGGGTGAACAGGGAGTACAGGAGGGGACTGAGCACATGTAACTGATGTGAAATGGCTAGCTAGTTAGCGGGGTGCGCGCTAATAGCGTTTCAATTGGTGACGTCACTCGCTCTGAGACCTTGAAGTAGTTGTTCCCCTTGCCCTGCAAGGGCCGCGGCTTTCGTGGAGCGCTGGGTAACGATGCTTCGGGGGTGGCTGTTGTCTATGCGTGCAGAGGGCCCCTGGTTCAAGCCCAGGTAGGGGAGAGGAGAGGGACGAAAGCTATACTGTTACATTGATGCTGTTGACCCGGATCACTGGTTGCTGTGGAAAAGGAGGAGGTCAAAAGGGGGGTGAGTTTAACCGATGTGAAATGGTTAGCGGGGTGCGCACTAGTAGCGTTTCAATTGGTGACCTCAATCTGAGACCTTGAAGTAGTTGTTCCCCTTGCTCAGCAAGGGCTGTGGCTTTTGTGGAGCGATGGGTAACGATGCTTCGAGGGTGGCTGTTGTCTATGTGTGCTGAGGGTCCCTGGTTCGAGCCCAGATAGGGGCTAAGAGAGGGATGGAAGCACCCCTGAGGGGCTCCTCTGTTGAGGATCAGCATGGCAGATGTGTTGTTACCTATCCTCACCACCTGGGGGCGGCCCGTCAGGTAGTCCAGGATCCAGTTGCAGAGGGAGGTGTTTGGTCCCAGGATCCTTAGCTTAGTGATGAGCTTTGAGGGTACTATGGTGTTGAAAGCTGAGCTGTAGTTAATGAATAGCATTCTCACGTAGGTGTTCCTTTTGTCCAGGTGGGAAAGGGCAGAGTGGAGTGCAATAGAGATTGCATCATCTGTGGATCTGTTTGGGCGGTATGCAAATTAGAGCGGGTCTAGGGTTTCTGGGATAATGGTGTTGATGTGAGCCATTACCAGCATTTCAAAGCACTTCATGGCTACGGACGTGAGTGCTATGGGTCTGTAGTCATTTAGGGAGGTTGCCTTCGTGTTCTTGGGCACAGGTTGCCTTCGTGTTCTATGGTGGTCTGCTTGAAACATGTTGTTATTACAGACTCAATCAGGGACATGTTGAAAATGTCCGTGATAGATGGTATAAAGTACAGTATGCACATATGATATGAGTGATGTAAGATATGTAAACATTATTAAAATGGCATTATTTAAAGTGGCATTGTTTAAAGTGACTAGTGATCCATTTATTAAAGTGGCCAGTGATTGGGTCTCAATGTAGGCAGCAGCCTCACTGAGTTAGTGATTGCTGTTTAGCAGTCTGATGGCCTTGAGATAGAAGCTGTTTTTCAGGCTCTTGGTCCCAGCTTTGATGCACCTGTACTGACCTCACCTTCTGGATGGTAGCGGTGTGAAGTGGCCCGGGTGGTTGTTGTCCTTGATGATCTTGTTGGCCTTCCTGTGACATCGGGTGCAGTAGCTGTCATGGAGGGCAGGTAGTTGTGCACGCCGAGGAACTTAAAAACGTTCCACCTTCTCCACTGCTGTCCCTTCGATGTGGATAGGGGGGTGCGCCACCTGCTGTTTCCTGAAGTCCACGATCATCTCCTTTGTTTTGTTGATGTTGAGTGAGAGGTTGTTTTCCTGACACCACACTCCAAGTGCCCTGCTGTCTCTACGTTGTTGATAATCAAGCACACTACTGTTGTGTCGTCTACTAACTTGATGATTGAGTTGGAGGCGTGCATGGTCACGCAGTAGTGGGTTAACAGGGAGTACAGGAGGGGGCTGAGCACGCACCCATGTGGGGCCCCAGTGTTGCGGGTCAAGTTCTTGTGGTAACGTTGCTTCCAGTGGCAATTTGGAACTCACCTTGGTTCCAGAGGCAGTTTGGAACTCAGTAGTGAGTGTTGCAACCGAAGACAGACACCCTAAGCACTTCAGCACTTGGCTATCACGTTCTGTGAGCTTGTGTGGCCTACCACTTCCTAGCCAAGCTGTTGTTGCTCCTAGACATTTTCACTTCCCAGTAACAGCACTTGCAGCTGACCAGCCGGCTCTAGACGGGCATAAATGTTTCTCTATGGAGATTGCATTATATGCATGTCAGCAACGTGTGCTGCAATAGCCAAATCCACTAATTTGAATAGGGTGTCCACATACTTTTCGCCATGAAGTGTATAATAATGACTTCCTCTTCACACAGATAAAAAAATAAAATAATAGGTGTTTTATTGTTCACGTCGACGTGTGAGTATTTCACGTTAGGCGATTGACCAATCACAAGCCGCGAGGGCAGCGCATGGTGCGTGCCCAATCCTTCCGCGTCACCGGTCTCACTCTCCAGGTCTCGTTCTGGTCGACAGTCTGGCTCACTGGAACACGGAGAGACTGCAGCGCATATAACACCAAACAATATCGGTACGTAACATTGAATTATTTGTTTATCCCAAACCATTTTATATCACCTTTCCATGTAAGGCTACCGGGCTACGTTGTTGCCAAGTGTTGCTCTTTCTCGAAGTTAGCAGAGGCTCTGATTCGTTGTGTGTCTGTGATACAATGTTGCGTGCAAGTGCGACAGGGCAAATCGGGTCGGTCAGTTGATCAACAGGTTGTTGCAGAGAAAGCCAACTGCCGTGAGTGTCGATCGAGAATCTGTCCGTAACCTGGTTGGAGAGTGCGAGGAAGTTATTATTCTGTGCCAAGACTGTGGGCAAACTTGAGTCTCTTGATCAATGCTTGCAGGATTCTGTCAATAGTTGCAGAGGAGTAGCCTAAAGCATGTATTGGGTTATGGCCGCTAAATACATCCCACACTAACTGGTCTATATAGTCAATGGAATACACCAGACTACTTAGCCTACAGTTTAAATTGTGGAAATAGTAGGTTACGGTGATACATTGCCATAGCTCTCCTACATTGCGTTACCCTTATATGCCAACACAGGTAGAAAGTAGTCTGAAGCAAAGTAAACAGACTCACATACAGACCAACTGTAGTAGTGCTAGTTATTTACCATGTCCCTGTGACTTTATGTCAACATTGTGCCAGCAGTATGTTTACATAGCGGAGGGGGGTAGGGAGCATGCCACAGCAGAAATGATGAGGAGGGGGGTTCGGGGTCACTGCCGAATGCTATCACAACTATGTGACAGACTTACTGATGGAAGTGTGTGTGTGTGTTTAGACACTACCCCCACACAAACATATGGTTGACAGTGCATGTCTGGACCCTTGGCCTGGCAGTGGTGTGTGTGTCTCGGCTGGGCGCTGAGTCAGGGTTTGGAAAGCGCCCAGGGTTAGAACAATCCACCCCTCTGTTCTCCTCCTTCGTTGACTCCCTATATCCCTCTCTCCTTACCTATCCCTTCATACTCTCACCCCTCTATCCCTACTTTCACTCACATCTCTAATCCCTTGCACTCTATATCATCTGTATCATCACTCCTTCCCCTTATCCCTTCATTTACCCATTCCTTTCATTGCATATTAAATTATAGAAGACCCACCCCATCCAGCCATTTATACTGCATTCATTTCAATGGCCATGAAGGAACACAGAGCACAGGAGAGGAATCACTGAAGACAATTAAACCATAGCCATCTGTTGGATTTACATGGTTGTTTTGGTTAGGGTTCATGTCTACTTGCAAAAAATGTAGCCTACCCTTTTTGGCAAACAGATTTGAAGAGGCTTCCCAAGGAGAGACAGTCTTGTAGACCATTAGATATTTTTCAAGAATCAAAGTTCGGTCTAACCGTGTGTCGTCATTCATTGCGTAATTATTTTGGGTCAAAGACAGAATAGTAGAATAGGATATGAGTTGACATGAGTACAGTTTTGAATGCTTCACTACCTACCTGCCCAATGAGCTGAGAGAGCTGCCGAAGAGCAGTGGGCTAGTCTCTTACAATCACCTTGATCTCTTCAGTTATCTCTCTCCCTCTCTCTCTCTCTCTCTGTGTGTGTGTGCACGCGCGCAATTGTTACTGTTAGGCTACTACTCCGTTTCTCAGATATGACACCTTCTTTGTCACATCGAAATCATGCAAATAAGCATCAATTGTGTATTGTGGTGGATTTGGAACCATAGTGTCTTTTTGGAGTAAGTGTGAGGGTGTGGGCTTGATTGAAACCAAGCCTGGATGTTTGGTCTAGGCCAAATACACTGTCAGTTATCATTAGAGACGGGGTGTGTACTTGGTCTGTGAAGCAGACTGTTGGAGGGAGAGAGAATCCACCAGAGAGAGGAAGAGGAAGGAGCTGGAGAAAGAGGAGAGATATTGGCAGAACAGATGTGCATGGAAGGATACAACCAGCCATCCTCCAGAGAAAATGAGCGGGGGGGGGGGAATAGAAATGGAATGAGTCAGTAATGTTTATCGGGCAGTTACAGAGACTGTGTTTCCTTTTAACGTTTCCTGTCACTGTCGTCCCGCCCCCCCCCCCCCCCCCCCCTTCTCTTTATCCCCCTCTTCCACCCTGTATCTTTCTCCTACTCTCTCGCTTTGTTTCTCTCCACCTTGCTCTCTTGTATTTCTGCTGCCTCTTCCTGTCTTCTCCCCCCTCTCTCCTCTCACTTTTCTTTCCTTTGGAGTGTAATATGGAAAAACTGTATGTGATGGTTTTCGGCCGAATATGTATTTTCCTCTCTCCTGACCTTTCCTGACATTTTGAAGACTTATCTGTGACCTTTGCGGTGCATATCCGATGTGAATCCTCTATTACACACACTGTGACTGTGCCCTGGTACAAAAATATGTTTCCTCGCTATCCCCAGTATTACAGTGGGAACTTAGTGGACTTCTAGTATTTAAAGAGCAGGAAAACTCCCATGCTCTTGTTAATGAGGATTTTGATTTTGGGATTCGCAGGAAAACATGATTTCATATCCGGTGAAAGTGTTTCCTAAGTAGTGGGATGGGGTTGGGGGGGACAGGACAAACAGGTTGATTGTGTCCAACTCAAACGGGGTTAGGGATATTTCGTTTGAAAGGTTTTAGGTGGTTCACATCAGTAATGGTTAGGGAGCCACTGCTCCAGCAGACACACTGTGTATTTTGGATTTATTATGGATCCCCATTAGTTGTTGTCAAGGCAGCAGCTACTGTTCCTGGAGTGCAGCAAAATTAAGGCATTTATATACAATTTAAAAAACATTACATGAGATTAGATAACAGATTTCATAACACATTACGTGTGTGCCCTCAGGCCACTGCTCTACTACCACACACAGTATCTATAACACAAAATCCGTGCGTATGTTATCGTGTGTGTGTATGCGTGTGTGTCTTCACGGTACCCGCTATTGTGTAATGTGTATTTTTATCTATTTTTTAAAAATCTGATTTTACTGCTTACATGAGTTACTTGGTGTGGAACAGCATTTCATGAAGTCATTGCTCTATATAGTGCCTCCCATAGTCTGTTTTGGACTTTGGGACTGTGAAGAGAACTCTGGTGACATGTCTTGTGGGGTATGCATGGGTGTCTGAGCTGTGTGCCAGTAGTTTAAACAGACAGCTCAGTGCATTCAACATGTCAATACTTCTCACAAATAGTAACGAAGTCAATCTCTCCTCTACTTTGACACAGGAGAGATTGACATGCATATTATTAATGTTAGTTCTCTGTGTACGTTTAAGAGCCAGCCTTGCTGCCCTGGGAACCACACATGCGGAGATCATCCGTTCACCTACTCTGCGTCTCACAAGACTTGTCGGTTGGAATCAAAAATCTCAAATTTGGACTCATCAGACCAAAGGACAGATTTCCACCGACCCGTACACAGAGAACTAACATTAATAATGTCCATTGCTCATGTTTCTTGGCCCAAGCAAGTCTCTTCTTCTTATTGGTGTCCTTTAGTAGTGGTTTCTTTGCAGAAATTTGACCATGAAGGCTTGATTCACGCAGTCTCCTCTGAACAGTTGATGTTGAGATGTGTCTGTTACTTGAACTCTGTGAAGCATTTATTTGGGCTGCAATTTCTTAGGCTGGTAACTCAAATGAACTTATCCTCTGCAGCAGAGGTAACTCTGGGTCTTCCATTCCTGTGGCGGCCCTCATGAGAGCCAGTTTCATCGTAGCGCTTGATGGTTTTTGCGACTGCACCTTGAAAGTTCTTGAAATGTTCTGCATTGACTGACCTTCATGTCTTAAAGTAATGATAGACTGTCGTTTCACTTTGCTTATTTGAGCTGTTCATAGCTGTAATATGGACTTGGTCTTTTACCAAATAGGTCTTCTGTATCCCACCCCTACCTTGTCACAACACAACTGATTGGCTCAAACGCATTAAGAAGGAAATAAATTTCACAAATTAACTTTTAACAAGGCACACCTGTTAATTGAAATCCATTCCAGGTGACTACCTCATGAAGCTGGTTGAGAGAATGCCAAGAGTGTGCAAAGCTGTCATCAAGGCATCTGAAATATAAAATATATTTTGATTTGTTTAACACTTTTTTTGGTTACTACATGATTCCATATGCGCTATTGTCTTCACTATTATTCTACAATGTAGAAAATAACTCTTTAATGAGTAGGTGTGTCCAGACTTTTGACTGGTACTATACATTTTTCCACCAGCAGATTATGATTGATAATCTAATATGCTCCACTTAACTCAAACAAAACATCTCCCACAATCTTTTTATTATCAATTTGTCTCAGCCAATCATCAGTCATTTGTGGTGATTGCTGAATGCCCTTCCCTATAAGTGTGCTGAAAATATGTGTTTACTTTGAAATGACATTGTATCTGGTCATTCTTGGGTAGTGGAATTACTTTTGATTTCTTCCAGGCCTGAGGGCACACACTTTCTTGTAGGTTTAGATAGAATAGATGGCCAATAGGAGTGTCAATATTGTCTGATCCCATCCTCAATAATTTTCCATCCAAGTTGTCAGACCCAGGTGGCTTGTCATTATTGATAGACAGTAATATTGTTTTACACCTCTTACACACGAATTTTGCGGAATTCAAAATTGCAATGCTTGTCTTTCATAATTTGATCAGTTATGCATGGATGTGTAGGTAGTTGGCAATATCAGTGGGGTTTGATGAATAAGCCATCTGATTCAATGAATGATGCAGCCGAGTTCTCCTTTGATGAATGATGCAGCCGAGTGCTCCAAAAACTTTTACTATCATTCTTTATATAATTTATATTTGTTTCATAGTACAGTTTCTTCTTATTTTTGTTCTGTTTAGTCACATAATTTCACATTTTACAGTATGTTTGCCAATTGGCTGTGCAGCCCGACTTATCTGCCATTCCTTTGGTCTCATCCTTCTCAACCATCTTTCCATTCCTCATCAATCCACAGGGATTGAACCGTTTTTAGTAATCGTATTAATGGGTGCATGCTTATTATTAACTGGAATAAGCCATTTCAGAAATGTGTCAAGTGCAGCGTCTGGTTGCTGTTCATTACACACCACAGACCAGCAAATATTCTTTACATCTTCCACATATAATATGTTTTGTAGTGATTCCTATGACCTCTTATACTCTATCTTAGGCCAGGCGTTGGAACTTTGGTTTTCCTAGATATGACTACTATATTATGATCAATACATCCAATGGATTGTGATACTGTTTTTAGAGCAGATTTCTGCAACATTAGTAAAGATGTGATCAATACATGTGGATGATTTCATTCCTGTGCTGTTTATAAATACCCTGATAGATTGACTGACAATCTGATCCAGGTTGCAGGCACTGGTTACAGTTTGAAGCTTTTTCTTCCAGATACCGACTGTTCGCATTTGGTCGTCTATAGCAGCTTCCCAAAATAATGGGCTTTAGGTGTGGCAGGTAAAACTGTAGCCATATTTCTTCAACAGCATTAGAAGTTAAGAACTTAACTCAATGGGAACTGAAGTGGTTAAGTACTCATAAGAGCAGGAAACAACCACTTTAGAATCAAGGTTTTGGATTCTGTGGAAACCAACTTATTTCATAGCCAGCATCATGGTTACGTCAGATCTGTGGGCTCAGGGGCTGGTAGACTAGGGTTGAGGTCTGGGACTGGCAACCAGGGGCTGGAGAGCTGAGGCTTCCCGGATTTCAAAAGTTCCTGACACAGACACACTGACAGTGTCTTCCTGTCCTGAAGAGCACGACCCCCCATAAATAGAATGGACACGTATTGTCAACAGCTCGATGCCGACTTTTGTTATGGTGAACTGAATGCTCAGTCTGTCTCTGCTGGTTAGTCAACAGAGAGTCAGTCTATAGCATGCATCCCAAATGGCACCCTCTTCCCTATATAGTGCACTATGTAGGGAAGATGCTGCCATAGACTTCCAGAAAGTGTCTGTGTTGTGTTTGAGTGCAGCACATGGGAAGGGGAGTTTGCTGTCTTGTGGGTGAGACCAACATTGAATCTTTACCAAGAGTAGCTTATCAAACCAATATGCTTGTTGTCCTGTAGTTGGTGTCTAAGCAACTTTATTACAGGACTGCCTCTGGTACACACACTTCAAATGCTTAAACAGTCTGCTATGACTCCTAGGTGTCACACCTGATGTGTTTGAATGCAGCTGAGGGTTTCTTGGTTCTCAAACAAACCTTGGTCCTCAGACCTGTGTCAGCAGCAGGTGGCTGCCAAGATTGTGCTTCAGTTTATCATTCCTCCATGTTAACTCTCTCTCTCTTTGTCTCTCTCTTTTGTCTCCTCCTCAGCGTGTCCAGTTGTGCATGGATGCAGACAGGTTTGAGGGCAGGAACTAGTGGAATCTAGTGGAGTGTATATATACACACACACACACACACACACAAACCATGGCCACTGCCAGCAGAGTGGGCTCGGGAAGAGCTGGTTGGGTGGCGTTTGCAGATGAAGCCTTCGGGACGAGCACAGAGCATCAAGCAGGTACGAGTGATATTGTGAAAGTCATTTAAATCCTATACTGTAGGATGAAGTTTTTTTAATGTCATCATTTTATGCATAAATACAATTAAGCACATATTTACCTGGCAAGGAGATGTCGGGGTCAGCACGCTAACAGACTGTACGTCAATAACACACTTAGTGAATTTGGCAGGTATCCTTTAGATCCCTGAACACAACTCTGGACCATGACGCCAGTTCCACTGCATTTTTTCATTGTTCCCTTCCAATCAGGGACTTATTTAGACCTTTGACACCAGGTGTGTGCAATTAATTATCAGGTAGAACAGAAAACCAGCAGGCTCTGGACCTCGTAGGGTACGAGTTGAGTACCCCTGCTTTAGATTCCCCTGAGGACCTTTGCCGGTGTGTATGGATGTGTGTTAGGGTTGGGTGGTATTCAGATTTCCTTACCTTCATACCGGGATATACGGTATTACAGCAGTGCACACAAGGGGCCCTATTTCTTTCTTATGCTATCAAAGTACTAGCAAATTCCCATTGTGGATGCTATCTAGCAAGCGCAAGCAAGCATAACCTATTTAAAAGGTCAGACAACCTAGCTTAAAACGTTATACAAGGCTACTCACAATTGATCCAGTAGGGAATTGATTGTCTCTGCTCTAACCAAGAAGCGTGATCTTGTAAGCTAGCCACCTATAGCTAGCAAGTTAGCAAACCAAATTCATAGCTGGAGCCCTGAGCTACAGAAAATATGTTTTACACATCTTAAATAGTTAACTTATACGTTATAAGATATTTAGCTGGCAAACATTAATAGGGAATTTCAAGTGTAACTTGTTCACCTCTTGTGGATCCTCACGATTCTTCCATTTGCTCCATGTGCTCTTCGAAGTGCATATTTTCCTTTCAAGAGGATTCAACACGTATCTAGATCGATACGATACAGGTACGATACCTTTTAGTTTGAAAAGATTCGGTGTGATTTGGTTTGATTAGAGAACGACTCAATGCGATTTGGTTCAATGCGATGCACTAAGTTTTGTTGCTTAACTTGTCTGGGATATGTGGGACGGTAGCGTCCCACCTCATCAACAGCCAGTGAAATTGCATGGCGCCAAATTCAAAACAACAGAAATCCCATAATTAAAATTCCTCAAACATACAAGTATTTTACACCATTTTAAAGATAAACTTCTTGTATATCCAGCCACAGTGTCCGATTTCAAATAGGCTCTACGGCGAAAGCACACCAAACGATTATGTTAGGTCAGCACCTAGTCACAGAAAACTATACAGCCATTTTCCAGCCAGTGAGAGGGCTCACAAAAATCAGAAATAGTGATTAAATTAATCACTAACCTTTGATGATCTTCATCAGATGGCACTCACAGGAGTTCATGTTACACAATAAATGTTTGTTTTGTTCGATAAAGTTAATCTTTATGTCCAAAAACATCATTTGAAATTGGTGTGTTATGATCAGAAATGCATTGCCTCAAACAAACATCCGATTAACTTCTTAAGTCGACCCCCTACTTTTTCGAACATTCTGTTAAAAATCGCGCAACATTTCAGCGTCCTGCTACTCATGCCAGGAATATAGTATATGCATATGATTAGTATGTGTGGATATAAAACACTCTGAAGTTTCTAAAACTGGTTAAATAATGTCTGTGACTATAACAGAACGTGAACAGCAAGCGAAATCCCAAGAAAAACCTGGTCACAAAAACCACAGAAAAGTATTAATCCGCCAGTCTCTGAATTGTTTATTGCAAGCAAAAATATATAGCCGGGAGCTTGCAGTTCCTACAACTTCCGGGTTGTCATTTTCGTTGACAAAAATCCTTTGTGTAATGACAAATAGATCCTTCATTTCGTCCAGCATACAGCAAGAGATTTTTGGAAGAGAGAGAAAGGACGTTTTCTTGAGTAGCTGCTATTGAATACAGATCGCCCAGTGATCAATTTGATTGATTATTAACGTTTACAAATACCTAAAGTTGGGTTACAAAAGTAGGTTGAAGTGTTTTGTCAAAGAATATAGGCAAGTTATATAATTTTAAAAAATGACGTTGCGTTTTGGAACGGAGCTTTTTCCTGAACCAGACAGGCTATACAAATGGATATTTTGGGCATACATGGACGGATTTAATCGGGAAAAAGACCCAATTGTGATGTTTATGGAACATATAGGAGTGCCAACAAAGAATATCATCAAAGGTAATGAATGTTTTATATTTTATTTCTGCGTTTTGTGTAGCGCCGGCTACGCTAATTATTTTGTTTACGTCCCCTTCAGGTATTTTGGGGTGTTGCATGCTATCAGATAATAGCTTCTCATGCTTTCGCCGAAAAGCATTTTAAAAATCTGACTTGTTGGCTAGATTCACAATGAGTGTAGCTTTAATTCAATACCCTGCATGTGTGTTTTAATGAACGTTTGAGTTTTAACGAGTACATTTAGCATTTAGCGTAGCGCATTTGCATTTCCAGGTGTCTAGATGAGACGTCTGCGTCTCAGGTGGGAGTAAGAGGTTAAAGTGCAGAGAGCCACATCAAATTACAAAAATACTCATAATAAACATTGATAAAAGATACAAATGATATGCATGGAAATATAGATCAACTTCTCCTTAATGCAACCTCTGTGTCAGATTTCAAAAAGGCTTTACGGCGAAAGCACACCTTGCGATTATGTTAGGTCAGCGCTAGTCACAGAAAGACATCCAGCCATTTTCCGAAGGAGAGGTGTCAGAAAAGTCAGAAATAGCGTTATAAATATTAACTTACCTTTGATGATCTTGATCTGAATGCACTCCCAGGAATCCCAGTTCCACAATAAATGTTTGTTTTGTTCGATGAAGTCCATCATTTATTTTCTAATTACCTCCTTTTTGTTCGCGTTTAGCCCAGTAATTCAAATGCATAATGCGAGATCACTTGTTCAGACAAAATGTCAAAAAAGTTATTTTACAGTTCATAGATACTTGTCAAACAATGTATAGAATCAATCTTTAGGATGTTTTTATCATAAATCTTCAATAATGTTCCAACCGGAGAATTCCATTGTCTTTAGAAATGCAATGGAACGCAACTACTGCTCATAGGCGCGTGCGTGATCAGCTCATGGCACTCTGCCAGACCTCTGGCTCAAACAGCTCTCATTCTCTCCTCCTTCACAGTAGAAGCCTCAAACAAGGTTCTAAAGACTGTTGACATCTAGTGGAAGCCTTAGGAAGTGCAATATGACCCCATAGACACTGTATATTTGATAGGCAATGACTTGAAAAACCACAGACTTCAGATTTCCCACTTCCTGGTTGGATTTTTTCTCAGGTTTTTGCCTGCCATATGAGTTCGGTTATACTCACAGACATCATTCAAACAGTTTTAGAAACTTCAGAGTTTTTTTCTATCCAAATCTAATTATATGCATATTCTCGCTTTTGGGCCTGAGTAGCAGGCAGTTTACTCTGGGCACATTATTATCCAAGCTACTCAATACTGCCCCCCAGTCCCAAAGAAGTTAAACACATTAATTTTCCATTCTAAATTAAAATCTGCTGCTTATGATTCTCATGAGATGGGCCTTTCTGTGCTGGATCTATCTGATCTGACTTCTCTCTCTCGTGTGTCTCTGTGTGCCTGCCTCCCTCCCATATGAGAGACTAGCAGAGAGAGACTAACACCCCACTACCAATATCAGATTAGGGGTGGGGGGCAATTTCACCCCATCTCCAAATCAAATGTTTTTTCCTCTCGCTTCAGCCATGCAGTGCGCCTCACAAAAGTGACTGCTGTCCTCATTCTGAAATTATTACATTTACCCGGTATATCAAAGTAAAATATGTTGTAAGCCCTGTTCAGCAGGTACTGTACAGCCAGATGAGTTGCCTCTTATTTTATTCCGGTAAAACAACATTTTCAACAGCACGTAGAGTGCCTTCAGAAAGTTTTCAAACCCCCTGACTTTTTCCACACTTTGTGTTACAGCTTGAATTTAAAATGGATTAAATTTATATTTTGTGTCACTGGCCTACACACAATACCGCATAATGTCTAAGTGGAATTATGTTTTGACACATTTTTTCAAATTAATAAAAAATGAAAAGCTGAAATGTCTTGAGTTAATAAGTATTCAACCCCTTTGTTATGGCAAGCCTTATTAAGTTCAGGCGTAAGAATTTGCTTAACAAGTCACATAATTAGTTGCATGGACTCACTATGTGTGCAATGATGGTGTTTAACATGATTTTTGAATGACTACCTCATCTCTTTACCCCACACATACAATTATCTGTAAGGTCCCTCAGTCGAGCAGTGAATTTCAGACACCGATTCAACTACAAAGACCAGGGAGGGTTTTCCATGCCTCATATAAAAAAAACAGACATCGAATATCCCTTTGAGTATGGTGAAGCTGTTAATTACACTTTGAATGGTTAATCAATACACCCTGTCATTACGAAGATACAGGCATCCTTCTGAACTCAGTTGGTGAAGAGGAAGGAAACCGCTCAGGGATTTCACCTTGAGACCAAATTAAAACAGAGTTTAATGGGTGTGATAGGATAAAACTGAGGATGGATCAACAACATTGTAGTTGCTCCACAATACTAACCTAAATGACAGAGTGAAAAGAAGGAACCATATACAGAATAAAAATATTCCAAAACACGCATCTTGTTTTGCAATAAGGTGCTAAAGTAAAACTGCAGCAAATGTGGCAAAGAAATGTACTTTATACCCTGAATACAAAGCGGTATGTTTGGGGCAAATCCAACACATCACTGAGTACCACTCTTGATATTTTCAAGCATGCATCGTGTTATGGGTGTGCTAGAGTTTTTTTGGGGGAGCGATACAAAGAAACTGGTAGCGCTAAGCACAGTCAAAATCATAGCGGAAAACCTGGTTCAGTCTGCTTTTCAGTAGACACTGGGATACATTTACCTTTTAGCAGGACAATAATCCAAAACACAAGGCCAAATATACACAGGAGTTGTTTACAAATACTACATAGAATGTTCTTGAGTGGCCAAGTTACAGTTTTGACTTAAATCAGCTTGAAAATATCTGGCAAGGCTGGAAAATGGGTGTCTAGCAATGATCAACAACTACTTTGACAGAGCTTGAAGAATTTGGAAAAATTATGTGCAAATATTGTACAATCAGGTGTGCAAAGCTCTTAGACTTACCCAGAAAGACGCACAGCTGTAATCACTGCCAAAGGTGATTCTAACATGTCTTGACTCAGGGGTGTGAATACTTATGTAAATTAGATATTTCTGTATTTAATTTTGAATACATTTGCAAATTATTCTAATAACCTGTTTTCACTTTGTCATTATGGGGTATTGTGTGTAGAATGATGAGAGAAAAAAATGATTGAATCCATTTTTAATTCCGAATGGTATATCGCCCAAACCTAGTGTGATGAGTTGGCCTAAATGGATAAGGCTAAATTGATATGTTTCTAACAGAATAAATATTGTAATGAAATAGCAGGGAGCAGGTCTCGAACCCTCGACCTTCTAGCCCGAGGTGCGGCGCGCTATCGACTGTGCCGCAAAAGCATGCTTGTGCGGCTGAGTCGATTTCCGCGCTTATAAACCCACGGTCGTTATACTATGGAAAGCATATGCATAACCATGGTAGCCATTAAAAGGGAACAGTTTGGAGATTATGGGAAAATTATTAGACTAAAAATGAGGACCCAACAGTTCACCAGACAAAATATTTAATCCAAACATTGCACTGTTGATATTCTGTGCATTTTACATTTATTGGAATGTGCATTTTACATTTATTGGGGTACTTAGGGTAGGTGCCACATGAGACAAAATGTTTTAAAGGGTTTGAGTGAGAGGTCTAACTGGTATCTCCAAGTGGCCACCACCTCTGAAGTGTGCACAGCTCCTAAGTACATTCAATGCACGTTTATGACTCAAAGAAGCAGGGGTTGGGGTTTCGTTCCACTGTTCAACATAAAGTTCTGAACCAGTTCGAACCCACAAAAAAGTAACGGTTTATATCGTTCCTTTCTGTTCCTTTTTAACCTGTGAAGTCAATTATTATTATTATTTTTTACATTGAGCTCATTAAATGACTTCACCAATCAGTGTTGATAGAGCAGGAAAGCTAGTTGTTTACATGCATGATGGATAGGCAAGTGCAGCCTATGGCGTGAGATGCGAAATATTTTGCGTATGGGGAGATAGCGAGAGAGAGTTGAGGATGCTTGAAGTGCTGGGCATCTTGTTATGACAAGCATTATATGAATTAGGTCCACAGGATTAACCTAGGAGTGGCTTCTATTGAGAAGCCTCTCCTAGGTTAAGCTAGGTTGAGCTAGCTAGCGAATACGCTTGAGCTAATACGCTTGAGCTAGCTAACACGCTTGAGCTAGCTAACATGCTTGAGCTAGCTAGCTAACACGCTTGAGCTAGCTAGCTAACACGCTTGAGCTAGCTAGCTAACACGCTTGAGCTAGCTAGTTAACGCGCTTGAGCTAGCTGGATAACACGCTTGAGCGAGCTAACAAATGATGGCAGGGGAGGGTCAACAATTTATAGAGGGGGTCTAATGGGTGGGGAGTGACTAATGGGTGTGTTTCCCTGTGAGTCCTGCTTTTTATTTTACATCCATGGGAATTTAGACGTTTTTTGATTCTCTGAACAGCATATTGTTAGAATTAACTGAATTCCAACTGGTTATTGGGACAAACATGATTGCCATTCTGGTTGGTGGAGTGCTGCAGAGATGGTTGTCCTTCTGGAAGGTTCTCCCATCTCCACAGATAAATTAGGGAGCTCTGTCAGTGACCATCGGGTTCTTGGTCACCTCCCTTACCAAGGCCCTTCTCCCCTGATTGCTCAGTTTGGCAGGTCAGCCAGCTCGAGGAAGTCTTAATGGTTCCAAACTTCTTCCATTTAAGAATGGAGGCCACTGTGATCTTCAATGGTACATAAATGTTTTGGTAACCTTCCCCAGATCTGTGCCTCGACATAATCCTGTCTCAGAGCTCTAAGGACAATTCCTTTGAACTCATGGCTTGGTTTTTGCTCTGACATGCACTGTCAACTGTGGGACCTTAGACAGGCCTTTCCAAATCATGTCCAATCAATTGAATTTACCACAGGTAGACTCCAATCAAGTTGTAGAAACATTGGAAACAGGATGCATCTGAAGTAAATTTCGAGCCTCATTTTGAGTCTGAATACATATGTAAATAAAACATTTTATTTTACATTTATTTTTAAATCCTTAACCTGTTTTCGCTTCATCATTATGGGGTATTGTTGATGAGGATTAAAAAAAAAACAATTTTAGAATAAGGCTGTAACAAAATGTGGAAATAATGTGGGAATACTTTCCGAATGAACTGTATACCATGGCTTTAATTTAACTCATTTGATGGTAGAAATGTGTTCAACATCCACTGAAGTAGCTAGCAAGTTTACTAGATAGGACAGTAGTTGTCTTGGCAACCAAACAAACAGTCCTGCTAGTTTAGCTAACCAACCATCAGGCCAAGCTTCCTATTATGAAAATTGAAATTAACAATGCCAATAATGTTTTCAATTTGACATTTACTTGCAAAAGCAGCTCAAACATAGAACATGTAAGAATAAACTATATCCATATATTTTTCTACTGTGCAAATACACTCTGCGTCATAGGGAAATGATTTACACTCTAGGTGTACACTCTTTAAGCCAATCAGAAATGAATATTCAACAAAGCCATTGTATACAACAAAGCCCCCCCCCCCCGATTTTTTTTTTTTCAGAACAAATCATGTGGTCAATTAAAAAAAAAAATGTTAATGTGACACTGTATATTACATGAGTTTTATTATATGGAAATGTGACGTGCACATTTGGACTCACAGGTGTTTGGCTTGCTTGTATGACATCAACACAATATTTATTGTAGTCCTCTTAATTTACAGCATTTCCCTCACTCAGACGACAAAACATTTGCAGAAGTTGCCCAATTAGCAGGAGGATGGGGGCAACTTCTTGTAACGAGTGGTGCTCAAGTTCAGAAGACTGTCAGTCAAAACCCATACAGAGCTGTGAAGCGGAGGCCCTGAGCTCTGACATTATGTATAGCATGTTACTGGTACAGCCACTACATTCCAATTTAGGTGCTTATTAGTGTCCAAACCTGCCATTTTCAACCCGTATACGGGATGTAAAGGGTTAAACGAGGAATAGGGCAGAAATGTTGTCATAGAAAGACATTCCCTTGGTTCATTGTGTGTGTGTGTGTGTGTGTGTGTGTGACACATTAGATGTGGACAGCAGCTTGCAGAGGCCTAGCCCCGCCCCTTCTGAGAACTCTTCCAGTGTCGAGCTGTTAGCCCCTCCCCCTCAGCAGAACGCATGGGTCTTATTCGAAGAGAAGCCCTGGCCCTCGCCCAATCCGCAGTCGCAGGTAAAAGGTAATTACTCGCTCACTCGCTTTCTAGCTCTGTAGAATTCTGTACATTGTGAAAGGGACTCTCGCATACTCTGTATACTTGCAAAAATAACCTTTATTAAAAGTACACAGGTTTTGGTCACAGGTTCCCCCTATCATGATGATTTGGTCACCTCCTATTTCTCCTTCTGTTCTTCCTCTTTCCTACCGTCCCTCTTGTCTCCATCCATGCTTTGATCTCCTCCACGGTTTTCTTCTCCTCTGTTGTTTTTGCTTTGTTTCTCCCAGTCATCTTCGTCTTAACACGAATGTCTCCCTCCTCTTCGCTCTCCTTCATCTCCACCTCCCTCTGTGTTCACTCGTCCTACTCCTTGGTATTTATCGCTGCTTTCCTTCCTTCTCCACCCTCCTCTACTCTCTCCTCCTCTTCACCTCTGGCGTCTCCCTTGAAAACGACAGACCAAGATAGGCGTCTGTTGTCTATCCAGTGCAGTAGAGTATGCTGGGTAATGGCACCATACTCGATGGCTGCCACCCAGGAGTGTACAGAATGTGTTGCTCTCTCTGCTGGTCTCTGAAGTGGTGCACTAACACACACTAACACGACACAGTCAGCACCAACATACACCAAGGCTGAAAAGTAGCCATTATACCACACATACCCACATGGGGGTGGGGAGGAAAGGGTGAATCAGGGAAATTGATTGAAATCTCCAAATATTTGACCTTTAGAAAATTGAAAAACATGTCTTTTTGTATAGTGTACACGACCAACGTTAAAATCACAGAATCGTAATTGCAACAAAACATTTTAACCAAAGTTTAATAATTTTTTTGTGGTTGTTTATGGAGGTCATTCTTGATGACCAAAACTGCATTTAAACTAGCAGACAATCATCATTGGTATTGGGGGTATCTATGCCCCATACTCATTTGTAAAAGTCTTAGTTAACAAAGAGTAGATACTCCCATTGAGTCATTAGAACACTAGCTAACTGCATGTAACTGAACATTTTCTGGGGGGCTTGGTCATTACCTAATGCAGCAGCTATGACTGAAGCCAAACGAGCGTTGTCTTGGGGGTTGGTTTAATGTGTGTGTCTCTTGTGTGTGTTCACACATGGAAAGCGTTTATACTTTCAGTCGCTCACCCTTTCACACCGAAAAAAAATGTAAACTCAACACGCAACAATTTCAAAGATTTTACAGATTTACAGTTCAGGAAATCAGTCAGTTGAAATAAATAAATTAGGCCTTAATCATGGATTTCACATGACTGGGAATTCAGATCTGGATCTGTTGGTCACAGATACCTTAACAAAACAAAAAATAGGGACGTGGATCAGAAAACCAGTCAATATCTGGTGTGACCACCATTTGCCTCAGGCAGCACAACACATCTCCTTCGCATAGAGTTGATCAGGCTGTTGATTATTGCCTGTGGAATGTTGTCCCACTCCTCTTTAATATCTGTGTGAAGTTGCTGGATATTAGCGGGAACTGGAACACGCTGCCGCACATGTCGATCCAGAGCTTACCACAATTGCTCAATGTGTGACATGTCTGGTGAGTATGCAGGCCATGGAAGAACTGGGACATTTTCAGCTTCCAGGAATTGTCTACCTCTGCTTGTGACATGAGGCTGTGCATTATCATGCTGATACGTGAGGTGATGGCGGCGGTTGAATGGCACGACAATGGGCCTCAGGATGTCGTCATGGTATCTCGGTGCATTCAATATGCCATTGATAAAATGCAATTGTGTTCGTTGTCCCTAGCTTATGCCTGCCCATACCATAACCCCACCGCCAACATGGGGCAGTCTGTTCACAACGTTGACATCAGCAATCCGCGCGCCCACACGACGCCATGCATGCCGTCTGGCCGGTACTGTTGAAAGCTGGCATTCATCTGTGAAGAGCACACTTCTCCAGTGTGCCAGTGGCCAGCGAAGGTGAGCATTTGCCCACTGAAGTTAGTTATGACGGCAAACTGCAGTCCGGTCATGGTGAAGTTGACGAGTACCCAGATGAGCTTCCCTCAGACGGTTTTTGACAGTTGTGCAGACATTCTTTGGTTGTGAAAACCCACAGTTGTCCGGGGGGGCTGGTCTCAGATGATCATGCCGGTGGAGAAGCTGGATGTGGAGGTCCTGGGCTGGCGTGGTTACACTTGGTTTGCGATTGTCAGTCCGGTTGGACGTACTGCCAAATTCTCTAAAAGGACGTTGTAGGCAGTTTATGGTAGAGAAATTAAAATGAATTCCTCTGGCAACAGCTCTGGTGAACATTCCTGCAGTCAGTATGTAAAATTGCACACCCCCTCAAGACTTGATATGCCACACCTGTCAGGTGGATGGATTATCTTGGCAAAGGAGAAACGCTCACTAACAGGGTGTAAACATTTGTGCGCAACATTTGAGAGAAATACGCTTTTTGTGCTTATGGAACATTTCTGTGATCTTTTATTTCAGCTCATGAAACGTGGGACCAACACTTTACATATTGCGTTTATATTTTTGTTCATTATAAAATCGTTCCATACTCCAAGTCAATATTTACGTCTTAAGAAGGTATGCCCCTCTTATTATATAGCCTGGTCAGAAATCCCGATCTACGGTTTGCAATGCTCCCACGTAGGGAAATAGGGCCTGGAAGAAGAGCCCAGTGGCTTCAGGCTTCTCGGCGTGTGAAATGTGGGGAACCGGTGTCCAAGTACGCTACACGTAGCTAGCTATGTGTGTGGAAAACATTTCATCACAGGTAAGACATTTAACTTGTTTAGTATAGTCTGTAACTCCACTCACTACTTGTAGCTATATAGTCTGTTTGTGTTGTTGGTCTTGGCTAGCTCAATGTTCCGGCCGGTAGCTAGCTAGCACTCACTCGTGGCAGCTCGCACCGCCATAAATGGGGCATAAGGGAAGCCCTACAATATTATGTTTGCCTAAGTAGTGAGGAGGCTCGGGAGCAGGCCATGTTGAAAGGTCATCTGTAGACATGTTGTACTTTTCTTACATTTTGAAATGGACTAAAACAAGCAGACAATGTTTTTCTGAACTTTGTTTTCTGTTATGAGGAATCTCCTTTATATGAATCCGTATTTCTAAGGCATTCTGGTAGATTTTGTTATTATTGTAGGTTCAAGTACAGATAAATACATGGCCCTCCCATATTAATTACAGACGTGTTAATTAAAAACTCCACAGCCAATGATCAACAGCAAAGGGGGTTGAGTGACACTCCTATACATTGGTTTATTTATTTGGTAAAAAAAAAAGTATAGTGTTTGCGTGTTTATGATAGTGTGTGTAACCATGTGTCTCTGCCTCTTTGTCAGGTACTTCTAGACACAGTGTCTGTTCCACGGCCAGTTTCTGGAGTGCCGTCCCGCCCTCAGAGAGCAGCTGGACCCAATCAGAACCAGGCTCAGTCTGGACCACACAATCAGGGAAGAGCTCTGTGAGCATGGGGGCGTCATCTTGTGATCTTCCCTCCCTAAACGCAGAGGAACGGCACAATGAGTCGTCATCCCGACCCCAGTCACCCAGTGAGTATGCGCACACACACACACACACACACACACACACTCATATTGTGTGTATGTTTTGTTGGGAAATAGTTAGTTATTGGGAAAGAGTACTTGGCCTCTAAGCCTCTCAGGTGTGCTACAGAAAGGAAGTGGGCAATGGTAGTCATAGATTTCTGCCTACTTAAATTATTAGATAAGGTACACACACACACACACACACACACACATACATTGCGCTTACAAGACCACACCTTCCTCTGACTCTCTCCCTGTCTGTGACTCAGCTCAATTGCTTTCAGCCACTCCCTCCGTCAGAAACAGAGAAGGGGAAGGGAGAGAAGAGGTAAGGAGAGGGGAATGAATTTAGAGGAGAGCAGAGTCCAGCGGCCTGCTCCCTAAGGATGAGGGAGCTTAGAAGGAAGTTTGGTAGGGATGAGGAGGACATGACTTATACTGTGTGGGACAGAGAGAAGCTGCCTTAGATATACATGTTTTTCTATCCACGTTGAATTGATTTCCTACAGCAAGTCACACAGAAAAGTGAAGTAAAGCATGTGTTGGAACCGCTAGGAATAGTGTTTGAGGAAATGTTCTATGTGTTTAGGGATGTGGTCTGTTCTTGCTTGTATATTTCAACAGAAAAGAGAGAGACTAAGGGAGAAATCTCAGGCTGATGGGACACGCACGCGCAAGTTTCCATAGAGACAGGGTTAGAGGGGACAGAGTCTTGGCGAGTTGAATATTTCTCTTGATGAGATAAATGGGCTTGTCCTCATAGCCGGTCTCTCTCTCTCTCTCTCTCTCTCACTCACTCACTCACTCACTCACTCACTCACTCACTCACTCACTCACTCACTCACTCACTCACTCACTCACTCACTCACTCACTCACTCACTCACTCACTCACACACACACACATACACACGAATGCTGTTAATTAAATGCAGCGCACCATTCAATACCATAGTGCCCTCGAAGCTCATCACTTAGCGAAGGACCCTGGGATTAAACACCTCCCTCTGCAACTGGATCCTGGACTTCCTGACGGGCCTCCCCTAGCTGGTGAGGGTAGGCAACAGCATATCTGCCACGCTGACCCTCAACTCAGGGGCCCCTGAGGGGTGTGTGCATAGTCCTCTCCTGTACTCCCTGTTCACCTACGACTCAAACCCCATTAAGTTTGCCAATGGCGGTAGGCCTGATCACAGTGAGACAGCCTACAGGCAGGAGGTCGGAGACCTGGCAATATGGTGCCAGGACAACAACCTCTCCCTTAACGTCAGCAAGACAAAGGAGCTGATTGTGGACTACAGGAAATGGAGAGCCGAGCAATATTTGCTATTTATTTGCTATTTTTCTTACATTTTAACTCTGCATTGTTTGGAAAGGGCTTGTATGAGGCCAGTGGTGACTTTAAAACAGTTATAGTTTAATGGCTGTGATAGGATAAAACTGAGGATGGATCAACAACATTGTAGTTACTCCACAATACTAACCTAAATGACAGAGTGAAAAGAAGGAACAAAAGAAGGAATAAAAAATATTCCAAAACATGCATCCTTTTTTGCAGTAAGACGCTAAAGTAAATCTGCAACAAATGTGGCAAAGAAATTAACTTAATGTCCTGAATACAAAGCGCTATGTTTGGGGCAAATCCAACACATCACTGAGTACCACTTTTCATATTTTCAAGCATGGTGGTGGCTTCATCATTTTATGGGTATCCTTGTCACTGGGGTGGACTAGTTTTTTTTAGGATAAAAAGAAACAGAATAACACTAAACACAGGCAAAATCCTAGCGGAATACCTGATTCGGTCTGCTTTCCAACAGACACGGGGAGAAAAATTCCCCTTTCAGCAGGACAATATTGTAAAAAAACAATGCCAAATATATGGACTTGCTTACCAAGATGACGTTGAATGTTCTTGGGTGGCCTAGTTACAGTTTCGACTTAAATCGTCTTGAAAATCTATGGCATGCCTTCAAAATGGCTGTCTCGCAATGATCAACAACCAACTCGACAGAGCTTGAAGAATTTTAGAAAGAATAATGTGCAAATATTGTACCATCAGGTGTACAAAGCTCTTAGACTTACCCAGAAAGACTCACAGCTCTAATCGCTGCCAAGGGTGATTCTAGCATGTATTGACTCAGGAGTGTGAATACTTATGTAAATGAGATATTTCTGTATTTAATTTTCAATAAAGTTGCACACAAAAAGAATACATGTTTTCACTTTGTCATTATGGGGTATTGTGTGTAGGTGGGTAAGAGAAATACTTAATACATTTTGAATTCAAGGCTGTAACACAACAAAATGTGGAATAAGTCAAGGGGTATGACTACTTTCTGAAGCCACTAAGTATTCAATCTTTCTCTCACTCACCCTCTTTCTCTCACTCTTTCATGATATGTTCATTTTCTCTTCTGTCCCCCTCTGTCGCTCCCTTTTTTCCATTAATCCTTCCATAACTAAGCAGTAGTGTTAACAGGAAGTGGATTTGTCTGTTGATATGATTATTGTGAATACCCGTCTGGAGCACTAGAGACTCCCAACGTGGGGCTGGCTGTGTCTCAATAGTCTCCTCTCATGGTCTCCTTTCCTTTTAATAGACTGAGATGAGGAGAGAAAAACATTTGATTATTGAGATACAACTTTAATGTTGACTGAGAAGTTCTATATTATATGGAACAGACTGCCTTATCTTCTGTCTCTTCTCTGGAGTAACCTAGTCCTAGTATACGAGACAAGGGAAAGAAACACACACAGACACACACATTCCCAGCAAGAGGGGAAGGAAGCGTTGAAGTGGCTGCTTCTTCTTTCTTAATGAGGGGTTGTGACAGAACTTCTGTTGTTTTGGAGGGAAGGTTGGTATTTATGGTGGAAATTGGACAGTGGGAGAGGTGTGTGTATATCTCTGTCATTCTAAAATGCGCTACACTAGTAATAATGTGTGTGTGTGTGTGTGTGTGTTCAGCTGTGCTTGTCAGTTCAGCTAGGAAGGCAGCCTTAACAGGGAGAGACATAGTAGAGGAGACTAGAGATGCACAGTCTGGCTCACACTCACTCAATCACTTACTCACTACCACAATGGTTTGGGGCGAGTTCCAACATGAAAATATAGGTTGTCCCGTTACACCGAATCCACCACCCCTCCCCTTTAATTACCTTTTCCCTAGAGCACTATTTATTTTTTATTTAACCTTTTATTTAACCAGTAAGGGCGTCCTGGGCAAGATAGGCAGCACCAAGTCATTACACAATTACAGACAGACAACATGAAAAACTACAAGTAATCCAGTAAGAACAGTAGAATTCACAAGAGTATAACAAAATCATAAACCAGCAAATTATAAACATTGACTGGTCAGGGAATCAGCCTCAAAATCCTTCGTCTGTGATTTAAAAACACCAATCGGGACAAGTTCTTCCAGTTTAAAAGTATTGTGTAAGGCGTTCCAAGCCGATGGCGCAGAGTACATAAAAGCCCTTTTACCAAATTCAGTACGGACGTTTGGAACAGTTAGCAGGATAAAGTCCTGCGAAAGAAGAGATTACCCATCACATTTCTGAACAATAAAAATGCCCAAGTAAAATGGTAGTAAACCCAAAATTGCTTTGTAAATAAAAGTATACCAGTGACTGAGCCTACGAGTGACTAGAGAAGGCCAGCCAACCCTGGTATACAAAGTGCAGTGGTGCATAAGGGTTTTGCAGTTTAAAATAAATCTCAATGTGCCATGGTAAAGGGTGTCAATTGTTCTCAAACACTGAGCGAAAGCATTCATATATAAAATATCCCCATAGTCTAGTAAAGGCATACATGTAGCTGATACTAGCCTCCTTCTGGCTTCAAAAAGAAAAACAGGTCTAATTCCTAAAATAAAATCCCAACTTCAATTTTTTTGTAAGTTGTTGAATATGCAATTTAAAGAGGCCGTCATCAATTAAAATTCCAAGATATTTATGATGTTACAGTCTCAATCTCATTGCCCTGACAGATAGTAATAGGTGAAAGGTTCAGAGATCTATTTCTTTCTTTAGAAAACACCATTAGTTGAGTTTTGTCAGTATTGAGTATAAGCTTCAATTGACACAAGGTATGTTGAACAGTAGAAAAAGCAGTTTGGAAAGATTTTGTGACACACGAGGCACAACAATAAATAACAATATCATCAGCATAAAAGTGAAGTTGTGCATTTTGCAAATTTTTGTCTAAATTATTATATAAATAGTGAATAAGAGGGGACCAAGTACAGAGCCCTGGGGCACACGATTACAGACAGACAATTTAGCAGACATGAGCCCATCAACTTGAGTGCACTGAGTTCTATCAGACAGATAGTTAGCAAACCATGCAACTGCATGCTCTGAAAGACTTACACCCGACAATCTCTGCCTTAGTATAGCATGATCAACTGTATCAAAAGCCTTAGAGAGATTAATAAAAAGTGAGACACAGTGCTGTTTTTTGTCAAGGGCTTCAGTGATATCATTTAAAACCTTAATGGCTGCTGTAATTGTGCTATGCTTCTTCCTGAAGTCCGATCGGTATATTGATAAAATAGAGTTAGTGTATAAAAACTCTTTTAGCTGTTTACTCACAAGATTTTCATGTATTTTCACCAGGGGTGACGGCTTTTGAGATTGGGCTATAATAATTTAAAGAGTTGGATCTCCCCCTTTTTAAAAATACTGATTTCCAGATCTTTGGAATTTCATTACATTCCAGGTTCAGATTTGAACAGATATGTAAGTGGTTCAGCTATGAAAACAGCTGCCAGATTTAAAAAGCAGGGATCCAAAAGATCAGGAGCTGCAGGCTTTCTCTGATTTAAGGATTTCAGGGCTATATGTACCTCCTGCACTGAGAATGGCAAAAAGCTATATATCAGCGCAACAATCAGAACGGTCTCTCATTGTGTGTGATGGCAAATGTTCTCTGTGCTGTAATAAACACCTAACATAACGCTTCCTTTTGACTAGAGCTCAGAAAAATGACTTGTGTCATGCAAGAAGTAGATGTCCTAACCGACTTGCCAAAACTATAGTTTGTTAACAAGAAATTTGTAGTGTGAGAGTGGTTGAAAAATTAGTTTTAATGACTCCAACCTAAGTGTATGTAAACTTCCGACTTGAACTGTGTGTGTGTGTGTGTGTGTGTGTGTGTGTGTGTGTGTGTGTGTGTGTGTGTGTGTGTGTGTGTATATATATATATATATATATATATATATATATATATATATATATATATATATATATATATATATATATATATATATATATATATATATACTGCTCAAAAAAATAAAGGGAACACTAAAATAACATCCTAGATCTGAATGAATGAAATATTCTTATTAAACACTTTTTTCTTTACATAGTTGAATATGCTGACAACAAAATCACACAAAAATTATCAATGGAAATCAAATTTATCAACCCATGGAGGTCTGGATTTGGAGTCACACTCAAAATTAAAGTGGAAAACCACACTACAGGCTGATCCAACTTTGATGTAATGTCCTTAAAACAAGTCAAAATGGGGCTCAGTAGTGTGTGTGGCTGCCACGTGCCTGTATGACCTCCCTACAACGCCTGGGCATAATCTTGATGAGGTGGCGGATGGTCTCCTGAGGGATCTCCTCCCAGACCTGGACTAAAGCATCCGCCAACTCCTGGACAGTCTGTGGTGCAAGACATGATGTCCCAGATGTGCTCAATTGGATTCAGGTCTGGGGAACGGGCGGGCCAGTCCATAGCATCAATGCCTTCCTCTTGCAGGAACTGCTGACACACTCCAGCCACATGAGGTCTAGCATTGACTTGCATTAGGAGGAACCCAGGGCCAAACGCACCAGCATATGGTCTCACAAGGGGTCTGAGGATCTCATCTCGGTACCTAATGGCAGTCAGGCTACCTCTGGCGAGCACATGGAGGGCTGTGGGGCCCCCCAAAGAAATGCCACCCCACACCATGATTGACCCACCGCCAAACCGGTCATGCTGGAGGATGTTGCAGGCAGCAGAAAGTTCTCCACGGCGTCTCCAGACTGTCACGTCTGTCATGTGCTCAGTGTGAACCTGCTTTCATCTGTGAAGAGCACAGGGCGCCAGTGGCGATTTTGCCAATCTTGGTGTTCTCTGGCAAATGCCAAACGTCCTGCACGGTGTTGGGCTGTAAGCACAACCCCCACCTGTGGACGTCGGGCCCTCATACCACCCTCATGGAGTCTGTTTCTGACCGTTTGAGCAGACACATGCACATTTGTGGCCTGCTGGAGGTCATTTTGCAGGGCTCTGGCAGTGCTCCTCCTGCTCCTCCTTGCACAAAGGCGGAGGTAGCAGTCCTGCTGCTGGGTTGTTGCCCTCCTACGGCCTCCTCCAAGTCTCCTGATGTACTGGCCTGTCTCCTGGTAGCGCCTCCATGCTCTGGACACTACAAACCTTCTTGCCACAGCTCGCATTGATGTGCCATCCTGGATGAGCTGCACTACCTGAGCCACTTGTGTGGGTTGTAGACTCTGTCTCATGCTACCACTAAAGTGAAAGCACCGCCAGCATTCAAAAGTGACCAAAACATCAGCCAGGAAGCATAGGACCTGAGAAGTGGTCTGTGGTTATCACCTGCAGAACCACTCCTTTATTGGGGGTGTCTTGCTAATTTTCTATAATTTCCACCTGTTGTCTATTCCATTTGCACAACAGCATGTGAAATTTATTGTCAATCAGTGTTGCTTCCTAAGTGGACAGTTTGATTTCACAGAAGTGTGATTGACTTGGAGTTACATTGTGTTGTTTAAGTGTTCCCTTTATTTTTTTGAGCAGTGTATATTGAGCAGAACAGACATGCCTCTCTTGACATGTAGAGTTAAGGAATCATGTCAGTTCTAATCATGACATGTCTATGCAACAATCAGTGTGCAGTTGAAGTCGGAAGTTTACATACACCTTAGCCAAATACATTTAAACTCAGTTTTTCACAATTCCTGACATTTAATCCTAGTAAAAATTCCTTGTTTTAGGTCAGTTAGGATCAGTTATTTTAACAATGTGAAATGTTGACTTGACTTTGTTGTCCTTAAGCCATTTTGCCACAACTTTGAAAGTATGCTTGGGGTCATTGTCCATTTGGAAGACCCATTTGCAACCAAGCTTTAACTTTTTGACTGATGTCTTGAGATGTTGCTCCAATATATCCACATAATTTTCCTTTCTCATGATGCCATCTATTTTGTGAATTGCACCAGCCCCTCCTGCAGCAAAGCACCCCCACAACATGATGCTGCCACCCCCGATGTTCACTGTTGGGATGGTGCTCTTTGGCTGTTCTGGGATTGATTTGCACTTTTCACACCAAAGTACGTTCATCTCTAGGAGACCGAACACGTCTCCTTCCTGAGCGGTATGATGGCTGCGTGGTCCCATGGTGTTTATACTTGCGTGTTATTGTTTGTACAGATGAACGTGGTACCTTCAGGCGTTTGGAAATTGCTCCCAAGGATGAACCAGACTTGTGGAGGTCTCCAATTTTTTCTGAGGTCTTGGCTGATTTATTTGGATTTTCCCATGATGTCAAGCAAAGAGGCACTGAAGGTAGGCCTTGAAATACATCCACAGGTACACCTCCAATTGACTCAAATGATGTCAATTAGCCTATCAGAACCTCCTAAAGCCATGACATCATTTTCTGGCATTTTCCAAGCTGTTTATAGGCACAGTCAACTAAGTGTATGTAAACTTCTGACACACTGGAATTGTGATACAGTGAATTACAAGTGAAATAATCTGTCTGTAAACAATTGTTGGAAAAATGACTTGTCATGCACAAAGTAGATGTCCTAACTGACTTGCCAAAGCTTTAGTTTGTTAACAAGGCATTTGTGGAGTGGCTGAAACACTTAGGTTGGAGTCATTAAAACTTTTTTATGTAAACTTCCGACTTCAACTGTATGTAGCACCCACCTGAACGGAACAGTTTGTGTGTGTGAAGGGTGTTGTGTTTGTGTGTGAAGGGTGTTGTGTGTGTGTGAAGAGTGTTGTGTGTGTGTGTGTGAAGGGTGTTGTGTGTGTGTGTGAAGGGTGTTGTGTGTGTGAAGGGTGTTGTGTGTGTGAAGGGTGTGTGTGTGTGTGAAGGGTGTGGGACATAATTAAAGTGGGTAAAACTGAGTAACTAGTACTCAAAATTATAGCGGGAACAGATTAGCCATGGGATGTCCTGAGGTTCTCAGAGTCCCTATAGATCCCTGCAGGGGCCACTACCAACACCTTAAAGACTGACCTTTGACCTCAGGTTTGACCTTTTGACATTCAGGTTCACTTTAAAATGAGTGTGCGGGTGGGGGTGCTGCAAATATTTTCGATGGATACAGTAAGGGCACAATTTTTACTTTGTCATTTAGCAGACACTCTTTTCCAGAGTGACTGACAGGAGCAATTAGGGGAGGGTTTCCCAAACTTGGTGTTGGGACTTGGGACCCCAAGTGGTGCACATTTAGTTCAGTTGTGTCGTGCTAGGGTAAAAAACAAAATACATACCCCTTGGGGTCCCCAGGACTGAGTTTGGGAAACGCTGAATTATGGTAAAATGCCCTGCTCAAGGGCACATCAACAGATTTTTGACCTAGTCGGCTCGTGGATTCGAACCAACCTTTCAATTATTGGCCCCAAGCTCTTAACCGCTAGGCTACCTGCCGAAATTCACACACCAATAGTGTTAGCTGGCCCGAGAGTTCTTAGCAACTCTGAACGTAATCTGCACCGATTTTACAAATGGACTCGTGAAAAATGTCGGCTGTCAGACGTCTACAGCAGGTGGTCCCTAAAAGAGAGCGTGCTGAACGATCGCCAGATGAACGCGAGATCCACTTTCGGTGCGATGTAAGTCCCTGTCCCTGTTACTGACTGTACTGCTCAAGAATGGAGCGCATGGTTAACGCCTGATAAGGTACACACACTTGTGCACGCACACACACACGTAATATGCATGTGTAGACCCATGCTCATAGATCAACTACTACACAGGTAAGCAACCAGCGGAGGCGTAGATTAAAAGGCTGACAGACTGTTTAACTGACGAATGTAAGTAGTGAGAGAAAGGGGAGAAAAGGGAAGGTAAATAGTGAAGGGAAGTAGTTTGAACTAGAGAAAGCGAATTAGAAAGAGACATGGAGAGAGTGTGGGGAAAATGTGAAAAGAGAGGGGGGCAGAGATTTGAGGTAAATATTCCTGAAGAAAGGTACGAGAGAGAGGACCCGAACAAAGTAAACAGAGAAAGAGGGAGAAGTAGGCAGGCTCCTACCCGCTCCTACATGCCCCTGTTGAACTATGCAGGGTGGCTGCTGAGTCACATGACCTGACCTACAGCCAGCACTATGGAACAGCAGGGAACTCCTCTCCCTAGTCAGCCTTTCATCCAGCTCACGCGCACACACCCGACAGACCACACACTCCTTTACTGTGATACTACTTGGTGAGCGACACTTCATTTTCTTTTGCTCATCTTTGACTAGTTATTTTCCTTTGTCTACACTCCTTTAGTTACATCTTTGCAAGGTGTGTGGTGTGTATGTGTTTGGAGGGGGTAGTGTGAAGTGTAGTGTAAGTGTGTAATGTTTGGGTGGAGTGGTTTGCTGTCTTTGTTTGCAGTGTGTGAGTGAATGATCCTGCTGGGTAGCCTTTCCTGTGTAAATGTCCTTGACTTGAGAGTGTGAGAATAGAAGACGAATCAATTGTGAAAATCCTTATTGTTGTGTTCTTTGCTCTGCCACGTAGTTGCTGATATAACGGAAACGTCTCTGCTGTCTTCTGAGATAAACCGGAGGGAGAGAACAGGGTAGACGGAGGGAGTGAATGAGAGAGATCTGCTGAGAGAGAGTGAGTGGGTGCATGTGTGTTTCTAAATTCCCACTCTGTTAAGTCCTGATGAAGTTTTAGAGGGGTGCTCTCTCTCTCGTGCCACTGAGTCTTCATTGTGGTCTCTACTTGGCAAGACAGCCTGATCATCTGGCGCTTAGCAACAGGAGCCAGTCTTTTCACAGGGTCTTAGTCCACTGTTGATGAATAATGACACCCTCCCTCCCATCTCTATTGCTGTCTCGCGGCTGGTCGCTGAAGCAAGAGGTGTGTGTGTGTTTGTGCGCATGTGTGTGTACACTTTGTAGTCAATACAAAGCAAATGAAACTAAAACTAGTTAAAGGGATGTGATATCAGTTATTCAGCGACATGTTAGTAAACTGCGCGTGTGTGTGTGTGTGTGTGTGCGTGTGTGTGTTATATGTGCCCAAGTTCTATTAGCCGTATGTATGGGATACGCATGGTATACATCGTCCAACAAAGTACTTATGTGAAGGATCCTTCTCAACAATACAACAACAATAAAATATAAGAATATGAACATAAAGTAAATGGCTCAATAGAATAAACATTTTAGCATAAATATAATAACTCATAGTCCAATATTTACACGTGTATTGGGGAAGGGGAGGATTGGGGCAGTGTATAAACTGAGCATTACAAGAGTCTGGTAGCAGCAGTTACGATATATGTGTGGGTGTGTAGCATGAATGTATATGTCTGTATATTGTGTTCTGTTGGCTGTATTCAATGGCAGTGGATAATGTATGTGTGCGTGTCTGTGTGTTAGTAGACTACCATTTGGCAGCCGGTCAGGTGCTGTAAATTTCCACTTTCCCAGTAATCCTCTCCTCTCCCCCAGTCTGGCTGGTTACCTCTGTCTTTCTTTCCTTCTGTTTCTCTCTCTGTCTCAACATGAAGAGACTTGTCCTCCAGAGCTCCCGACTGCCACAGAAGTAGCCACAGCAGTTCACATACTTCTTAGGTGGTGTCGGCGGCACTCAAATATTGTCTCCCTCTTCCCTGTCCTCCCTTTATCTCCTCCTCTCTCCAGCCCACAGATACCCGATAAGTCACCACGGCTCAGCAGCTCACCCATTTGCTTTTGTTTATCCAAAGAAGTCTAAAGCCCCATTTGTTTTACCTGCTCCTAACATGTCCTTTGTCTTGATCTTGTCCACATTCTGATTGTGGCCACATTTTTAGAACGGTGTAGAGGATTAAAAGACGCATTGTGATCTGATTGTGATCAGGTCTTCCTGACCACCTCCAAAGGTAGTTGTGCACACGTTGTCTGGATATCTTACATGTGTAGACAGATCTGGACGGTGAAACAATTTAAATGATAGTTTTCCTGCCTTCTAAAATCATCGATATGTGTCTTAAAATGTATAGAGGTAGACCAGAAGCCACATCCCTTATTGGCAGATGAGTGGCAACCCTGATTAGAAGCAGCTGCTGGTCATCGGTTGTTCACCTGTGTTCCCTGTAAATGCTGTTTTGAATTAAAGAGTTGTACCTACACATTGAAGAAGGCTGGAAAGCCAAAACATCTGTGTATGCTATCCCTCCTGCAATGGAAAAATATACAGTTGGAAGTCGGAAGTTGACGTACACTTAGGTTGGAGTCATTAAAACATGTTTTTCAACCACTCCACACATTTCTTGTTAACAATCTAGTTTTGGCAATTCGGGTTAAGACATCTACTTTGTACATGACACAAGTAATTTTTCCAACAATTGTTTACAGACAGATTATTTCACTTATAATGTCAGGAATTGTGAAAAACTGAGTTTAAATGTATTTGGCTAAGTCGTATGTAAACTTCCGACTTCAACTGTGTATATATACCTTAGCCAAGTACATTTAAACTCAGTTTTTCACAATTCCTGACATTTAACCCTTGTTTAACTTGGGTCAAGCGTTTCGGGTAGCCTTCCACAAGCTTCCCACAATAAGTTGGGTGAATTTTGGCCCATTCCTCCTGACGGAGCTGGTGTAACTGAGTCAAGTTTGTAGGCCTCCTTGCTCACACACTTTTGTTCATTTCTGGCCACAAATTTTCAATAGGATTGAGGTGAGGGCTTTTGTGATGGCCACTCCAATACCTTGACTTTGTTGTCCTTAAGCCATTTTGCCACGACTTTGGAAGTATGATTGGGGTCATTGTCCATTTTGAAGACCCATTTGTGACCAAGCTTTAACTTTCTGACTGATGTCTTGAGATGTTGTTTCAATATATCCACATAATTTTCCTTTCTCATGATGCCATCTATTTTGTGAATTGCACCAATCCCTCCTGCAGCGAAGCACCCCCACAACATGATGCTGCCACCCTCATGCTTGACGGTTGGGATGGTGTTCTTCGGTTTGCGAGCCCCCCCTTTTTCCTCCAAACATAACGGCTAAACAGTTCTATTTTTGCTTCATCAGACCAGAGGACATTTCTCCAAAAAGTATGGTCTTTGTTCCCTTGTACCGTAGTCTGTTTTTAATGGCAGTTTTGTAGCAGTGGCTTCTTCCTTGCTGAGCGGCCTTTCAGGTTATGTCGATATAGGACTCGTTTTACTGTGGATATAGATACTTTTGTACCTGTTTCCTCCAGCATCTTCACAAGGTCCTTTTCTGTTGTTCTGGGATTGATTTGCGCTTTTCACACTAAAGTACGTTCATCTCTAGGAGACAGAACGCGTCTCCTTCCTGAGCGGTATGACAGCTGTGTGGCCCCATTCAGGCGTTTGGAAATTGCTCCCAAGGATGAACCAGACTTGTGGAGGTCTAGATTTTTTTTCTCTGAGGTCTTGGCTGATTTCTTTTGATTTTCCCATGATGTCAAGCAAAGAGGCACTGAGTTTGAAGGTAGACCTTGAAATATATCCACAGGTACACCTCCAATTGACTCAAATGATGTCAATTACCCTATCAGAAGCTTCTAAAGCCATGACATTTTTTCCCTGAAGTTTCCAAGCTGTTTAAAGGCACATTCAACTTATTGTATGTAAACTTCTAACCCACTGGAATTGTGATACAGTGAATTATAAGTGAAATAATCTGTCTGTAAACAATTGTTAGAAAAATGACTAGATGTCCTAACCAACATGCTAAAACTATAGTTTGTTAACTAGAAATTTGTGGAGTGGCTGAAAAACTAGTTTTAATGACTCCAACCTAAGTGTATGTAAACTTCTGACCTCAACTGTGTATACAGTGCCTTGCGAAAGTATTCGGCCCCCTTGAACTTTGCGACCTTTTGCCACATTTCAGGCTTCAAACATAAAGATATAAAACTGTATTTTTTTGTGAAGAATCAACAACAAGTGGGACACAATCATGAAGTGGAACGACATTTATTGGATATTTCAAACTTTTTTAACAAATCAAAAACTGAAAAATTGGGCGTGCAAAATTATTCAGCCCCCTTAAGTTAATACTTTGTAGCGCCACCTTTTGCTGCGATTACAGCTGTAAGTCGCTTGGGGTATGTCTCTATCAGTTTTGCACATCGAGAGACTGAATTTTTTTCCCATTCCTCCTTGCAAAACAGCTCGAGCTCAGTGAGGTTGGATGGAGAGCATTTGTGAACAGCAGTTTTCAGTTCTTTCCACAGATTCTCGATTGGATTCAGGTCTGGACTTTGACTTGGCCATTCTAACACCTGGATATGTTTATTTTTGAACCATTCCATTGTAGATTTTGCTTTATGTTTTGGATCATTGTCTTGTTGGAAGACAAATCTCCGTCCCAGTCTCAGGTCTTTTGCAGACTCCATCAGGTTTTCTTCCAGAATGGTCCTGTATTTGGCTCCATCCATCTTCCCATCAATTTTAACCATCTTCCCTGTCCCTGCTGAAGAAAAGCATGCCCAAACCATGATGCTGCCACCACCATGTTTGACAGTGGGGATGGTGTGTTCAGTGTGATGAGCTGTGTTGCTTTTACGCCAAACATAACGTTTTGCATTGTTGCCAAAAAGTTCAATTTTGGTTTCATCTGACCAGAGCACCTTCTTCCACATGTTTGTGTGTCTCCCAGGTGGCTTGTGGCAAACTTTAAACAACACTTTTTATGGATATCTTTAAGAAATGGCTTTCTTCTTGCCACTCTTCCATAAAGGCCAGATTTGTGCAATATACGACTGATTGTTGTCCTATGGACAGAGTCTCCCACCTCAGCTGTAAATCTCTGCAGTTCATGCAGAGTGATCATGGGCCTCTTGGCTGCATCTCTGATCAGTCTTCTCCTTGGATGAGCTGAAAGTTTAGAGGGACGGCCAGGTCTTGGTAGATTTGCAGTGGTCTGATACTCCTTCCATTTCAACATTATCGCTTGCACAGTGCTCCTTGGGATGTTTAAAGCTTGGGAAATCTTTTTGTATCCAAATCCGGCTTTAAACTTCTTCACAACAGTATCTCGGACCTGCCTGGTGTGTTCCTTGTTCTTCATGATGCTCTCTGCGCTTTTAAAGGACCTCTGAGACTATCACAGTGCAGGTGCATTTATACGGAGACTTGATTACACACAGGTGGATTGTATTTATCATCATTAGTCATTTAGGTCAACATTGGATCATTCAGAGATCCTCACTGAACTTCTGGAGAGAGTTTGCTGCACTGAAAGTAAAGGGGCTGGATAATTTTGCACGCCCAATTTTTCAGTTTTTAATTTGTTAAAAAAGTTTGAAATATCCAATAAATGTCGTTCCACTTCATGATTGTGTCCCACTTGTTGTTGATTCTTCACAAAAAAATACAGTTTTATATCTTTATGTTTGAAGCCTGAAATGTGGCAAAAGGTCGCAAAGTTCAAGGGGGCCGAATACTTTCGCAAGGCACTGTATATACAGTACCAGTCAAAAGTTTGGACACACCTACTCATTCAAGGGATTTTCTTTATTTTGCCATTTTCTACATTGTAGAATAATAGTGACGACATCAAAACTCTGCCATAACATGTAGTAACCAAAATTATGTAGTAACCAAAAAAGTGTTAAACAAATCAAAATAGGTTCTATGTTTGAGATACTTCAAAGTAGCCACCCTTTGCCTTGATGTCAGCTTTGCACACTCTTGGCATAAAATTAATTCTGAAACTCACAGGCAGTCAGTGCAGAGACTTCTTACAACTGGTGTAATATGTGCTCTCCATCTGGTCTTGGTCAGTATCTGTGCTGCAACATTCTGTATGTTTTGCAGTTGACCAATGCCTTTCTTGGGAAGACCAGACAGGAGAGTATTACAGTAGTCAAGCCTGCTTGTAATAAAAGCATGGATGAGTCTCTCTGTATCAGCCTGAGAGAGAAATGTTCGCAACTTGGCAATGTTCCTCAGGTGGTAAAAAGCTATTTTGTTCACATTCCTAATGTGTGATTTGAAATTGAGTTCAGAATCTAAAATAACAGCTCGGTTTTTTTACCTGGTGTTTTATCTTTATTGCCTGTGAATTAAGATGTGCGGCCAGATTCTCTCTGTGCTTTGTCTCCAACAATAAGTACCTTGGTCTTGGTTTAGCTGGAGGAAGTTGTGAGCCATCCAAGTATTTAAATCACTAATACAGTCTAATTTATCCGTGGAGCTAAAATCCTGTAGTGACACAGAATTGTGAAGTTGTGTATCGTCTGCGTCGCAGTAAAAATCAATGCTATGTGTTCTGATGACTATGTCAAGGGGCAACATATATATAAACTGAACAGTACAAGACCCAAAATGTAACCTTGTGGAATGCCACATGTGATTTGTATTTTCTCTGGGTTATGTTCACTAGGGGTGACAAACTCTCAACCGGTTAAATAGGTCCTGAACCAATTTATAACTGGACTGGAGAGGCCAACTCACCTCTCCAGTCTGTCCAGAATGACACCATGGTCAAGTGTCGAATGCAGCACTTAAATCCAAGAGTACAAGATCAGAGAGCGGTTTGGCATCTGTGTTGGCGCTAAGATCATTTACCACTTTAAGTAAGGTCGAGAGTTTGAGAGTTTGTCTATGCTGTGGTGTGCCTCAAAATCAGATTGGAATTTTTCAAAAATACAGTTGGCAAAATTCTGGAAAAAATATTTTTCAAGAATGGACGTTTGGATATTGCTAAAAGCTGAAGAATCAAGATGACTTTTCTTCAGAAGGGGTTTCACCATAGCAGTTTTTAGTGCAGTGGGGAAAGTGCCTGTGAACAGGGAGTGATTTATCAATGGCTTGTAATTCATCAGATATGCAATTAACAACTGTTTTGAAGTAGGTGGTGGAAGTAGCATCTCAAGAAGGGAGGTAGAAGGCTTACATTGTGATATCACTTTCCTGAGCATTTCTGTGTTAACCAGGGAAAATAACTCCATAGTGCCATCAAACTTCTCATCATGTCTTGCTTGACAGATACCCAGCCTAATGTTTTTTATATTATCTCTGAAATATGCCTCAAACTCATCACATTTAGATGTCGTGAAAAGTTCACACAGGTTTGCAGGGGTAGGATTTATCAGGCCATTAATGTTCGAAGCACGCACTCAGATTATTCTGATTTATTAGCGATCAACTTGAGCCCGTCTGGCATTTCTAATTGTCTTGTTATATATGCCAAGTTGCTCTCTCAGAATATCCTAATGGACCTGCAACTTTGACTTTCTCCACTTCCGCTCTGCCTTTCTGCAATTTCTCCACGATCATCCAAGGGGGCTCTCTGTTTGGATGTGTCCTTCTTTCAACTTTACTGGAGCTTCAATGGTTACCCTTTAATTTGCTATTAATGTTATTAACTAAATCATCACAAGGAAGGCAGAATAGGTGGAGGAGTATTGTTTACACACTCAGTAAAATCTGTAGCAACTTCAGAGGTCAGATAGCGGTTTTTAATAATGCGTTCAGATTTACCCTGTACAAGGTAGTAAAAATCCAGTGGTGATCAGATAAAGCAACATCAACATTAGAGGATATGTTAATAGAAAGCCCCTTGTTAATAACCAGGTCCGGTAGAAAGCCCCTTGTTAATAACCAGGTCCGGTAGAAAGCCCCTTGTTAATAACCAGGTCCGGTAGAAATCCCCTTGGTAATAACCAGGTCCAGAGTATGTCCGCGGTTATGGGTGGGTCCAGTAACTTGGGATTACGACGTGCATAGTGAGTAGTACAAGAAGGGATTCCTGTAGAGGGCCCAACAGCAGTGAATCCTGGGTAATGTAGTGTGAATGGGGTGAATAGACTACAAAGGCAGCAGCTAGTTGAAAGCCCAGTGGATTAGTATTGTGTTGGTTTGAATGGAGCCTTGTTGTATTGTAGGGTTAGTTAGCTTGCCTGGGGGAACTGAATTGTGAATTGTGAGCATGTCGGGTATGTATCTCTATGTCAACATGACCTTGGAGCCTCAACAGCCTTGCATGGCCTTGTGTGTGTCTATGTGTGTCCCTCTGCTTGGCAAATTAGTTTGCCACACTCGTACAGCAGAGTTCGGCCTGCATTGTCTGTGCTCAGAGGCCGAACATTTATCCTCTCTCTGTCTCTCTCTCTCTCCTCCATATTTCTCCCTCTCGCTCTTCTCCCTATCTCTCCCTCCCTCTCTTCTTCCTCGATCTCTTCTCTCTTCCCCCCTCTCTCTCCTTCATCTCTCTTATCCTCTCTCTGACTGATACATTCTGAGTGGAGGAATGTAGTGAGGGGAAAGAGAGAAAGGAGAAGACATTCAGGTCACTCACAAGGAGCCTTGATACTAATCTATAGAAAGAGAAACAGACGGACTGACTGGGATATCTCACTTTGTACTAATTGGTATATATGTTCAACTTTTAGTAAAGGTCTAAAGGAATTCCTTAGCAATTTTACAACAGTTGGGTTCCTTCAGGTCAAATGTGATTTTTTTTTTTTTCTCCGCTTTTCCTTTTGAATGTAGGCAGTCTATAGTATGTAGTAGAAGTTTAGAGAGCGGTATGGGGAAGACCTGTGGCTGCTGACACAGAAGAATTCGACCAAACACAATTTCCAGAGTCAGCGATCCTATTGTGATTGTACAATATGCGCACACGCACGCAAACATGCGCACACACACACATACACACACGCGCGCACAGTATAAACACTCAGCCCCCTCCTGTACTCCCTGTTCACCCATGACTGCGTGGCCACAGGTCAAACTCAATCATCAAGTTTTCTGATGACATAACAGTGGTAGGCCTAATTACCATCAATGACGAGATAGCGAGAGCCCTGGTGGAGTGGTGCCAGGAAAATAACCTCTCCCTCAACGTCAACAAAATGAAGGAGAGGATTGTGGGTGACAGGAGACAGCAGAGAGAGCACGCCCCTATCCACATCAATAGGGCTGCAGTGGAGAGTGTGAAAAGCTTCAAGTTCCTCGGAGTGTATGTCACCAACGACGTGAAATGGTCCATTCGCACAGACAGTATGGTGAAAAAGGCGCAACAGCGCCTATTCAACCTCATGAGGCGGAACAAATTTGGCTTGGCCCATAAGACCCTCACAAACTTCTACAGATGTACCATTGATGCACCATGTCACTCTAGATCACTCTATATCACCCGGGCTATATCATCATACTGTTTTAACCACTACATATGTAAATACTGTATTCTAGTCATGGATCATCCTATATAACTACTGCTGTACACAACTTTTCTATTCATATACTGTCTATACTGTCTAAACACACCATTCTATGATACAAAACATTAAGGACACCTACTCTTTCCATGACATAGACTGACCAGGTGAATCTAGGTGAAGGCTATGGTCCCTTATTGATGTCACTTGTGAAGTGTGAGGGGGTCCAAATACTGGGAGGGGGGGGGGGGGGGGGGGGGGGGTCCATATACTTTTGGTTATGTAGTGCATATGTATACAGCTCATTCGGTGAGTATTCAGAACCCTTGACTTTTTACACATTTTGTTATATTACAGCCTTCTTCTAAAATGTATTCAATTATTTGTTTCCTCTTCAATCTACACACAATACCCCATAATGACAAAGCAAAAACAGGTTTGTTGAAGTATTTGCTAGTTTATTAAAAATAAAAACTGAAATATCATATTTACATAAGCATTCAGACCCTTTACTCTACTTTGTTGAAGCACCTTTGGCAGTAATTACAGCCTTGAGTCTTCTTGAGCTACAAGCTTGGCACATCTGTATTTGGAGAGTTTCTCCCATTCTTTTCTGCAGATCTTCTCAGGTTGGATGGGGAGCGTTGCTGCACAGCTATTTTCAGGTACTTCTTTGTCTCGATCCCGACTAGTCTCCCAGTTCCTGCCTCTGAAAAACATCCCCACAGCATGATGCTGCCACCACCATGCTTCACTGTAGGGATGGTGCCAGGTTTCCTCCAGACTTGACACTTGGCATTCAGACCAAAGAGTTCAATCTTTGTTTAATCATATGAGATAATCTTGTTTCTCATGGTCTGAGTCTTTAGGTGCCTTTTGGCAAACTCAAAGTGCGCTATCATGTGCCTTTTACTGAGGAGTGGCTTCCATCTGGCTACTCTACCATAAAGGCCTGATTGGTGGAGTACTGCAGAGATGGCTGTCCTTCTGGAAGATTCTCCCATCTCCACAGGGGAACATTAGAGCTCTGTCAGTGATCATAGGGTTCTTGGTCACCTCCCTGACCAAGGCCCTTCTCCCCTGATTGCTCAGTTTGTAATGTGACAAAATGTAGAAAAAGTCAAGGGGTCTGAATATTTTACGAATGCACTGTATGTATGTCTCTCTCTCAATTCAATTTCAATTTAAGGGATATATTGGCATGGGAAACATATGTTTACATTGCCAAAGCAAGTGAAATAGATAATAAACAAATTTGAAATAAACAATAAATAAAAAATAACAGCAAACATTACACCCACAAAAGTTCCAAAAGTATAAAGACATTTCAAATGTCATATTATGTTCAAATAGTTAAAGTACAAAAGGGAAAATAAACAACATGAATAATGGCGGTATTTACAGTGGTGTTTGTTCTTCACTGGTTGCCCTTTTCTTGTGGCAACAGGTCACAAATCTTGCTGCTGTGATGTCACACTGGTATTTCACCCAATAGATATGGGAGTTTATCAAAATTGGGTTTGTTTTTGAATTCGTTGTGGATCGGTGTAATCTGTGGGAAATATTTGTCCCCAATATGCTCATACATTTGGCAGAAGGTTGGGAAGTGCAGCTCAGATTCCACCTCATTTTGTGGGCAGTGTGCACATAGCCTGTCTTCTCTTGAGAGTCAGGTCTGCCTACGGCGGCCTTTCTCAATAGCAAGGCTATGCTCACTGAGTCTGTACATTAGTCAAAGATTTCCTTAAGTTTGGGTCATTCACAGTGGTCAGGTATTGTGTGTATCTCTCTCTCTCTCTCTCTCTCTCTCTCTGACATTGCTCATTTTGCTAGTTCTTTATTTTTTTGGATGTGTGCCTATTGTTTTGTATTGCTAGGTATTACTGCAAGCATTTTGGTGCACCGGCGATAACATCTTCAAATATGTGTACACAACCAAAACACTTTTTATTGGATTTGAACACACAATCCAGGCCTCTCTGTCCATTTAAAGGCACAATATGTAGCTTTGGGCACAACTTTGTGTATTGGAATCTGCCACTATTCCTTTGAATCCTCCTAGTAGTTGTTTTCAATCAAATTCAATTTCTAAAGCCATTTTTACATTAGCAGATGTCAGAAAGTGCTACACAGAAACCAAGCCTAAAACCTCAAACAGCAAGCAATGCAGAAGCACGGTGGCTAGGAAAAACTCCTGAGAAAGGAAGGAACCTAGAGAGGAACCAGGCTCTGAGGGGTGGTTAGTCATCTTCTGGCTGTGCCAGGTGGAGATTCTAAGTATAAGTACATGGCCATAGGTGTCCAGCATGGTCAAATAATAATCACAGTGGTTGTAGAGGGTGCAACAGGAGTAAATGTTAGTTGGCTTTTCATAGCCAAGCATTCAGAGGTCGAGACGACAGCAGGTGCGGTAGAGAGAGAGAGAAAGTCAAAAACAGCTGGTCCGGGAAAAGGTAGCATGTCCGGTGAACAGGTCAGGGTTTCATAGCCGCAGGCTGGATCAGCAGTACGACAAGTTGGACTGGGGACAGCCAGGAGTCATCAGGCCAGGTAGTCCTGAGGCATGGTCCCGGGGCTCAGGTTCTCCGGGAGGGGAGGGAGAATTAGAGGGAGCATACTTTAATTCACACAGGACCCTAGATAAGATGGGAGAATTACACCAGCTATAACAGCCTAAACGCATGAGATAATGAACAGCATTAGTCACTCAGTTTCAAGAAATGGTTTCATACTATGTACAGTTGTGGCCAAAAGTTTTGAGAATGACACAAATATACATTTTCACGAAGTTTGCAAAGATATTTTTGTCAGATGTTACTATGGAATACTGAAGTATAATTACAAGCATTTCATAAGTGTTAAAGGCTTTTATTGACAATTACATGAAATTGATTCAAGAGTCAATATTTACAGTGTTGACCCTTATTTTTCAAGACCTCTGCAATCCACCCTGGCATGCTGTCAATTAACTTCTGGGCCACATCCTGACTGATGGCAGCCCATTCTTGCTTAAGCAATTTGTGGGTTTTTGTTTGTCCACCCGCCTCTTGAGGATTGACCACAAGTTCTCAATGGGATCAATGTTTTGTTCCCCGAGCCACTTAGTTATCACTTTTGCCTTATGGCAAGGTGCTCCATCATGCTGAAAAAGACATTGTTCGTCACCAAACTGTTCCTGGATGGTTGGGAGAAGTTGCTCTCGGAGGATGTGTTGGTACCATTCTTTAGTCATGGCTGTGTTCTTAGGCAAAATTGTGAGTGAGCCCACTCCCTTGGCTGAGAAGCAACCCCACACATGAATGGTCTCAGGATGCTTTACTGTTTGCATGACACAGGACTGATGGTAGCGCTCAACTTGTCTTCTCCGGACAAGCTTTTTTTCCGGATGCCCCAAACAATCGGATACTGGATTCATCAGAGAAAATGACTTTACCCCAGTCCTCAGCAGTCCAATCCCTGTACCTTTTGCAGAATATCAGTCTGGCCCCTGATGTTTTTCCTGGAGTGAAGTGGCTTCTTTGCTGCTCTTCTTGACACCAGGCCATCCCCCAAAAGTCTTTGCCTCACTGTGCGTGCAGATGCACTCACACCTGCCTGCTGCCATTCCTGAGCAAGCTCTGTACTTGTGGTGCCCCGGTCCCACAGCTGAATCAACTGTAGGAGGCGGTCCTGGCGCTTGCTGGACATTCTTGGGCGCCCTAAAGCCTTCTTCACAACAATTGAACCACTCTCATTGAAGTTCTTGATCGTCCGATAAATGGTTCATTTAGGTGCAATATTACTGCCAGCAATATCCTTGCCTTTGACTACTTTTTGTGCAAAGCGATGATGATTGACAGAGGAAGAACAATTATTCCAAGCACCACCTTCCTTTTTAAGCTTCCAGTCTGTTATTTGAACTCAATCAGCATGACAGAGTGATCTCCAGCCTTGTCCTTGTCAATACTCACACCTGTGTTAACGAGATAATCACTGACATGATGTCAGCTGATCCTTTTGTGGCAGGGCTGAAATGCAGTGGTAATGTTTTTGGGGGATTCAGTTAATTTGCATGGCATAGAGGGACTTTACAATTAATTGCTAGTCATCTGATCACTCTTCATAACATTCTGGAGTATATGCAAATTTCCATCATACAAACTGAGGCAGCAGACTTTGTGAAAATTCATATTTGTGTCATTCTCAAAACTTTTGGCCACGACTATATATTATGCGTATGATATGGTTTTATAATGCAATTTTAATTTATATATTTTAAATATCTGTTTGTTTTTGTGTAGATTTGTCAGTGTTCCAAGAGGATGAAGGTATAGAGATGGATTCAGTCAGCTGGACTTCCAACACCAAACTCCCCGGCACCCAATCAGAGACCCCCGTTTCCTCTGGACGCTTCTCCTCCTGGGTGACCTTCGACGATGACGAGGAGGACAAGCCCCACCACCTGGAGCAGCCATCCCACACACGATTGGATGATCTCAGCCACTTCCAGGATGCCAACAGTAACCTGATTGGTTCTCCTCCCAACGTTTGGAAGCAGAACGGGAACCAGCAGAACCAGAACCGCCACCTCCTGGATCTGACGCCAGACGGAAACCCTCCTAGATCCCTTCTGATTGAACCTAGAACCGCTCCCCTGCTCCCCGGTAGGACTAAACCTTACACCAAGAAGAACCCTTTCCTGTGTGAAGAGTTCAATGACATCCAGCCCTCTCCCATTAACCCCTTTAGTTCCTACTTTGACTGTAAACAGGAAGTGGCATCAGAGACGATCCAGAGTAATGGCTCCGCCCACCACCTGGAGAGCTCTCCCTGTGCCTTCTCCTTTAGCTCTCCTTTCTTCCAGTCTTTCAGCTCCCACAGCCAAGAGGCCAAACGAGAGTCCATTCTCGTCTTCTCCTCCGAGTTTGAGCCCACCAGAGGAGGAGGGGAAGAGACAGTCAGCCATGTCACTCCTCCCTTAGACAGACTAGACCTGGATCAGCTGAGAAACCTCCAGATCACAGACCCAGACGATCCAGGCAGCCCTACTTTGCCTGATGACTCAGTGGAGGATGCGGAGGAGGCGAAGGAAGATGGGTTGGAGGGAGAGGATGGGGGCACCCCCTACCTCCCAGATCACATGACCCCCCAAGATGGCTGGGCCATGCTGCTCCGTATACCAGAGAAGAAGAACATCATGTCGTCACGCCACTGGGGGCCTATCTATGTCCGTCTGTCTGACGACGGCGTGCTCCAGATGTTCTACGAGAGAGGTCTGGAAAAACCCTTCAGGACCCTGAAACTGGACCCTCGCTACGAGGCGGCTGAGCACCGCCTGCAGAATTACGAAGAAGCCGGCCGCGTCCACACGCTCAGTGTGGACCTCGTCCAATACCGCGAGAGGAGGCGAATCCAGCCGAAGTCACCCGTCACCCACCAGCCAATCCGTGAGCAGCTGGTGAAGCTGGGCACCACCTGTTACCAAGACTTCCTGAGTTTTCGTCATGCGCTGGTGGAGGTGCTGAGGCGGTTGCCGGCAGTGACGGGTGGGGCGTTGACGGGGTCGCCCATAGGGGCGGGGCTGACAGAGGAGGAGGTTCAGGTGGAGGTGAGGGACGAGTTCTACGGGACGGTCGCTGCGGGAGATGGGAGGATTCTGAAGCAGCTTGTGATGACTCGTGTGCACGTGCTGGCCTTCCTCTCTGGGTCGGCAGGCTGCCGCCTCGGACTCAATGATGTGCAGGTAAAAGAGAAGGAGAGCGTGTTAAAACAGACGTCCAGTTACGAGTGAAAGGGGAGGGTGGTTCATGTTGGGTAGCTTATAGGTGTGTGAAAGAGAGATTTTTGTAGGGATCACATTGGAACCATTGGAGGCTGCTGAGGGGGAGACGGCTCATAATATTGTCTGGAATGGAGTCAATAGAATGGTATGAAATGCATCAAAAACGTGGTTTCCATGCATTTGATGCTATTCCATTGACTCCATTCCAGACATTGAGCCGTCCTCCCCTCAGCGGCTTCCACTGAATCATTCGTATGAGAGGAGGATTTGGATGGTGAGATGTGTACACATCAGTATATTGGCCCTGGAGTTCTGCAGACACTTATTCAGACAAAGGTACAAACATTGAAATGCATGTACAGTTGAAGTCGGAAGTTTACATACACCTTAGCCAAATACATTTAAACTCAGTTTTTCACAATTCCTGACATTTAATCCTAGTAAAAATTCCCTGTCTTAGGTCAGTTAGGATCACCACTTTATTTTAAGAATGTGAAATGTCAGAATAATAGTAGAGAGAATGATTTATTTCAACTTTTATTTCTTTCATCACATTCCCAGTGGGTCAGACGTTTACAGACACTCAATTAGTATCAATTGGTAGCATTGCCTTTAAATTGTTTAACTTGGGTCAAATGTTTCGGGTAGCCTTCCACAAGCTTCCCACAGTAAGTTGGGTGAATTTTGACCCATTCCTTCTGACAGAGCTGGTGCAACTGAGTCAGGTTTGTAGGTCACCTTGCTCGCACACGCTTTTTCTGCCCTCAGGGATTTTGTGATGGCCACTCCAATACCGACTTTGTTGTCCTTAAGCCATTTTGCCACAACTTTGGAAGTATGCTTGGTGTCATTGTCCATTTGGAAGACCCATTTGTGACCAAGCTTTAACTTCCTGACTGATGTCTTGAGATGCTGCTTCAATATATCCACCTAATTTTCCTTTCTCATGATGCCATCTATTTTGTGAAGTGCACCAGTCCCTCCTGCTGCAAAGCACCCCCACAACATGATGCTGCCACCCCCGTGGTTCACGATTGGAATGGTGTTCTTCAGCTTGCAACCCTCCCCCTTTTTCCTCCAAACATAACAATGGTCATTATGGCCAAACAGTTCTATTTTTGTTTCATCAGACCAGAGGACATTTCTCCAAAAAGTACAATCTTTGTCCCCATGTTCAGTTGCAAACCGTAGTCTGGCTTTTTTATGGCGGTTTTGGAGCTGTGGCTTCTTCCTTGCTGAGCGGCCTTTCAGGTTATGTCGATTAAGGACTAGTTTTACTGTGGATATAGATACTTTTGTACATGTTTCCTCTAGCATCTTCACAAGGTCCTTTGCTGTTGTTCTGGGATTGATTTGCACTTTTCGCTCCAAAGTACATTCATCTCAAGGAGACAGAATGAGTCTCCTTCCTGAGCGGTATGACGGCTGCGTGATCCCTTTATACTTGCATGCAATTGTTTGTACAGGTGAACGTGGTATCTTCAGGCGTTTTGGAAATTGCTCCCAAGGATGAACCAGACTTGTGGAGGTCTACAATTTTTGAGGTCTTGGCTGATTTCTTTTGATTTTCCCATGATGTCAAGCAAAGAGGCACTGAGTTTGAAGGTAAGGCCTTGAAATACACCCACAGGTTCACCTCCAATTTGACTCAAATGATGTCAATTAGCCTATCAGAATCTTCCAAAGCCATGACATCATTTTCTGGAATTTTCCAAGCTGTTTAAAGGCGCAGTCAACTAAGTGTATGTAAAATTCTGACCCACTGGAATTGTGATACAGTGAATTATAAGTTAAATAATCTGTCTGTAAACAATTGTTGCAAAAATTACTTGTGTCACGGACAAAGTAGATGTCCTAACCGACTTGCCAAAACTATAGTTTGTTAACAAGAAATTTGTGGAGTGGTTGAAAAACGAGTTTTAATGACTCCATCCGAAGTGTATGTTAACTTCTGACTTCAACTGTATACATGAAAGTATTAAACCCCCCTCTCGATGTTGTTCGTCTAGGTCAAAGGTAAGGAGGTGGTCTCCAGACACGACATCATCCCCAACACCACCACCCGCTGGATCCGCTTACGTGACTGCGAGCTTCATGACGAACACGCAGACGAACTAGAGTTCCTGTCGTCACGCCAAGTTGTCTTCACACCGCCACCCTGCCGCCGCTTTCAGCTGCTCGCCTTCCGCACGGCCTTCGCTGAGAAAACCCTCCCCTTCACGCTGCGCACTGTTGCCTCCGTCCGCGGCGCCGAGGTCACCCTGCAGTCCTGGCTGCTGATGTCACAGGGGTTCTCGTCCAATCGGGACACGTTGAACCTCATCCCCTGCGAGAATGTGGCGGTAAAATAATAATAGAGTATTGTGCCTCTTGCAGTTTTGTTATTGAACTTCACTTCCCTCAGTCATTTGCTAACATTGATTATCATGCTTACCCCTAGATCCGCTACCCCATCCCTGAGATTTGGGCCAAGAACTTCCGTCGGGACGGGGTGATGGGGGAGAGGTCACTGAAGGCGAGGTTCAACAAGGGTGCCAGCTTCGGCACGGCGAGTACTTCCGGGTCAGAGCCAGTGATGAGGGTGACCCTTGGCACGGCCAAGTATGAGCAGGCTTTTAAAGCTGTGGTGTGGAGGCTCAGCCGCCTGCCTGACAAAAACTCTGGTAAGAAGTTGTTGGGGTCAAACTCAGTAAGAACTATTCCTATTCTCACTGCAGAAATGCAAAAATGCACAGCTATTTCACTAGCGGTGCACACACCTTTGGTAAGGAGGGAAGGAGTTTGAGGCGATACCCTGCTATTGTCACTGTGAAAAGGGGTATATCTATATTTGCTTTACCAGTCACACCTGACAGCGGAGAGATGGCTCATTTCAGACACTACGGGTAGGTTTCCCGGACACAGATTAAGCCTGGTCTAAAAACACATGTTCAATGGAGAATCTCTATTGAAATAGCTCTTTATCTATTTCACTAGGCGTAATCTGTGTCTTCATGTGTGGAGGATCAGGTCCATTCCCTTGTATTCTCATTCCTCCGACGATCCATTTGAGGTTTCAGTGGAGCTGGTTTGTATTTCACCCAGCTCAGAGGGACAGGACATGGGGGATGTCTCTATTTCACCCAGCAGTGAGAGATTATGAACATTGATCTGTTTCTGCTGTCATTACACTGTGCAGACTGTCAATAGTCCTTACCCCAGGCACTGTCAATATCCTAGTGTGCGTATGTGTTATAATGTTGTTTGTGTGTGTACATGCAGGCATGTATCCGTGAATGATTGCGTGCGTCTGTGCCTGTGTGTGTGTGCGCCCATGCACGTGTCTGTGCGTGTGCATGAGTTCGCCCTTGTGTGTGTTCTCCCTGGTCCCAGTCCAGTGTTGGTATGTCTCTGTCAGAATGCGGCCCCCTTCAGGCCTTTCAATAGGCTGTCAGCATGGCTGCCTGTCCTGAGTACTGATTGGCCAGTCAAAGCCCTGGCTGTCACCATGCATTACCTCACAAACCCACAGGCCACAGGCTTCTATTGTAAATACATGCTCTGCCACGGGCTGCTCCCCCCACCCCCACCCTCCCTTCTATTGTGGGCCCCTCTTTTTTTTTCTCTCCCCCTTTTTCTTCTTTCTCTCTTTACCCTCTGCCTCTCGTCCCCCTCTCTCACTTTTCTTCCCCTTTCCCCTCTCTTTAGCCCTTGCTTCAGCTCCTCTCCCTCCTCCTCATCTCCCCCTCTCTACTTAACTGGGCCAAGCCTGCCCTCCATTTTCTCTCTCTCTTTCTTTTGTTTGCACCGTCTTTTGTCTTTCTGTCTGCCTTGCTTTTTCTTTCTCTCTCCTCCTTTGTGTTCCTTCTTCTTTCTTCATGCTCATTCGTCCCTTCGTTATATGTGTGCTACAGTCCACACGGTGATGCCAACTTTGGGGCTGTAATTCCCTGCGCCACAAATGAGAGAAGCATGGTGGTATGCTGGTTAACATTTCACTGCTACAGTCCTCTACTCCAACTGTACAACAGAGGATATTCTTTCTGACCTCTGACCTCACGGCACTTCCTGTTTTGACCCCTCTTGGTGGCCTGTCCGGTCCGTGCTCAGTGTCATGATGTTCTTGGCACAACTCTCACCCTCTCTGTGGCCCTGTCCAGAGACAACTGCTAGCCCCTTCCCCTAGGGACTTCATGAAGACCGGAACGAATTGGATAGGCAGAGCAATAGTTGTGTTGTCACCTGATAAGTTTGATGTAGATTTCAATGTTGCTTACAATTATCCAATCTACACGTGTTTAGGGGAAAGGATTTGCTCTCCCTTTCTGTCTGTCTGTCTGTCTGTCTGTCTGTCTGTCTGTCTGTCTGTCTGTCTGTCTGTCTGTCTGTCTGTCTGTCTGTCTGTCTGTGTGAGCGCGGACCCACCGGGAGGACAATCCTACTCCACCCAGAGTGATCGCTGATGATGAACGTGTGTGTTTGCGTTACGTGGTGTGTGTTGATGTGTTCGTCTGCATGTGTGTTTAATGTACGTTTGTGTCTCCCCCTGGCAGCGTTGGGTCACCCCCACACCTTCTTTTGTCGTCTGGAGCTGGGTTCGGACCGGGAGGTGCCAGCCTCGCTGCAGAGCCACCTGGAGGTCGAGTTTGACATGCCCGCCGCCTCTGCCTCCAAAGCCACCGTCCGCTCCCTCTCTGTAGAGGACAGGGCAGACGCCAAGAAGTGGATCAACTACAAATCACACTACTCCTACCAGGTAATAGACCAGGGTGTTTGTGCGTGGAGCTGTAGCCTTTTGTGAATGGGCTGACATGGTAAAATTACATACACATACGTTGGGTGTTTTCCATAACCTTCTGGCTCAGCTGCGGGAGCTGTTTTCTGTTGTGTGTTTGCCCGTCCAAACATGTAATTATGCACGATGAGCAACCCCCTCTGGCTCCCACTAACAGTAGCTAACACGGTAGTCGGCACAGTTGCTGCCTATCAACACAAACAACAATTTAACGCAGGGCCTGTATCCACAAAGCATCGAGGAGAGTAGGAGTGCTGATCTAGGATCTGTCCTTATAGTCTTATTCATAATGATCTATAAGGCTAAACTGATTATAGGTTAGCGCTCGTACTCAGAGACGCACAGCACAATAGCAGGATAGCCATGTTATTATACAGTGAGCTACACTATAGTAGTAATAATAGCAGTGGTTCGGTTCTCCTAGAAGTATTTTAGGTCACAAGGACCATTTCAAATGAAAGATTTTTAAACAAGGTCAATATCCTTCACATTGGTTAATATAAAGTACATTGTAGAGACTGTGTGTAACAGGTTAATTCCCACGTGTACGCTTAGTAGAATGCTTCAAGAGCACAGTTGAGCGTTAGACAGATGACAGCTGGCAGGGATCAGCTACTAGTGGTCCTATAACTAGCGTGGCTAGCTAGAGCCGAGTCCAACCCGGGGATCTATATCTACATCCAGGTCAAGCCAAGGCATCAGCCAGGGTCGACACCTCACCAGAACAACCTAGTTTACGTGGTAGGCAGCGCTACGCCACTAACCTCTGCTCAGACCTTCCGCAACCTCCGACTTCTCTCTTCTCTAAACGGAGACATAGATGGATTGCCTTGATTGTGTGTGGGAATGTAGCATACTATTTATCTGTCTCATCACTGATCTCACTGTACGGGCTATGATCGCCACCTTGTGGCCAAAGACAATTGCACCTTCATTTAAGTAGACGGTATTGCTCACTGATCTCTCACTGTTCTTATACAATACAACACAACTCTATGTCCATTTAGTTACAGCAAACAATGGAAATGTGTCTTCTGTTCCGTTCTCAACCCCCCCCCCCCCCCCGGACAGCACACATCCCACATACAGCTGAGACGAGCACAGGGACAAGCTGCATTGCAGTTCTTGTTTTGAGACTTTTTTTTAGTGCTTATAAGCAGTAGGCCTCCATAGGTGTTCTTGTGTTTTTTGCCTTTCTGACCATGTCGCCCCTCCTGTCCCCCAGGTGCCTATAGAACAGAAGACAGGCGGCCTCTCAGAGAGCAGCACCCCTACACTGGACCAGGACCAGCCTGGAGAATGTGCACAGCAGTGAACACACACACAGACAGATGGATGTAGAGAGGGCGGGAGGATTTGATGACTGCTTTTTTCACAGGAGAAGGGAGAAAAGTCACTTTTTGCACTTTGAAGAACTGTACCGGAGGACTAGTTGGCTGATGTTTGTGCATAGATTGGATGTAGACTGAATGTACACTGGACATAACTGATTCTCGATAGGACATCAACTTGACATAGAATGGGTCTAGTGGTCGTAGACTGGACATAGACTAGATCTACACTAGACCAACTGGTTATAGACGGGTCGTGGACTGGTATGACTAGATGTACTGCCACCGGACAATTTATTAGGTACACCACCCCATTCACAAACATGGATCGCTCCTACAGACAGTGAGTCACGTGTCCATGGCTTGCTATATAAAGCAGGCATTGAGGCATTCAGTTACTGTTCAGTTGATTGTTAGAATGGGCAAAACAAGTGACCTAAGCAACTTTGAGTGTATTATGATCGACGGTGCCAGGCGCGCCGGTTCCAGTATCTCAGAATGTCCAGCCTCCTGTGCTTTTCACGCACAACAGTATCTAGGGTTTACAGAGAATGAGGCGACAAACAAAAAACATCCAGTCAGCAGCAGTCCTATGGGCAAAAACAGCTTGTTGATCAAAGAGTTTGAAGGAATCAGCAAGAATTGTGCAAGTTAACAGGCGGGCCACAATCAGGCAAATAACGGCGCAGTACAACAGCGGTGAGCAGAACAGCATCTCGGAACGCACAACTCGTCAGTCCTTGTCATGGATGGGCTATTGCAGCAGACGACCACGCCGGGTTCCACTCCTATCAGCTAAAAACAAGAGGAATCCGCTCCAGTGGGCACGCAATCACCAACACTGGACAATTGAGGAGTGGAAAATCATTACCTGGAACATTGAACAGTGAGTTCAGTTTACTTGAGTGGCCTAGTCAGTCCCCAGACCTCAACCCAATAGAGCATCTTTGGGATGAGATGGAACGGACTGTTCACAGCATGAATATACCGCCATCCAATCTGCAGCAACTGCGTGATGCCATCGCGTCCACATGGACCAACATCCCTGTGGAATGTTTCCGAGACCTTGTAGAATTCCCCAAATAATTCAGGCTGTTCTGGAGGCAAAGGGGGGTCCGACCCGGTACTATATGGGTGTACCTAATAAACTGGTCGGTGAGTGTAGATTCTGCTTTGTTGTAGACTAGATATAAACTGGACTAAACTGGTTGTAGAATGGATATGACTAGATGTAAACTGGATATAGACTGGACTTAGACTAGTTGTAGACTAGGGAAACTCATTAGACTGGAGGATCTTGCTTTGTTCTTTTGTTTATTTTCTTAAAAATGCTGATTTGGGCAGACGTCTTACTGAGGGAGAGCTATTAGTTTTATATGATGATTAATTTATTGTGAGTGGATCGGCTTGGCCTTGTGGTCTTACCCCATTGGGGTACAGCAAGGGCAACGTTACAGATCGTTCAGATAGAAATGCATTGCGCAGAACAGATGATTGTCTGTGAGAGTCAAATATTGCGGTATGATGGGGATTAGTCTGACATTGTAAAGCCTGGCATTTCAGTAAACCAGGACATTGAGATAAGTGAAATAAGTGCCAGGAGTACAGTCATTACAGTCTTAGTGGATTTCATGCACTCTTGAGGCTAATCGAAGCACTAGCTAATGTGCTTCTACAGTACGTGTTTGCTTCAGTGTTCATTGACCTTCCACACAATTCTCAATCAATATATTTAAGAGGCTTATATTAGTTTACATAGTAGAGACAAAATGGCTCTTCAATATGCCACCTAGATAAAAAAAAAAATATATCCTTTCATGCAGCGTAGACCTTGAAACTTACTAGTACTATGTATTTTCAACAGTTGTTTTTTTTTTTTATTTCCCCTACAGTGTCAGTGTTGGTTCAGTATTCGACTGAATGCTCTTGTGTTCAGTCAGGTGTTAGGTAAGCATAAATGCTTTCTGCTTTTCTCTCTCGCAAAGTTGAATGTTCTTCCAAAAGGTCTTACAGGTACTTCGGTCCTGTCATTTCACATAGTCGTCTTAACCAGTCTTTCCGTAAGTTAACAACACTCAATACTGCAATTGGTGATGATGATGATGCAAAGTTCTAATACGCTAATGACAACATACTGTAGTTTGGCTATTTTGGCTGTACTTGGAAACTGCAGCATTTTTTTTTTTTGAAATACATTTTTTGTTTTTATAAATGTGCTTTACATGTACAATGTGCATCCATCCGTATTACTAACATTGACTCAATGTGAACAAGTTACTGTATGTACAAAACATAACTATATTCTGCAATGGACATCACCTGCAGGTCTAAACACTGATGTCCACTTTTTTCTAGCTGCTCCGTTGTGTAGTTGGTCACAATTGTAGGTTACTGTTGTCGTTCAGTTGGTACATTTTGTGCAAAAAAATGCTTCTTTATGAAAATGGCCTTTACTTGAAGCATCTCAAAACGTCCCTTAGCAGAGGGAATTTTGTTCTCGAACAGCGCAATAAATCAAACTCAACAAATGTACTGATAAGTGGGGGAGGGGGGGAGGGGGGGTTGTTGTTGTTTAGGACAATGCACAATGTGTTCTTGTAGCGAGGAAACATGAAATAATTAATTGTAATTATATAGAGAGTGAATAGTTTATATATTTTTTCTTCTAGATGATTAACAAGTTTTTCATGTAGAATTTTGTCAAGTGAGTGGAATGTTAGAAAATAGGTCTTAACGGGATCTGGGTTACCCAGTTTACCATCTCTGAGAAAAAAAGAAAAAAAAACATGGAAATGGGTACATCCAGATCTGGATGGGAAACTAGTCCAGAAAATCATATACAATAGAACATTTGAATAATTTGAAAATATGTTTTCAAGCTCAAGATATCTAGACCTCTTTTGAGACCTCATTTGATTTTCGAAGAAAAGCCTGTTGTATAAGCCCAGTACATTTCAATGGTTTTCCAAGAAAACTTGAACTCCTTAGAAAAATAACAACAACAACATTGTTATTTTTATTCTTTATGACAAAACACCATATGACTGTGCTCTGCTTCTGTGTACCTAAAAAGATGCATTGTGGGTCATGGGATTAGTCTATTTTGGTAACATGGTTTTGTGTTCCGTACATGGCAACTGTTTATATCATTAGCTGCAACCTGTAAATAATCCATTCTGCAACACTAGACGGATAAGATCTGTACCTTTGACAGATCCAATTGGAGTACTCAAGAATGCTAGAGGTATATTTGCTGAAAATGATACTTTAAACTGGAAAAAGGAATTAAATATATTTTTCTCTTTTGAGTATTGCTTTTTTTTAAAAAACTAACTCCAGGAGACAGACAGTTTCGACAATCCTAGAATACACACTAGCAATTCTTGCGAATTCCTTTCTCTGCTGTTGCTTTGTTCTCTGTTGCATTGTTCTTCACACAATCTGTGAGTAGCGACATTTTCTTCTTATTTACAATGACGGCCTACCGGGGAACAGTGGGTTAACTGCCTTGTTCAGAGACAGATTTTTACCTTGTCAGCTCGGGGGATTTGATCAGTTACTGGCCCACCGCTCTAACCACTAGGCCACCTGCCACCCCACTAGGCTACCTGTCGCCCCACTAGGCTACCTGTCGCCCCACTTGGTTACCTGCTCCAGTTCCAGTTTCGGTTACTGGCCCACCGCTCTAACCACTAGGCCACCTGCCACCCCACTAGGCTACCTGTCGCCCCACTAGGCTACCTGTCGCCCCACTTGGTTACCTGCTCCAGTTTCGGTTACTGGCCCACCGCTCTAACCACTAGGCCACCTGCCACCCCACTAGGCTACCTGTCGCCCCACTAGGCTACCTTTCGCCCCACTAGGCTACCTGCCACCCCACTAGGCTACCTGTCGCCCCACTAGGCTACCTGTCGCCCCACTAGGCTACCTGTCGCCCCACTAGGCTACCTGTCGCCCCACTAGGCTACCTGTCGCCCCACTAGGCTACCTGCCACCCCACTAGGCTACCTGCCGCCCCACTAGGCTACCTGTCACCCCACTAGGCTACCTGTCACCCCACTAGGCTACCTGTCGCCCCACTAGGCTACCTGTCGCCCCACTAGGCTACCTGCCACCCCACTAGGCTGCCTGTCTCCCCACTAGGCTACCTGTCGCCCCACTAGGCTACCTGTCGCCTCACTAGGCTACCTGCCGCCCCACTAGGCTACCTGTCGCCCCACTAGGCTACCTGTCACCCCACTAGGCTACCTGTCACCCCACTAGGCTACCTGCCACCCCACTAGGCTACCTGTCGCCCCACTAGGCTACCTGCCGCCCCACTTGGTTACCTGCTTCAGTTCCATTCTAGTCCAGTTCCAGTCAACTCAGAAGTTCTATATGCAACATGAATAAAACAAATTACACAAGATATAAATGATTTCTATTGTCAAATCTGATTCCTCAATTCAACATTTACAAACTGGTTGGTCATCATAAAAATAAATGTTTTATTGTCATACCGGCTAGATGCAGTGAAATATGTTGTTTTACCGGGTCATCCATAGTACGAGGTTCGGGAACCACCGCCCCCAATCAACTGGAGAACCAATAGAATCCAGCCTCTGGTTCTCATTCTCCCTGGTGCGTGGCAACACCTTGGATTCCTCCAGTTCGATGACCTGCTCCTTGGTGTGTCTATGTTCTCTGCTTCTGAGGAGCGCCAGGATTTGGGTTCCAGGACGAGGGACCCCTTTGCTCCTCTTGCCCCCAGCGGAGTTGTCCATGACGCGCTGTGCTCCTCGTTAGAGCTGGGCCTGGTGTTAACACAGACCCACACGGCTCAGCAGCATCAGGACATCCCCGTGGAAGGCAGAGGAAGGGGGAGACCAAAAACCATTAGAGAGATGCATGAGGGAACTACTTGAGAAGAGCTTGTTGGATCTAACCTGAATGAACAAGTACCATCAATAGAGACTGCTCTTTCTGAACTTTTAGAGAGTCCATAAGAAGGAGATGGGCGCCAGACACAAATTGAAGATGTGCACGGCCATATGTTTGTGAACGTAGCACACGCGCACACCACAAACGCCAACACATTCTGCGCAAGCAGGGCTACCACGTAGACCATGGCGGGCGGTCGAGTCTGTGTCCATGAGCAGACCGATAACTCTCTTGTAGCTAACACCATGCACAGCAGCCAGCCAGCTAGCATTAGCACCGCTACATGGCGGTCAGCGTGTAGACTGACAGCTCGCTGGCGAACACTGTGAGCGCCCTGGCCAATTGGCAGCCGGCGTCAGTCGATGGCGTAGTGGTGGTACTGGGAGCGCATGTAGAGGTCCACAGATGATGTGAGCAGGAGGTACACACCCATGTGGAGAACTGCCAAGGCAAGGTTGCATAGGTGGGAAGTGGATGATTTGTCATGGCTGGTCAGCAGGATGAACAGGACCAGGAGGTTAGCAAGGACGGCTAGCAGGCTGACCACCGACACCTGCATGAACCCCAGGCTCATCACGATCTCACAGGGGTTGAAGGTGTCCCAAAGGACCTCCTTGGATCGCTGAGTTTTGGCAGAGCTGGTCAGGTTGCAAATTATAGACTCCACGTGTCTAGAATATTAAAGATCCACATGAGCATGGTCCCATACAAATACACTAATAGGTTAAATACAGTCGCTAGTGAAAGTCTACAAACCCCTTGCACAATCTTCACGGTTTAGAAAAATGTCCTAATTAATATAAAATAAAACATGAATACTTATTGATTGCGTATGTCTTCACACCCAGAGTTAATATTTGGTGGAACACCTTTGGCGACCATTACAGCTGTGAATATTTTTTAAAATAAGATTCCACCAATCTTTGCACATCTCTTAACCCCTGTGAGTCTAGGAGGTTGGGGGAGGGGATATTGAATTGGGCCTTTACTACGATAGCCCAGAGAAACACAATGAATAACACATTCATAAATGGCAAAAAAAAAATGTATCATAAGAGGTGTCTGTCTTATATCTAGGAGATATTGGAAAGCTCAGGAAATACACTACATGACAAAAAAGCATGTGAACACCTGCTTGTTGAACATCTCATTCCAAAATGAAGCCCCAGACCATAATTCCTCCTCCTCCATCAAACTTTACCGTTGGCACTATGCATTGGGGAGGGTAGCGTTCTCCAGGCATCCGCCACACCCAGATTCGGCCGTTGGACTGCCAGAAGGTGTGATTAATCACTTCAGAGAACCTGTTTCCACGGCTCTAGAATCCAATGGCGCTGAGCTTTACACCACTCCACGCATGTGTGCGGCTGCTCGGCCATGAAAACCCATTTCATGAAGCTCCCAATGAACAGTTCTTGTGCTGACATTGCTTCCAAAGTCAGTTTGGAACACGATAGTGGGTGTTGGAACTGAGGACTGACAATTTTTACACTCTACACGCTTTAGCACTCAGCAATCCCGTTCTGTGAGATTGTGTGGCCTACCACTTCGCGGTTTCCAGCTCACAATAACAGCACTTACAGATGGCCAGGGCAGAAATTTGACGGTGCCACGTTGAAAGTCACTGAGCTCTTCAGTAAGGCCATTCTACTGCCAATGTTTGTCTATGGAGATTGCATGGCTGTGTGCTCAATTTTATATACCTGTCAGCAACAGGTGTCGCTAAAATAGCCAAATCCACTAATTTGAAGGGGTGTCTTCATACTTTTGTATATATTGTGTATGTGGAACGGGTTGTCTAAACCTTAACCTCAACTCGAACATTTCCTGACTTGATCAAGGAGAGTTGTTGTCCACACTCCTCGTCTGGTGTAAAGTTGAAAGCATTCAAAGCATAACCATGCAAGAAGTCTGACCTATCAATAGCCAATGCTTGATCCTTTAAGTGTTTCCCTGAAGCCAAGGCCAATTGTTAAAATGAACGCACTGATGATCCTGAACCATAATCTGGCTGGAATGGTTTGCTTCAAAACTGTTGTCCGTCTCCATACATAGCCATGAATTCCAAATGATAATGTTTGAAGTTCAAAGGATTCTTATTATATGATCCTGTAAAACTATCATTGTCCACCAGACCGATAACTATGCATTTTGATAGTGGTCCTAGAAACCAATTATCTCGATTACACACGCGGTTACCTGAAGCTAAACTAATTGTCTTCATACACCCTTTCGATTGGTTACTTTGCAGCTTGGGGATGTCCAAGTTTCCCGACTGGAGATAGTATCAGCGTCACTTTTTGTCAAGAAAGTAACTATGTGAATACGGTAACGTACATCCCCGAAACACCCATCAGACAAAACTCATCTTTTTACAACGCACCAGGCGAATCTTAATGTCCGAACCATTCAACATGAGTTTCTCTTAAAATAAAATGTCACTGTATTTAAGTCCAATGATTCCAAATATTGCACTATCCGGTGAATTTGCAGCCCCTTTAGTCAGTCCGCTGTTAGACCTTGCAGGGTCGGTCACGTTAATTTGCCCCTCGCTGTGTCCTTGGAAAACAAACCCGCTGAAAATTGCGTCCCCAGAGTGTCAGCACCATAATTCAAAATGCTTTCTATAATAGGCTTGATATGGTTATGTAACGTTTCTACTTCTCTGACTGATTAAACGATTACCCAAGGAAACATCCACCTGTGTGAAAACATGTTTACTATTGGATAATTGATAAGACCTACAGGTGTTCCGGTGTCAATATTTGTTCCATTAGGTTTAGTGACTGTTTTCACTTAGGTATAGCAAGGTATTATTCAGATCGACATCATCTTCACCATTGCCAGCTATGAAGAACTCCAAATGTGCTTTATCCGAGATTGCTGAGAGGCTGTATTTGAATGTATGTATTTTTCTCGGTAATGTTTGTGTAAATGGAAGGGTGAATACATCCAACTCTGATTTGGTGCACTCCCCAGACGTACTATGTTATAGAGCCATCACACCTTTAAAATATGTTTTAAACAACCCTGCTGTGTTTGCTCTGTGAGGCCTCCATGCTGCTCGTTTCCTTTTATGTGGGGACTGTCAAGCTGCCATGGATAGATGTTACTATCACACTAACACTAACACAGTGTGTTTTAGGCAAAATAAGTTAACTTAATGACATGGTCAAACCATGAGTGCAAAGAACCACTATCGCTAATACGTACAAATGTGAGCTCTCATCTGAACATGAATAAATAGGTAACTTGAATTGGGCCTACAAGCAACAGTGCGAGATAAACAATATACTGTATATTTAGTCTGGCAGTTTCCCCAGTCATGGCAGGGCCTGGCCACTAGAGGGAACTACCAGCAAGCAAACGGTCAGTCCTGTGAGAAACTCTTCAAGCCCAATCTTGTATTTTATAGGGCGCATTCATCTGCCCAGGCGTTGCTGACACATGCATGTATTCATTACGCCAATTCTGTTGCAAAACGTTTCTTAAACGGAAGCAAATGAAACGAAACGAAGAGGGACCTACCTGAATTTGTCCAATAGAAACTATTGTTTGGCTCGGTTTGCTTCCGTTTGGTTGTTAAACTGTAAACGGTTTCCATAATGATTACACCCCAGATCTTTCAACACCTAGATTGTTATTTTACCAAAGGAGGCTAGTGGAAGGAGCTATAGGAGGACGGGGTCATTGGAAAGGGATGAATGGAACGAAGTCTAACTTTTATTTGTCACATGCACCGAATACATGTGTAGACCTTACAGTGAAATGCTTACTTACAAGCTCTTAACCAACAGTGCTGTTCCACAAAGAGTTAAGAAAATATTTACCAGATAAGATAAAGTAAAAAATTATAAAAAGTAACATCATAAAATAACAATAGCGAGGCTAAATACAGGGGTACCGGTACCGGTCAATGTGCGGCGGTACAGGTTAGTCGAGGTAATTTGTACATGTAGTTAGGGGTGAAGTGACTATGCATAGATAACAAATGGTGAGTAGCAGCAGTGTAAAAAAACAAATGAGGGGGTGTCAATGTGAAAAATCCGGGGGCCATTTAGTTAATTGTTCAGCAGTCTTATGGCTTGCGGGTAGAAGCTGTTAAGAATCCTTTTGGTCCTAGACTTGGTGCTCCGGTACCGCTTGCCGTGCGGTAGCAGAGAAAACAGTCTATGACTTGGGTGACTGTAGTCTCTGACAATTTTTTGGGCGTTCATCTGACGCCGCCTAGTCTATAGATCCTCGATGACAGGAAGCTTGGCCCCAGAGATGTACTGGGCCGTATGCGCTACCCTTTGTTGCACCTAACGGTCAGATAACGAGCAGTTGCCATACCAGGTGGTGATGCAAACAGTCAGGATGCTCTCGATGGTGCAGCTGTAGAACTTTTTGAGCATCTGGGGACCCAAGCCAAATCTTTTCAGTCTCCTGAGGGGGAAAAGGTGTTGTCGTGCCCTCTTCACGACTGTCTTGGTGTGTTTGGACCATGATAGTTTGTTGGTGATGTGGACACCAAGGAACTTGAAACTCTCGACCTGCTCCACTACAGACCCGTCGATGTTAATGGGGGCCTGTTCGGCACCTCTTTTCCTGTAGTCCACGATCAGCTCCTTTGTCTTGCTCACATTGAGGGAGAGGTTGTTGTCCTAGCACCACACTGGCAGTTCTCTGACGACCTCCCTATAGGCTGTCTCATCATTGTCGGTGATCAGGCCTACCACTGTTGTGTCGTCAGCAAACTTAATGATAGTGTTTGAGTCGTGTTTGGCGACGCAATCGTGGGTGAACAGGGAGTACAGGAGGGGACTAAGCACATACCCCTGAGGGGCCCCAGTGTTGAGGATCAGTGTTGCAGACGTGTTGTTATGGGGTGGCTCATCAGGAAGTCCAGGATCCAGTTGCAGAGGGAGGTGTTTACTCCCAGGGTCCTTAGCTTAGTGATGAGCTTTGTGGGTACTATATGGTGTTGAATGTCAATGAACAGCATTCTCACATTTAGTTGAAGTCAGAAGTTTACATACACTTAGGTTGGAGTCATTAAAACTAGTTTTTCAACCACTCCACAAATTTCTTGTTAACAAACTATAGTTTTGGCAAGTCTGTTAGGACATCTACCTTGTGCATGACACAAGTCATTTTTCCAACAGACAGATTATTTCACTTATAATGTATCACAATTCCAGTGGGTCAGAAGTTTTTACATACACTAAATTGACTGTGCCTTTAAACAGCTTGGAAAATTCCAGAAAATTATGTCATGGCTTTAGAAGCTTCTGATAGGCTAATTGGAGGTGTACCTGTGGATGTATTTCAAGGTCTAACTTCAAACTCAGTACCTCTTTGCTTGACATCATGGGAAAATCAAAAGAAATCGACCTTCACGAATCTGGTTCATCCTTGGGAGCAATTTTCAAGAGCCTGAAGGTACCACGTTCAGCTGTACAAACAATAGTACGCAAGTATAAACACCATGGGACCATGCAGCCATCATAACGTTCAGGAAGGAGATGCATTCTGTCTCCTAGAGATGAACATACTTTGGTGTGAAAAGTGCAAATCAATCCCAGAACAACAGCAAAGGACATTGTGAAGATGCTGGAGGAAACAGGTACAAAAGTATCTATATCCACAGTAAAATGAGTCCTATATCGACATAACCTGAAAGGCTGCTCAGCAAGGGAAAAGCCACTGCTCCAAAACCGCCATAAAAAAAGCCAGACTACAGTGTGCAACTGCACATGGGGACAACAATCGTACTTTTTGGAGAAATGTCCTCTGGTCTGATGAAACAAAAATAGGACTGTTTGACCATAATGACCATTGTTATGTTTGAAGGAAAAATGGGAGGCTTGCAAGCCAAAGCTCACCTTCCCAATTGTGAAGCACGGGGATGGCAGCATCATGTTGTGGGGGTGCTTTGCTGCAGGAGGGGCTGGGGCACTTCACAAAATAGATGGCTACATGAGGAAGGAAAATGATGTGGATATATCGAAGCAACATCTCAAGACATCAGTCAGGAAGTTAAAGCTTGGTCGCAAATGGGTCTTCCAATTGAACAATGACCCCAAGCATACTTCCAAAGTTGTGGCAAAACGGCTTATGGACAACAAAGTCAAGGTATTGGAGTAGCCATCACAAAGCCCTGACCTGCTTCTATACCTGCATTGCTTGCTGTATGGGGTTTTGGCTGGGTTTCTGTACAGCACTTTGTGACATCAGTTCTAAATACATTTGATTGATTGATTGACCTCAATCCTATAGAAAATATGTGGGCAGAACTGAAAAAGCGTGTGCGAGCAAGGAGGCCGACAAACCTGACTCAGTTACACCAACTGCCAGGAGGAATGGGCCAAAATTCATCCAACTTCCTGTGGGAAGCTTGTGGAAGGCTACCTGAAACATTTGACCCAAGTTAAACAATTTATAGGCAATGCTACCAAATACTAATTGAGTGTATGTAAACTTCTGACCCACTGTGAATGTGATGAAAGAAATAAAAGCTGAAATAAATCACTCTCTCTACTATTATTCTGACATTTCATGTTCTTAAAATAAAGTGGTGATCCTAACTGACCTAAGACAGGGAATTTTTACTAGGATTGAATATCAGGAATTGTGAAAAACTGAGTTTAAATGTATTTGGCTAAGGTGTATGTAAACTTCCGACTTCCACTGTATATAAATCATAAAGATGTGGTACTGGTGATTTTAAACACTTCTCCAATCGTTGTTGAGAGCTGACATTTGCTCAGCGCAAGACGAGACATTGGCCAATGTCATAGGCCCTATTGTCAACCAATGACATTTCTCAAAATCCTTTCGGCCTAAATTCCAGCCATACTTGGAGAGGACAGTTTAGCAATACAGCCCGAGGGGGTATGGTATATGGCCAATATACTATGGCTAAGGCCTGTTCATAAGCACGATGCAATGCGGAGTGCCTGGATACAGCCCTTAGCCGTGGTATATTGGCCATGGACCACCAACCCCCGAGGTGCCTTATTGCTATTATAAACTGGTTACCAACGTAATTAGAGCAGTAAAAAGAAACGCTTCGTCATACCCGTGGTATACAGTCTGATATACTGTACAATGCCTGTCAGCCAATCAGCATTCAGGGCTCGTTCCACCCAGTTTATAATTATGTATAACTACTTAAAAAAATGTGCTCCTGTCAAAGAGCTACAAAAGTAAATAGCTGTACTAAACCAAGATACAAGGTCATTTCGTCAAACTTGTGAGGCTCCCCGTGCTCAATAGTTGCTCATTCAACATATTTGCTGCTGCTTCACCCAATCCCGTGTTTCTTCCTTCCTAACTGTTTAACATTCTCTGTAAAGAAAAAAAAAAGACCAACCAGAAATGTTTCCTTGGCCATATTTTCATAAAACAGCCACGTGGTCTCACGTTTCTGCATCTTCGAATTTTGCAAGGGGCATGCTATAGTCAGCTTGAGGCTGTAATTGCTGCCAAAGGTGTTTCACAGCAAAACTGGATAAATGTGTTGATGGTGGAGAGTAAAGGAATGACTTTGGCTTCATGACTCATCTTAGTCTTGGAGTAATTATACCTGTGTGTTGTATTTAGCTAGAATGTGTCTGTCAGATGTCTCATATTCTAACACAATGCTGCTATAGTAGGAATACAGACAGTACACAATGATTGCCCATGAATATCTAATAGCGTTTTCCTCTTTCTCTCACAGACTATACAGTACCTCTTGGATACAAATAAGTTGATGACTCTCAAGAGATGTGATTGTTGTTATGGGAACTATCTCCCCTTGTATCAAAAGTGACTCCGAACACCTCACCGCACCACACAAACACAGCATATGGAAGTATTCCCTTTGTAGAACTGTTGTATTTTTTATCAGCGTTAGTAGTATAGCTTTCTTCTACTGAATGCACACTGAGTATACAAAACATTTAGAACATGCTCTTTCCATGATATTTATATTAAAAAAGTAACCTTTTATTTAATTAACTAGGCAAGTCAGTTAAGAACAAATTCTTAGTTACAATGATGGCCTCCTGCGGGGACAGGAGCTGGGAGTAAAAAAATCTAATGAAAGTTGGTCAAAAGACACATCACAAGAAGAGAGACATCACAACACTACCTAAAGAGAGACCTAAGACGACAACACAGCATGGCAGCAACACATGACAACACGGTAGCGACACAACATGGCAGCAACACAAACATGGTAAACAAACAGTGTTAGGCACAGACAACAGCACAAAGGGCAAAAAGGTAGAGACAACAATACATCACGCGAAGCAGCCACAAGTGTCAGTAAGACTGACCAGGTGAATCCAGGTGAAAGCTATGATCCCTTATTGATGTCACTTGTTAAATCCATTTCAAACGGTGCAGACGAAGGGGAGGAGACAGGTTAGAGAAGGATTTTTAAGACTTGAGACATGGATTGTTTATGTCTGCCATTCACAAAAAAAACTTTGTCTTGAATACAAGACATGTCTTCTTATTTGCTATATTGACAGACTAATCTGCTGTTTTACTGAAACATGTTGATTTGCCAACAAAGTTTCAGTTGAAATGATACGCCAGCTACCTGCATCATTTGTTTTGGCAGTCAGATTTAAGCTAGTTTATCCAAATACATATCATGAATATCACAATGAATTTATCCAGAAGTTGAAGTCAGCACTTCATTGGTTTCTGATGCAGCTGCAATCATTTAGTCACTTGTAAATATACTTCTAAAAAATATGATATAAAACACCATTAACTACAGTACATATGTACAACAGCTAGCAATATCTATACCACAATACAGTTGTGACCATATTAGGCGTTCTACCATATATAATACTACAGCATCAGTTTAACTGAATATGGATGTAGTGTTGGTCGAATGTTCTTCAGCAGGTGAGCCTCTTGTGTCGGGTAATGGCAGCTGGTTTAGCAGGCTTTGGTGCTATGGCGATGTTCTTCACAACCCACTTCATTGACGTCTTGCAGAAGATTTATGCACTGCGAGTCTCCTGGTAAGACTTGAAGATTGATAATGAGGATGTCCAATAAACCACGTTCATCTGTAAACAAAAAAAGGTACAGTAGACTGGTATGTGTTTTGTTACACTCAGAGTCAATAATGGGGCATTGATATAGGCTGTTAGCAAAGATGTGAATAGTGTGAGGGGGGGCTTGACTTGTAAACAGTATGTTGTTGTATATATGTTGTATATTGTATTGTTGTGTATGAGCATCTACAGTTGTGCTATTGAGTAGACAAGCACTGCCAACGATGGAATGCATAGGTTAGAAGAGTATACTAACAGCCCCTCTCCTCCGTGCCAAAGAGCTGACTGCGATGCTGCGAAAGGTTTTTGGAGCACTTGTCTTGTAGACAGTTTAGTGTATCAGATGATGTTGAGCTTATTCCAGACTGAAAGCTTTCATCCAATGGGTTTACAGGCTCTATACTATTACATCTGGTGTCAAGTCATCATTATCATCAGCAGCAGGAATGTCTGTAGGACACACAGTAGTCAGCGATCAGCCAGCATTTTACAACAGTACACACCTAAACTACCAGGGCCGGCGCCAGAACGATTCCGTTGGATCTGGATCTGGATATATATATAAAAAATAAATAAAAGGTTAAATAAATTGTATTTACGGAGTGCCTGTTACAACTATGAAACAGAAAGCATTGGTGTTGGAATCCGGTCTGCAAGATGCATGGTCAAATTTCAAAAAACATCATTACAAGCGCCAAGTGTGCTTGATAGTGAAAATCATCACAAAAGCAATAAAGGCATTATGAATATGTGTTGATATGACAGCAGTCAAAAAAGTCAATTATCAGTTGGAGCATGTCCACGTCACATAGCCTGAACAACGAAAGCTGTTGAGTGCGTTGCTGAATTAATTTCTTGCTCGAGATGTAGGCACTGCTCCCTCAGTGATGACATTTTGTGCTGATAATACCCCACAGAATTATCACTGGCTTGTTCTATTCCAAATGGTGGCATCCTCGCTCACTGGTCTCACTGTTTCATTTGATGGTGGTGTGAGCTCCTGCTCAGTGCACACAGTTCTGGCTTTTATGAACTTAGGCCTCCGAGGTACAGGTTCAGGTTGAAGCTCAGAATCAGAAGAATACTCACCAGAGATGTAAATCATGATTCATTTCTTCCCCACCATCGGAGATGTTTTCATTCAGATTTTGTAGCAACGCTAACGAGTGCATCCATTCGTCTTGGTCTTCTTACTATTGTAAATTACACACGCTCTCACTGTGTATTCCAAGTAGGCCAGAGTAGACTGATAGAGTACATAACATTTTGAGATTAGAATTAGAATAGTGATTACATAATTTTGCATTGTTCGCTTCCCCTCTCGCATCAACTCATCCATTCTCCCATCATACTTTAGTCTACTTTGTTTATTTCATCTGTTATTATATGTGTGAAATTTGTTTCGGTATAGGTTAGGTACACTACGGTTAGGTACACTTCTGATGCAATTATCGGAGTGATTTTCAACTGGGCAAGGCATCTTCAACTATTGGCAGAGGGAGGGCAACGGGGAAAACCATATAAAAAATGACATGCCCTACTAAAATTTTCTGTAACACCAGTTCTGTCTGTGATATTAAGATTCTAACAACTAAAGTGTGTATTATAAACGTATTTACTGTAGGAAAGGTAATGGACGGAGAGTAATGTCAGAGTAATACATTTTTTAATTCACAAGCAGTCCAAATGACTGCTTTTGCATTTCTATTGTGGGTTTTATAGTAACATGTCATTTAAATGTATTAGCCTACCTTTTTTAATGTGGCATGAACACAACCAGTCATGATGCTTTCAAACAAATAACTTCAAAAAGTAGGTTACCTTCACGTGTTAGTCCAAAATAGCATCCAATCAAATGAAACAGCGCCCTTCTGTCTTACAATGCCATCTGATGCGGTCTGGTAAAAAATAAAATGTCATGCCATACTCTTTTAGTCCAGCCAGCATCAGATACACGGGCTACACATACTGAGACAGAGAGGCTCTGTTTTGCTTGCTCGGATGCTTTATCTGACAATGATGGGTCTTTCTGTCGGGGCACGTCAATATTTTATTTGGATGGGCAAGGAGGTACGGTAGGGCCCGCCCATAATGCCAGCCCAGCCAGCAATGCTCCCTCAAATGTTTTTCATCACTGAGCAAATTTCAGGTCTGCTGAACGCAAACTTTAACATTCTGACAATTCTGTGCAACTTCCGGCGCGTGTTTACTGTGAACACTGAGGTTGTACCCGCTTTAAGTTAGTTTATTTTTTAATTTTTTTTTCCTTTTTCGTGGTATCCAATTGTTAGTTACAGTCTTGTCTCATCGCTGCAAGTCACGTACGGACTCGGGAGAGGCGAAGGTCGAGAGCCATGCGTCCACCGAAGCACAACCTAACCAAGCCGCACTGCTTCTTGACACAATGCCCGCTTAACCCGGAAGCCAGCTGCACCAATGTGTGTAACCCGGAAGCCAGCTGCACCAATGTGTGTAACCCGGAAGCACCAATGTGTGGAGGAAACACCGTACACCTGGCGACAGTGTCAGTGTGCATGTGCCCGGCCCACCACAGGAGTCGCTAAAGGACATCCCTGCCGGCCAAACCCTCCCTTAACCTGGAAGACGCTGGGCCAATTGTGCGCCGCCCCATGGGTCTCCCAGTCACGGCTGGAATCAAACCAGGATCTCTAGTGGCACAGCTAGCAACTGCGATGCAGTGCCATAGACCACTGCGCCACTCGGGAGGTCCCTTTTAAGTTCGTTTTAAGTGGTCAAGAAGGCTACTGTGGCTATATGATCATAATGTAGGCCTACCATCAAAAACATAGAAAATGCATCCCACAACATTTTAACATGGAAATAGCTGTTCTATCGTTCCTCCTCCAATAGCAGCCAATGTGTGGTGTTCAATGTAGACCTGCATTCCATGAGACATTTGAAAAAAACATGCAGGGCTTGATATTAACCTGGTTATCCACTTGTCCTTCAGATAAGGAGCTGACTGAAAATGTTGTGTTGTTTGATGCAAGAAACCACTTTACAAAATAATGTGCATAATTATTCCCATACCATTATTACAGAGAATCAGACACATTATACTGCCCTCTGCCTACTGGCTACATAGCTTATTCAAGCATGTCTCAAAATACAACACTGCCTTTACATGACAGCTTTTCAAAGACGTTTAGAAATGCACATGTTTTGTGCTCTTGTAGGAAGCAATCACTCCCTCATTACTGACTACAAATGATCCAAATCTGGGCTAATAACTCACTCATTAGTAAAGGATATGAACAAATGTGCACAAGTCGCTACATGTTGCTTTCGCTTTGATCTCAAAACAAGGACATCTACTCAAGACCGCAGATGCTGTAAAAACAGTCCAGTTCAAAGTGAATGGCACAGATCCATATATGGCAATAGTCTATTTGAATATAGGCTTATGACACACAGGTCTGTGTAGGGTATTTTCCTGTCAATGCAATAGAATTCTACTCAGATGCGTTCTGCCGAGAATAAAATCTCTTGCATAGTTAGTTGTATTTGGTATGTTGCATTGAAAGTGGCTAATATTGCATTGATTCGATCACGATCCTCACAGTAAAGGGAAATGTGGATAGTGTTATCTAACGGGGAAAACTCTGTGCTTCTCTGCATGTGCTGATATTTCTTCTGTGTGGCAGTGCCAGTTTAGAGGGAACATTGCCTGCAAGGCACTTGTATCCACCCACCCCCTCCTGTCAATCAATATATCATGCATACTAACCTTCACACACACAATACCCACCCCAACAGACACTAGTATGTTGGGTAGTCAGTCACCCACACCATCCCCTCCTTGCTAATATCAAATGTTCTCCAATTTAGACTTCAAGCCTTGCACGAACAATCAACTACGACTCCATAATACAGAGAACTACAGTAGAAGTGGTAGCCTACTTGTAAACACACCAACTATGACAACAAGACACGGACCATGTTTATGCCTAACTCCAGTATATTTGTTTGCTCATCATGAAGTCATGGAAAGATTTAATAGGATTTTAGAAGGTGACTTACACTAGTTCCTGGTGCTGAGTGTGATGTTGATACCACTGCAGATATTAGTCACATTAGCCTCTGCCGTATTTAGCTAGCTAATGTAACCTAATGAAGCTAACGTTAGCTTGCAAAATTACAAATCTCATAGCCAGATAGCAGCTGGCTTTTTATTTATTTATTTAACCTTTATTTAACTACGTATGTCAGTTAAGAACAAATTATTATTTACAATGACGGCCTACACCGGCCAAACCCTACCCGGACGACGCTGGGCCTATTTGCGCCACCCCCTGGCTATTTACATTGATATGCTTTGAATGTTACCCAGCATATAAAAGCTAGCTAGCTAGATTTTGGTTTAGATCATCAAAAGTAGTTTGCTAGTTAGCTAGGTTGATCGGATGCCTTCCTCTTTGAAGTGTAGGGGAAAAATCGATGGAATAGCATCCCTTTTCAACGTTCGAAAACATGGCAACCCCACCAGTTGAGACTTCAGTTCTTTTTTCGAAAATACAGACATTTTGATATTTCTCACTACAATTGGATACAGCTCCACGGCGCGGTACGACTTCCTGAAATCGCTATGAATTCTGGATATTATTGTTTGCTTACAACCAGGAAAGGTAGCTCGCTCATTTCTACAGTACCAGTGAGATTCAGAAATGCTCGTATATGAGTGTAGTGAGGAAATTCTCCATTTAAAAAAAAATATATGATAGATATGTTAACATTACTGGACATACTGTAAATAGTGAACAAGAGCAGCGGTGAAATGTATCTTTAATGTCATCTGCCATGACTGATCAAAAGTCATTTTCTTATGGCTCTCTCTTGTCCCTCTGCAGCAGACGTATGGGGAGCAATATGTTTGGAAAATCAAATCGCAATAAAATCACAGTATCAAATAGCATACAGTTGAAGTTTACCTTAGCCAAATACATTTAAACTCAGTTTTTCACAATTCCTGACATTTAATCCTAGTAAAAATAAATTCAGTTAGGTCAGTTAGGATCACCACTTTATTTTATGAATGTGAAATGTCAGAATAATAGTAGAGAGAACGATTAATTTCAGATTTTATTTCTTTCATCACATTCCCAGTGGGTCAGAAGTTTATATATTACATATTACATGCTCAATTAGTATTTGGTAGCATTGCCTTTAAATTGTTTAACTTGGGTCAAACGTTTCGGGTAGCCTTCCACAAGCTCCCCACAATAAATTGGGTGAATTTTGGTCCATTTTTGGCCCATTCCTCCTGACAGAGCTGGTGTAACTGAGTCAGGGTTTGTAGGCCTCCTTGCTCGCACACACTTTTTCAGTTCTGCCCACAAATTTTATATAGGATTGAGGTCAGGGCTTTGTGGGATGGTGTTCTTCGGCTTGCAAGCCTCCCCCTTTCTCCTCCAAACATAATGATGGTCATTATTGCCAAACAGTTCTATTTTTGTTTTATCAGACCAGAGGACATTTCTCAAAAAAGTACAATCTTTGTCCCCATGTGCAGTTGCAAACCGTAGTCTGGCTTTTTTTGTGGCGGTTTTGGAGCCGTGGCTTCTTCCTTGCTGGGCGGCTTCTTCCTTGCTGGCCGTTTTACTGTTGTACCTGTTTCCTCCAGCATCTTCACAAGGTCCTTTGCTGTTGTTCTGGGATTGATTTGCACTTTTCGCACCAAAGTACGTTCATCTCTAGGAGACAGAATGCGTCTCCTTCCTTAGCGGTATGACGGCTGTGTGGTCCCATGTTGTTTATACTTGTGTACTACAGTTTGTACAGATGAATGTGGTACCTTCAGGCGTTTGGAAAATGCTTTCAAGGATGAACCAGACTTGTGGAGATCTACAATGTTTTTTCTGAGGTCTTGGCTGATTTCTTTTGATTTCCCCATCATGTCAAGCAGAGGCACTGAGTTTGAAGGTAGTCCTTGAAATACATCCACAGGTACACCTTCAATTGACTCAAATTATGTCAATTAGCCTATCAGAAGCTTCTGAAACCGTGACCTAATTTTCTGGAATTTTCCAAGCTGTTTAAAGACACAGTCAACGTAGTTGACCACCTGGAATTGTGATACAGTGAAGTATAAGTGAAATAATCTGTCTGTAAACAATTGTTGGAAAAATTACTTGTGTCATGCACAAAGTAGATGTCCTAACCAACTTGCCAAATTAACAAGACATTTATGGAGTGGTTGAAAAACAAGTTTGAATGACTCCAACCTAGGTGTATGCAAACTTCCGACTTTAACTGTACATATAGAATTGTGAGATTTGTGAAATTGCAATACATATTATATTGGCACCTTTGTATCATGATAATATCATATTGTGAGGTCTCTGGCAATTCCCAGCCCCAATAGTAAGCACTGTAGGGCCGGCTAGTAAAATATTATGAGATTGTTAGTCTAGTGACATTTACATTAGTTTTAGCTACCTTTGACTGGAAGATGCAGCTTGGTCCTTTTCTCTCACCTTGCACCTGGCTACCGGGGAAATTTTGGAAGGTTGTAGCTGTTTTTACTTCGCTTATTGTGGTGATTTTGTCAGAAGGAACATATCTGATTTTTCAGTATTAGAAACAGACTTGGTCAGAAACAGAGTAACTATAAGTGTAGGCAACTGTAATTGTAGCTGACTGATTCTCATTACCCAGCCAAACAAATGTAGAATAACATTCTACACAAACGTAGGTTATAGGCTACGTAAAATAACCTGGTAGGCTTACTCTAGCAAACAAACAAAATCATTTGCATAGGCTATAGGCCGTACCTGTTTAAATAAAAATAAATTGACCTGTTTGTTATTTCAAACTGTCTGAATTCCTTAGACAGGATTTTCAGCCAGGTTGGTTTTGCGTTCGGCCTTGTTGGCATAAATGTGATGATTTTTTGAATGAATAAAAGCAAGTATGCTTACCGGTAGCTCAAAAGTTGGAGCCAATTTTGTTACCATATTTACTTCATTTCTAGGTTGCGTGTACAATTTCAGAATATAAACATTGCATGAGCTGAATTTAACGGCAACTTTGTGTAAGTAAATACAGTGGCCTACAACAAGCAGTGGCGATTTTAACATGAAAATATTGGTGGTGCAAAGCTCATATGCATCGAAACTGCATTGAATGCACTAATAACCAATTCCAGAAATGAGTTTTGAAATGTTAAATGTTATAACATTTGGGTTATGATCAGTTTATGGCTACTTCCCATATCCTTAGATGTTATTGCACGGAAGACCACAGTAGTCTAACAACCTTTTATAGAGTAAACTAGCTTGTATTCCGTCTGCAATATTGCGACTCTGCGTGAGTCTGCCTTTGCCTGTTACAAAGGGGCCCGTTTAACAATATGCAACGTTTCTATCGATATTCCCTCACTTCGTCTATTGCACAGTTACAGTTCCATCAAATGTATTTCTAACTAACCCTTCTTCCACATGTGGTTCCATGGGTATAACAGTCTGCCATCAAACATCAGCAATAAGCCATGTAGCCTATGGTTCAATATGCTTTGTGTCGTAGCCACGACAGAAAAAGATAGATAGTTAAGCAAACTTTACTAGGCATGCTGTCAACCAGCACATTAATGAAGTAAGTAACAACTGGTGTAAGTCCATGTCTGCAGTGGACAGAAATGTGAACTGAATGTTTGTTTACTGTCTCTGACTGTCCATTATTTTTTTGAATATATATTTTTTTACCTTCATACAAATTCTTTCAGGTGTACAGGTCTTCGGATGGCAGTACCAGACCTTCTGTGGGGAGTTTTGATTACATCAGGAGGTGCTTGACCTGAGATGTTTGGATCTTCTTGTTGAGGTGCAGCGCTCACCTCTAGGCTGTGTTCAGCACCCTGCTGGCTCTGTGCCAGGCTCCACAACAGTGCGGAAATCCTCCTCTATTTCTCTGCTCTTCCTCAGGTGTCTCCTGTTCCTCCTGAAGACTTGTGCCTGTTCTGTCTTCACCTTGTAGGACCTTTGCTCCACAGGTCTGAGTACTGTGGCCCCCTGCCATCGCTGTTTCTGTCCTGTGAGTGGCTGAACTCCCACCCTGTCATCTCGTTGCAGCTCTGTGAGATCCTTAGCAGAGCTGTCGTAGTTCTTTGCCGGTTTCTGTTGTCTGTCTTTGAACTTCTCCAGCTGACAGTTTGCCATCCCCGGTCTCAGAAGATTTTCACTCATTATAAGTAGTGTCGTTGTACGCAGGTATACATACTGTAGCTAAGAAAGTACTACTAAGTGTAGGTTGTGTAACCAGCTGTTAGTAGTGTTCACCACCCTAATAATTCGGTCCCTTTTTCCATCTTAATTTTGCCTACTGTTCTGACTTGGTGGTGCACATGTAGTCAATAGCCTGTTTTAGAGAAATGTAATCATTGAATATTGTAAGAGCTTTCATTGTCTGCTTATATGCACCCTCTATTTATCGTACGCTTCTGACTTGGTGTACAGGGAGAACACTAAGAACGACGCATGTTCTGAATTATGTCGCTGTACATTTCAAAAGTGCTGAACAAATAGTTATATTGACTACATCTGTCCTACTTTAATGTCTTAATCGAAATGACGGATTGCCTCTTATCCACTTGTCGTCCCCTTATGCCATAGTGTGTACATCTCAATTGTCAGTAGAAACCACATTTGTTTAAGCAAGTTTTTTTAAATGGCAGGAAATGAGGCTGAATGAACTGTTTTACTGCCAGGCAAGGCTCCGCTAATAGCCAGGTGTAGCGGGGGTATGGTGTTGGGACTCTGCTGTTGGGACAGCTTTATGTAGGCCCTAACAGTTTGTGGGCACCGTTTGTCACCGTTATAGTGCAATTAATGTATTGTTTAGTGTTGTGTAGTGGCTTTGCAGGCGTGAATCTAAAGAGGATTTGTTTTTTTTGGCCCTACCAAGATTTACATGCTAAAATCGCCACTGCGTTAGACAGTACATTGTAGCTAGACTACTTTTGATCTATCCCATTACTCTTTGCAAAATACAAGACAGACCAGGAATTGACACGCTGTCTGACATAAAACAATGGTCTCAATGTTAAATGACTTTAGTCCACCTCTGCCTTCATTTATCAGAATGTTGGGAATCAATCAAGTTTGTGTCTGCAGATGCGTGCATGCGTACGTGCAAGTGCGTTCGTGTGAGGTCAATATTGTCAATCTATAAATGCTAATTCTTCTGCCGGTTTCTGATGATACAATTCTATAAAGTGGTTTAATTGTTGATCTAATCAATGTACCTGTTTGATGACGGCCTTGTGACATACAGCCTGTCTCGTTGTGTAGGCCTACACCACTGCTATAAAGCCATCTTGACTTTAAATCATAGAGAGTCACACCCATGTCATCACCAACCCCCCCTTCTATCCTTTGTGACCATTGACCCCATAGAAGACAAGTCATTTCTTTCTATAGCCCAGTCAGGAAAGTGACATTTCCTGATCGCTGAGCTCAGCCAGGTCCCAGATCCCCATTGTTCTTCAGACGAAACCTTGCAGTCTACTTATCCTCCCTCCTCCCCCTTCGGTCCTTACAGTTAATTATTTGGAACAGGGTCTATGTGAGCGGTGTGATTGGGTCCTGGCTGAGCTTGAGACTTGGACAAAAGGCCATGGGGATTTATTTCAGAAAGTAGAGAGAAGGCAATCTGAAGAATCCCTCCAACCTTTCTTTGAACGAGAGGGAAAAGGAGGGAACGAGGGAGGGAGAGAGGAACAAGTCTGTTTGAAGGCTTTCTCACGCTTGTGCATTTGTCTTTTCTAGCATGTCTCAATTATGAACTGTAGAGTTAGTTAGGGATGTACTGTAAAATAGTGCCGTGAAGTGCTTTATGATGGCAACAGTAGTGGCCGCTGATTGGCAAGTTGGTTGCAGTTGACAACAAAGCAGCATGACAGAAATATGCCACGTTTTTGAACTACCTGTAGTTTCTTTGAGAAGATACATAAAGCGATGTGTGCATTTGAACAACAGCTTAAGTACACCCATTTCACATTTACATGTCAAAAACTGAATGATTGCTGCTGCACATGCTGACACTGTTTTTAACAGATCAGATTATACTATTTAGAACAAGCAGCCAGCTCACAAATGAAGGAGTCCAACAGGGTCACTGGTTACCACAGCTTCAAAGTCATAAAGCCTGCCTATTTCTACAACTTATCTTCTTAAAATGTGATTTTAAACCTAACCTTAACCCTGACATAAACCACCATGTTAACCTTATGCCTAACTTAATTAAAACAATATATTTTTTTTAACATTATAAGCCATTTTGAATTTGTGACTGTGGTAACTAGTGGACACCAGGGAGGCCGCAACAAGCATGCAGATGTAATAAGTGAAAATGCATCTAACTGGGGATAGCTAGCTAACATAATGTCACAATGCCAAGAGTGTGTGAAGCTGTCATCAAGGCAAAGGGTGGCTACTTTGAAGAAGCACTTTTTGGTTACGACATTATTCCATATGTGTTATTTCATAGTTTTTATTCTACAATGTAGAAAATAGTATAAATAAAGAAAAACACTTGAATGAGTAGGTGTCAAAACTTTTGACTGGTACTGTAGTTGTCCAGTTTTTCATGGCCCAGGCTTTCACGATTGTTATGATTATTTATTTACAAGTGAATTACAATTAGCGTTTTGTACCTGATAGAGCAGATCCAGTCTAACATGCAGAAAGTAAGCCGTCCTGGCACGAGAGACACATTAGGGGAGGGAGACTAGAGTAGACCCAGAAGCTATGACTGAATGCACATTTGAGCACCCCATGACGCTCTATTTACTTTGTGCTGTGATATTTTATGCTGCAGTTCCCCCTCATGGCAAATAGCTGGCAAAATCATCCAAGCAATGTTGGCAAGGCCTATGCAGTGATGGAGCTGCAGCTGCTGGTAGTCACTGAGGGGCAGAGTAGTATGTAACTGAGCAGCAATATATTTTTAAAACAGGAAAATTCACAAATTTACCACACTTTTATGATATAAAATAAAAAAAAGAATCAATCACACATTAATGATTTTTTTTACCAACCCCTAACGTCCTAATGGGCGGGCCGCCGTGGGATGGCAAATGACACTAAACCTTTTTTTAGTGTTGACTTTTGTTTGTTCTTAATTGCTGTGTTATGTTGTACTGCTACCTTTTCATGTGTTGCTGCCATGCTATGTTGTTGTCTTACTGTAGGTCTCTCTTTATGTAGTGTTATGGTGTCTCTCTTGTCGTGATGTGTGTTTTTTCATACCTTAAAAAAAAATGGTATCACAGCCCCCGTTCCCGCAGGAGGCCTTTTTGCCTTCTGGTAGACCGTCATTGTAAATAAAATAAAAAAATACCTTTTGAGATATTGGAGCTTGCTAGATTGTCTAATGACTTGTATAACAGCAATGGTTGTTTGGAGTCTATCATTTTTAACCTTGAACCTTTATGCTAATAGTTTCCCCCCTCCATTATCCTTCTTGGTCATCTTCAACGGTGTCATGTTTCCAGCTAGACATTTCTTTGGCTTCTCGCCCCTTAGTGGTCAGACATTTCCTTTCCTTTTATTTGACTAATGTCATGTGGCAAGTTTAGAGGTCCTTCAAGTACAAGAATGTGCAAGATGACTAAGATGGTTGTTACTAGTTACCACACCCACAAAGTCAAATTGGCTTTATCGTAAACATTCATGAATACAGAAATTAGCTTTTTGTTCTTAAGGTTAAGCATAACGTTGTTCTTAAGGTTAAGCATAACGTTAACAGTGTGGTTAAAGTTTAAAATCTGATTTTAAGGAGGTTATGACTTTGTGGATGTGGTAACTTGTGGATGTGACCCAAGAAGATGCACATTGAACTCAATCCTCCAGTATCTACTGTCATCCTTTATGGTTTCTCATACAGTTGCATTGTCTGTAAGTAACTGCTACTGAATTATATTTTGTTGTTTCATGACCAGATCATTGTTATGTTGCTACATTTTGTGAAACTTCTATGGTAGCTAGCTACTGGTGGAATGGTGCTAGGTTTCCTCTATTAGACTCGATATACTGCATTGTATGCTGTCTCTTTCCTTTGTATCATTACTTTGGGGTTTGAATTGTGTAATCCCTCTACAAATAACACATTCTGAGTTATTTTAAAAATGTATTTTTAAAATTTCTTATAAATCACAATTTTTTGGGGGGGAGCAATCCCAAGTGTGGCGCTGTCCCTAACGCCCTAATGGGTGGGCCACCGCCACCGGATGGCAAATGACACTAAACCTTTTTTGAGTGTTTACTTTTTACATTCTAATTTTCTTGTTCATGTTGTGCTGGTACCTATTGAGATACTGGAGCTAGCTAGATTGTCTAATAACTTGTATAACAGCAACAGTTGTTTGGTGTTTTATATATTTTTACTTTTAGTTACAGTAGGCTAATAGTTTCCCACCCTCCATTATTAGTTTCCAGCTAAATATTTATTTGGCTTCTCACCCCCTCGTGGTATGATGGTTCTTTCCTTGGTATCATTACTTTGGGGCTTGAATTGTGTAATCCCTCTGTCTATGCACATAATGTTCTTAATTCGGAGTTATTTTTGATTGAGTATTTATTTTTCCTCGTAGTTTCATCTTGTATCATTAAAGTGGACAAAGATGATCACGATCTTGACTCCTGAACTCATACTGTAGCGTAATACGATGGAGAACGGAATAGTGAAAAGACAGCAGAAGGAACCTTCGTCTCCCTCGTCAAGACTCCGTGCAACTCACGAAGCCCATGTCAGACACCCATCCATGCCTGATGTGGAACCTATTCCAGATGATGAACCACTGACATCACCAGCACAAAAGGGAGACACTGCCCAGCACCATGGAGCAGTAGACCAATGCAACGACCCCCGCAACACTTCCACAGCAAAAACCGAATCATAAATCCGAACATTCTAAATCCTCAAATCACAACCAGACAAGAAATTAACCAAGTTTTATACATGTCATACACCCCCCCACAAACCATGACTACATCTCATCTGCCCAGACCCGCATGCTAACATCCCCTTCCCTAGCATCTGCATTGTTGTTTGCCACTTGGTCTTAAATTGTACTATTTTGTTTTTCTTGGTCGCCCATGCTATTTCAATATTTCAATAAGAAATTATTTTTCCATTGTGTTAATGATGGCCGATTGACTGATTTCCTATTTTTTTGTATATGTTTTTTTCTAGATGAGTGATATGAAGAGAATCGTCCAGCCCGTTGCGTATGTCACTACAACCCCATATGCCATGTCTTGAAATATGCAGACAGACAGAATAAAAGTAGGCTTACATTATACTTCTTACAGTCATAATAAATTATAATAAATTCTATACATTAGTTTATACTGGATTAAGCGTACATTTTCGTTAACTGTAATTTTCTTAGTTATGCTCCTACGTTCCCTCCATCTTGTGAAAACATCAGTTATTTTTACGTCTTGGTTCCAATAGTTTATATATTTTTTAAAGAGATTGTCAGTAGATAGGCTCTCTGCAAGGTTTTGTATATGTTCCCTATCATATGAACACTTGTGATAGGTAACTTTTAAGTTCCACAATCTACATTGGTCAGTCCTAAATTGCTTTTTAATTCTGTCATGGAAATAAATGTATTGACTATTACCAAGTCATTTACGTTTTCTATGCGTTTAGTATTCCATGTGGAACAGTTTATCTGTGAATTCTGGTTGAAAAAGCTAGCCTTTGCTCTCCTGACTGACTGCGTGTATTGCATCCTGACTTCCCTGAACAGTTGCATATCGTGGGGACTATTCGATGCTATTGCAGTCCGCCACAGGATGTTTTTGTGCTTGTCAGTCAGGTCTGGAGTGAACCAAGGGCTCTGTTCTTGGTTCTGCATTTTTTGAATGGGGCATGCTTATCTAAGATGGTGAGGAAATTACTTTTAAAGAATGACCAGGCATGCTCGACTGACGGGATGAGGTCAATATCCTTCCAGGATACCCGGGCCAGGTCGATTAGAAAGGCCTGCTCGCAGAAGTGTTTTCGGGAGCGTTTGACAGTGATGTGGGGTGGTCGTTTGACCGCAGGCCCATAGCGGATACAGGCAATGAGGCAGTGATCACTGAGATCCTGATTGAAAACAGCGGAGGTGTATTTGGAGGGCAGGTTGGTCAGGATAATGTCTATGAGGGTGCCCATGTTTACAGAATTAGGGTTGTACCTGGTGGGTTCCTTGATGATTTGTGTGAGATTGACGGCATCTAGCTTAGATTGTAGGACTGCCGGGGTGTTAAGCATATCCCAGTTTAGGTCACCTAACAGAACGAACTCTGAAGCTAGATGGGGGGCGATCAATCCCAACAATGCTACTAAAGTAACCCCTGCTACTACTAACATGGCCCATGCCTATAGCCTCCCTCAATTACGGTCCCTACAGCGACTGCCGTGAGAATTACTCCTGCATGTAATCTGTCAAGTGTTCAATGGCTGTTAGAAATTGGGAAAGAGATTAATGTGTTGGAAGAATATCCAACCTAACAAAACTCTGAATCACAGGTTTCTTGAAAGTTGACCATAGTGTCTGAAATGCCACCACTATCTCTTCTACTCTCACCATGATCTGGGTATGCGTAATGTTCAATTTAACTTAATTAACTCCCTATATTGTGCACAGTTAGCTGTCCTCCCTCTCCTATGAGCTATCTCCTGTAACAATATACAGTCTCTGGGGAAGATACTTCTCTATCACCACGACCTTAATTCATTAGCCCCCACAGATCTTCACTGCAGTCACGTTCCATCCCACATAACAGCCCTATGTAAACATTCAAACACCTCGCCTCCTGCTACAGATACATTTGCACATATATCATTCCATCCTACCCGTCATTTTTATTTTATTTTTACTGTACCTTTATACAACTAGGCAAGTCAGTTAAGAGCAAATTCTTATTTTCAATGACGGCCTAGGAACAGTGGGTTAACTGCCTGTTCAGGGACTAACACACTAGTCACTACTCCTAATGCACTTCTTCAGCTATAAACATACTAAAACATTCTCAAATCAATTAGTCAATATACATCAGTTCCTCCTCTGGAACAATGATCACTCTATTGTTCCACGAAACCTAAAAACATATTGGCTTGAAAAGGAAATAGAGAAACAAATACATGTGTAATAACTTCACACCACCCATTGATGTGAATAAAACTAGGGGGAAAAAAACATCCAGACGTTACATTCCATGCCCATGTTATGTTGGTCTCCATGCCCATGTTATGTTGGTCTCCATGCCCATGTTATGTTGGTCTCCATGCCCATGTTATGTTGGTCTCCATGCCCATGTTATGTTGGTCTCCATGCCCATGTTATGTTGGTCTCCATGCCCTCTCCTTCATTTTCATCCTTGGGTGTTATCGAAAACACAGACTATGAGCCTTGCATGCAATTAATTGTACCGTAACATCCAGCCATCGCTATGTATTGATCCAATTTAACATTATAATTCTGATTACATGGTAAAACAAAAGAGAGAAAAAATATATACCGTTGAAGTCGGATGTTTACATACACTTAGGTTGTAGTCATTAAAACTTGTTTTTCAACCACTCCATGAATTTCTTGTTAACAAACTATAGTTTTTGCAAGTCGATTAGGACATCCACTTTGTGCATGACACAAGTCATTTTTCCAAAAATTGTTTACAGACATATTATTTCACTTATAATTCACTGTATCACAATTCCAGTGGGTCAGAAGTTTACATACAATAAGTTAACTGTGCCTGTAAATAGCTTGGAAAATTCCGGAAAATAATGTTATGGCTTTAGAAGCTTCTGATAGGCTAATTGACATCTTTTGAGTCAATTGGAGGTGTACCTGTGTATGTATTTCAAGGTCTACCTTCAAACTCAGTGCCTCTTTGCTTGATATCATGTAAAAATCAAAAGAAATCAGCCAGAAAAGTCTGGTTCATCCTTGGGAGCAATTTCCAAACACCTGAATGGGACCACACAGCTGTCATGCCGCTCAGGAAGGAGACGCGTTCTGTTTCCTAGAGATGAAGTAGTTTAGTGCGAAAAGTGCAAATCAATCCCAGAACAACAGTAAAGGACCTTGTGAAGATGCTGGAGGAAACGGGTACAAAAGTATCTATATCCACAGTAAAACGAGTCCTATATCGACATATCCTGAAAGGCCGCTCAGCAGGGAAGAAGCCACTGCTCCAAAACTGCCATAAAAAAAAGCCAGAGTACGGTACATGGGAACAAAGATCATACTTTTTGGAGAAATGTCCTCTGGTCTGATGAAACAAAAATAGAACTGTTTAGCCATTATGATCATCGTTATGTTTGGAGGAAAAATGGGGAGGCTTGCAAGCCGAAGAACACCATTCCAACCGTGAAGCACGGGGGTGGCAGCATCACGTTGTGGGGGTGCTTTGCTGCAGGATGGACTGGTGCACTTAACAAAGTGGATGGCATCATGAGGCTGGAAAAATATGTGGATATATTGAAGCAACATCTCAAGACATCAGTCTTGTTAAAGCTTGGTCATCAGACCAAGTTAAAGCTTGGTCGCAAATGGGTCTTCCAAATGGACAAGGACCCCAAGCATACTTCCAAAGTTGTGGCAAAATGGCTTAAGGACAATAAAGTCAAGGTATTGGAGTGGCATTCGCAAAGCCCTGACCTCAATCCTATAGAAAATTTGTGGGCAGAACTGAAAAAGCGTGTGCGAGCAAGGAGGCCTACAAACCTGACTCAGCTACACCAGCTCTGTCAGGAGGAATGGGCCAAAATTCACCCAAATTATTGTGGGAAGCTTGTTGAAGGCAACCCGAAACGTTTGACCCAACTTAAATAATTTAAAGGCAATGCTACCAAATACCAATTGAGTGTATGTAATCTTCTGACCTACTGGGAATGTGATGAAAGAAATAAAAGCTGAAATAAATCTCTCTAATATTATTCTGACATTTCACATTCTTAAAATAAACTGGTGATCCTAACTGACATTACTGAAATTTTAGAAAGCCCTGCCTCCAGCTGTTTGCATAGAAATTCTAGGGACAGTTAGGAGGCCTGTGTCTTGTGACTGTTGCGTACGTGTAGGTATGTACAGCAGGACCAAATTGGAAAGATAGGTAGGAACAAGCCCATGTAATGCTTTGTAGGTTAGCAGTAAAACCTTGAAATCAGCCTTTGCCTTAACAGGAAGCCAGTGTGGAGAGGCTAGCACTGGAGTAATATGCTCACATTTTTTGGTTGTAGTTAAGATTCTAGCAGCCGTGGTTAGCACTAACTGAAGTTTATTTAGTGCTTTTTATCCGGGTAGCCGGGTAATCTAGAAATGCCAAAAGCACGGATAACATTTTCTGCATAATTTTTGGACAGAAAGTTTCAGATTTCTGAAATGTTACGTAGATGGAAAAAAGCTGTCCTTAAAACAGTCTTGATATGTTTGTCAAAAGAGACATCAGTGTCCAGAGTAACGTCGAGGTCCTTCATAGTTTTATTTGAGACGACTGTACAGTCATCAAGATGAATTGTCAGATTCAACAGAAGATCTCTGTTTCTTGAGACCTACAACTAGCATCTCCATTTTGTCAGAGTTTAAAAGTAGAACATTTTCCGCCATCCACGTCCTTATTTATTAAACACAGGCTTCCAGGGAGGGCAATTTTGGGGCTTCACCATGTTTCATCAAAATGTAAAGCTGTGTGTCGTCTGCATAGCAGTGAAAATTAACATTATGTTTCCGAATGACATCACCAAGAGGTAAAATATATAGTGAAAACAATAGTGGTCCTAAAACGGAGCCTTGAGGAACACCGACATTTACAGTTGATTTGTCAGAGGACAAACCATCTACAGAGACAAACTGATATCCTTCTGACAGATAAGATCTAAAAACAGGCCAGAACTTGTCCGTGTAGACCAATTTGGGTTTCCAATCTCTCCAAAAGAATGTGGTGATCGATGGTATCAAAAGCAGCACTGAGGAAAGATGCAGAACCTCAGTCTGACACCATTAAAAGGTAATTTACCACCATCACAAGTTCAGTCTCAGTGCTATGATGGGGTCTAAAACCAGACTGAAGCGTTTCGTATACATTCTTTGTCTTCAGGAAGGTAGTGCAGCAGCTTTTTCAATTTTTTTTGAGAGGAATGGGAGATTTGATCTAGGCTGATAGTTTTTTTATATTTTCTGGGTCAAGGTTAGGCTCTTTCAAGAGACGCTTTATTACTGTCACTTTTAGTGAGTTTGGTACACATCCGGTGGATAGGGAGCCGTTTATTATGTTCAACATAGGAGGACCAAGCACAGGAAGCAGTTCTTTCAGTAGTTTAGTTGGAATAGGGTCCAGCCAGTATGCAGCTTGAAGGTTTAGAGGCCATGACTATTTTCATCAGTGTCAAGAGATGTAGCATTAAAAAACTTGAGCGTCTCCCTTGATCCTAGGTCTTGGCAGTGTTGTAAAGACAACTGATCTTTGGAAAAATACGTAGATTCAAAGAGGAGTACGTAATTTGCTTTCTAATGATCATGATCTTTTCCTCAAAGAAGGTCATGAATTTATCACTGCTGAAGTGAAAAGCCATCCTCTCTTGGGGAATGCTGCTTTTTAGTTAGCTTTGCGACAGCATCAAAAATACATTTTGGATTGTTCTTATTTTCCTCAATTAAGTTGGAAAAATAGGATGATCGAGCAGCAATGAGGGCTATTCGATACGGCACGGTACTGTCCTTCCAAGCTAGTCGGAAGACTTCCAGTTTGGTGTAGCGCCATTTATGTTCCAATTTTCTGGAAGCTTGCTTCAGAGCTCGGGTATTTTCAGTATACCAGGGAGCTAGTTTCTTATGACAATTGTTTTTTGTTTTTAGGAAGCGACTGCATCTAGGGTACCACGTAAGGGTAAATTGAGTACCTCAGTTAGGTGGTTAACTGATTTTTGTACTCTGACATCCTGGGGTAGGTGGAGGGAGTCTGGAAGGGCATCAAGGAATCTTTAGGTTGTCCGAGAATTCATAGTACGGCTTTTGATGATCCTTGGTTGGGGTCTGAGCAGATTATTTATTGCGATTGCAAATGTAAAAAAAAAGTATTTGATGTTCATGTTGTTGTAAGGATTCAACAGAGCCACATCCAGTCTGCTCCTGACAGAGGACGAGTGAACCGACTCAAACACTGCGTCCGGCGAAGAGAAGGGCAACGTGATGGTGAAGTCCAGGATTATGAGGAAAAACATCAAGATTCCCAATATTTATTCCACGGGACAAAACTAGGTCCAGAGTATGACTGTGGCAGTGAGTAGGTCCGGAGACATGTTGGACAAAACCCACTGATGGCTTCGAAAGCCTTTTGGAGTGGGTTTGTGGACTTTTCCAAGTGAATATTAAAGTCACCAAAAACTTTAATATTATCTGCCATGACTACAAGGTCCGATAGGAATTCAGGGAACTCAGTGAGGAACGCTGTATATGGCCCAGGAGGCCTGTAAACAGTAGCTATAAAAAGTGATTAAGTAGGCTGCATAGATTTCAAGACTAGAAGCTCAAAAGAGGAAAATGCTGTCGTTTTTTTTTTGCAAATTGAAATTTGCTATCGGAAATTTTAGCAACACCTCCGCCTTTGCGGGATGCACGGGGACATGGTCACTAGCGTAACCAAGGGGAGAGGCTTCATTTAACACAGTAAATTCATCAGGCTTAAGGCATGTTTCAGTCAGGCCAATCACATCAAGATTATGATCAGTGATTAGTTCATCAACTATAACTGCCTTGGAAGTGAGGGATCTAACATTAAGTAGCCCTATTTTGAGATGTGAGATATCATATCTGTACTTATTGGTGGCACAGACGCTTTTTCATCCTTTCCTACACTTAAATTACCCTTGCCTAACGATTGCGTCTGAAGCTTGGCTTGCAGCACGGCTATCCTCGCCATAAGGTGAATGTTCTCCTGTATAACGTAAACTCACTCACTTTTGTACATCGCCTTGGTCCGTACAATTGACCTTATGTTAGCGGCCAAAAAACGTAATACTTCCAGATCAACGGTAATGTCAATACCATTGTAAAGCACAGCTTCTCCCCTTTCCAACAAAATCCATGATGAGACCTCCACGCCGCCCGTTTCTGCATGATTCAAGAAGGCAATGAACTCCGTTAGGTCTTTTTAAAAATGGCGGGTTGGGAAGCTAAATCTATTGCGTGATCGTCAGGAGGAGAGATGTCGTGTGGGGAAACAACGTTTTTCTTTTTTTACTCGATCTGTCCAACTTATCACCTTATCGCCTCTAATGTGTAAATAAAACACTGTAAAGAGTTTATATAATGTGTCATTACATACCTATTTGAAGGTTTGTGTCGAATTTGGATGGGGTTTTTAGGGCGGTGCTAAAGTGATCTTCAGAAGTAAGCTGCTTTTGAGAGTCATGATCGCTTGCAGTGATGACGCAAAAAATGACTAGGTATCACCCCCCTTACCCCGTCACTGTCCATTTCTTGTTTTTAAATTATGAGAGAAGTGCTACACCTGGTGGAGAGAGATTGTAAGATAGAAATAGTTGCTTTATGCGTGCTGTACGTTACGGCATAACACATCACGATGTAACGGAGGGTCAGTTTTTTCAACTTTTCTCCAATAGTACAGAGCCATTACAATGTCGATCAACGCTTGAATAGAAACGTAATTCACATCCCAGATTTTGAAGTCAACACAGTCGCTACAATCCCATTAGTTGCCTTTGCGGCCTCGTTTGAATGTCGTGGTTGCGCACATTTGTACGGAATGGGATGAGTTTACGTTATATTATGAGTACAGAGACTGAAATTACAAGACATAATGTTAATGTTACTACTTAGCTTTGGCTGGTGGAGGTCCTGACGAAACTACGTCCAGAAAAAGTTGAATGAAAAAATAAAATCTAAAACGGTAATTAAAAAGTAAAAATCGTAAAGTTGGCAGGTAGCAAAGTAAGGTTAGCAACAAACTGCACAGCAGCGTGTAAACAAGTCTACAAGTTATGTGTGATGTCAATGTGATGTCACCAGCCACTTAACAAGCTTACAAACTGATGACCTTCCACCAAGCATCCAAACTAACTGGCTAAAGTTGGCTAGCAATTTTAGCTAATGCTACTTCCAGACACAAACAAGAGAATACATCTTCACTCTCCATTCTACTCACATCGCGCTGGTTAGGCTCTTTACATGTTTGTTAAAAATGTTGGTGACTAACACGGAACCCAAACCGGCTGCCGCGCGTGCGCCATCATGCGCTATCGTGCATAAATGTATTTTGCCCCCCCACACCAAACGTGATCACGACACGCAGGTTAAAATATCAAGACAAACTCTGAACCAATTACATTAATTTGGGGACAGGTCGAAAATCATTAAACATGTATGTCAATTTAGCTAGTTAGCTTGCACTTGCTAGCTAACGTCAATTTGTCCGATTTAGCTAGCTTGCTGTTGCTAGCTAATTTGTCCTGGGATATAAACATTGAGTTGTTATTTTACTGACAATTAATCCACACATAAAACGGCCAACCGAATCGTTTCTAGTCATCTCTCTTCCTTCCAGGCTTTTTCATCGTTTAACTTATATGGTGATCGCATCTAAACTTTCATTGTATGTATTACCACGACTACCGCTAAACAGTTTGTCTTTCAGTCACCCACGTGGGTATAACCAATGAGGAGATGGGAGAGGCAGGACTTTCAGCGGGATCTGTGTCAGAAATAGGAATGAGTTCTATTTTAGCCCTTGGCATCGCAGACGATCGTTGGCGCGTGCGAGCAGTGTGGGTGCAATAATTGAATAACATGGATCTCTAAATTTATTTTGCGAAGCTCGAGCACGCAACGTGTCCGTCTGGTCAGCATGTAACTGTGCTGCTACCAATTATTCAAATTACGTTATTTCAATGACGTTTACTGACATCGGCCATATTCAACTCGGCGTTGAGCATTAGTAAATGCATCAGTTATTCTGCACTCTGGTACATCCAAACCAGTGCTATGAAATCCGAACAAAATAGCCTGAGCGTTTTTACCAAGTATCCCATTTAACAATACCCATACCCAAATAGTGCAGTTAGTACGATTACGCTGAAAGAACGCTAACATATAAATACGCTGGTATATTGAGATTTTGATTCTGGTTTTATGTGATTGTGCCAAGTCATAATTGCTTCCCTGAATTCTTTATTTGATTTGAATTCTCCGTCAGCAGGGAAATGTTGCCCAATATTATCCAGTTTGCTCAATTCTTCCCATATTAGAGCCGAATTGGTAAAATTATTGTGCGCTTCTTTCAGCGACTCCGTGGCTTTTATTAAAATCCTACAGCTCCATATTACAGGGAGAAACGGGGCCGTTTGTCGACATATGAATAGTTATTATTCCCAAACCTCTCTTCACTCCCGTCTATATTACACATCTTCAATTAACTATTCTACGCCATGCTACGTACTTCACCGGATAATTAATTGGTCATGGCACTTAATACCTTGCATTATAACCTATACTATAGCATCTGCAAATGTATTACTGGAGAATACGGATGACTTAATGTCCTATTCCAGTGTTGCGCCTCAAATATCACTATTATTGGTAACCCATATTACCAAAAATTATTCACACTTGTCTTCCTATTTCCACATACTCATTCATTTATTATCTTAATTTTCTGTTGTAACACTACTAATTTTCTGGTTTCCGGGTTTCCTTGTCTGTTTATTCCTTTAGCTTCCTGTGGTATTCGTATTTATTCTTTGCTCCCTAGTTTCGTTTTATTGTGCTATTCACTTTATTAAAACCACTCTCTTTCTCTTGTTCTTAGATTTCTCCCTACTGGTCCAGGGCTAAATCTTCCTAGCGGTTCCCTTTATCCCTGGATGGCTTGACCACAACCGATTCCCTCCGATTGATATCCACGTTATTTTTCTTTCTCTGATTATTTGCACTCTGTCTATTGGTTATTGCTCCTGTCTCTAGGTTTTTATAATTGTTGTCTCCCTTTGAGAATATTCTTACTTCAAATGTTATTACTTCTATATTTATCTGTACTGTATATTCTTCTACCTTGCAGCACAGTATGTCATTTTTAATGGCCTTACTGGGCAATCGCTGATGTTGTCTTGACATGTATTACTATTTTACTATAATGTTCATGTATTTTTTTAAATTTATCTTAAGTGTTCAGACTTCTAGTATCATATTACTTCAATGGTTATTCATGTCCATTCACACTCCCCTCCTTTAGTGTGGGACTGGTGCATGTTGGGCATAGATTCCAGTGGTGGCGTAACCATAGCAACAGTAAACATTAGGCCATAGCAATGGTACAAAAATAAACAGACATGCCCACTATGTCTAATGGTGCCTAATGACCTAGACACACACATAGAGTGCACTTATTCTACTCTAAGATGTCACACGTACTGGAAAATTCCCAATACGGCGCACAATTGGCCGAGCATCGTCCGCTCTAGCAACTTCTTGTGGCGGGTCGGGCACCTGCAAGCCGACTTTGGTCGCCAGCTGGACGTTGTTTCCTCCAACACATTGGTGCGGCTGGCTTCCGGGTTAAGCAAGCAGTATATCAGGAAGCAGTGTATCAGGGTCGTGTATCGGAGGACGCATGGCTCTCGACCTTCGCATCTCCCGAGTCCATACAGGAGTTGCAGCGATGGGACAAGACTGTAACTACCAACTGGGGAGAAAAATGGCCATAAAGTACCAAAAAAACCAGCATGATCATTATAAGTTGCACCTTGTGTCACACGACACAATGCCACTGATGTCTCAAGTTGAGGACACATGCAATTGGTATTTTGACGGCAGGAATGTTCACCAGAGCTGTTGCCAGCTCTCTACCATAAACCGCCTCCAACATCGTTTTAGAGAATTTGGCAGTATGATTTCCTTATATGAACTGTAACTCAGTAAAATCATAGACATTTTTGCATGTTGCGTTTCTATTTTTGTTCAATACATGTCTCAAGTAAAAGCCTTGGGTAGCGAGTTGATACAATTCCAAGTCTGGAAGTTTAAAACCACCCTCAGACTTAAGAAGATGGAAAACATCCCTTTTTATTCTATGAATGTTAATTTCCCATATAAAGTCTGTTATGACCGAGTATACTTATTTAAAGAATGTCTTGGGTGGGGTAATTGGTATTAGCCATGCCATTCTAAAAATGTTTATTTAACATGTAAGATTTATGGGAAGATTATTCAATTTAATTAGATCTGCTTTCATATTGTTGAGTAATGGAGTAAAGTTATCTTTATTTATTTGTTGTTTGTTGTCACTTATTAAGCAATCTAAATATTGAATTATATTTTTGGTCCACTTAAAGACTTCATAGATTGTGTTATTATTATTTTTACTATTGACACTATATATTTTTTTCCAAGTTAATTTTATATCCTGACATTTTAGAGAGTATTTTTTTTAGCAAAGTTTCAAAATTGGTCAGGCATATAAGGAGGTCATCTGCAAATAAGTTTCTTCTTTCCACACAAAATCCGGGGCTCCAAAGAGCTACACAGTCAACAGAAATGTACAGTCAAAAAGCACCTGTGTCAGTTCACAAAACCAAAACGTGTGCTGATTCCCCCATAAATGACATAGATAAGAAACTGAAGAACTCAAGAAGCAATGTCCCCATTCACAACAAGCCACATCCTTTCAGCAGATGCTGTGGTTTTAGAGAATGGACCATTTAGAACCGCAAGGCCTTCTTAAAGGAATATGGAATCTGTTTCAAGTGTTGCACCTCCTCAGCTCACTTGGCACAAGACTGCAACATGTCTGTTAATTGTTCAGAGTGCAAGAGTGAAAGCCACAGTACAGCTCTTCACCGAGGTCCAGCCCCCTGGACTACTATGGCCTCCTCTGCCTCAGCAGAGAGAACATCAGTGGAGCATCCTGTTCAAAGATCTGCTTTTGTGAAGGTCTTCCCTAAAGGACATCAAGACAGTCATGACATTGTACACTGTAAAAAATAATTTGTTGAATCTTCTCAGAATATTATAGGCAACAAAATGACACGTAATATTTTTGAGTTGTGACTTGTTACAGGAAACTAGACATATGTCGCATCGCGGGTCACTTCTTCACAGGAGAGCCATTTGAACGCAAACTTTTTAAAATCAAAATGTGTTTTTTTGGCAGAAATGCCTTCTGGAAAATGTCAACTTTCATGTGCCTTAATAACAAACTTGTATGTCATCTGTAAATATGAATGAAATTGTTAAATTACGAGCCTAGTTGGTTTATCCATGGAAAAAGAAGCAACCTTCCCGCTAGCCATGATTGGCTGAGATAATGAGTGGGCTGGACATGCCGAGAGATGAGTTCAGATTGGTCTGCCATGTAGCATGCTTCTGTCTATAGTATGAGCTGGTCAGTATGTGTAAGTAATCCTTTCTAACGTAGCTAACATTGAACCTGGTTGGTTAGTTACCTGCAGATTCATGCAGGGTAGTAACTTTATGAGTTGGGATTATGGTTAATTTTTTTGCTAGCTAGCTACATGTCTAAACAAAAGAGTCCACTATTTAAGTACCTATTTCAATAGAATGTTTATGATGTCACTGCGACAGCTGTCGATAGACGTAACTGGTAAATTTGCTTCGGCTATCTACTCCAATTTCCGAGCAGAATGACTAATGAAGTCCAGTCACACACACACACACACACACACACACACACACACACACGGTAGGATATTCAGGTCAGAAAAAGCTTTATTGCCCTCACATGGTAGTATTTAATGAGGTCACCTCTATCTTCAACCAGGTAGTCAATCATGCAACGTAAAACCACTTCTCTTGTCTCCTCTTTGGGGGAATTGCTTGGGTTCTGAAATTAGGTATTCCACACAAACCACATAGCATTACAGTGTTTTCAATTGCTAACATGCATTGGTCAAAACTGAAGTCATATTGTTGAAACTCTTCACACAGTCAGAGAAACAGAAGTGCAGACTTGTTGCTGAGCGTTTTGTTGCCAACCTTACTTTGCTACCTGACAACTTTACGGTTCTTACTTTTTAATTACCATTTATATTTTTAGTTTTTCCCTCACTCAAATTTTTTAAATTCAACTTTTTCACTCCGGACACTTTATCTGGACATGGTTCGTCAGGACTTCCAACAGCCGAAGCTAAGTAGTAACATTAACATGATGCCTTCTAATTGCAGTCAGGGTCATTTCTACTTGCAAGAGTAATTTCAGTGTAGGAAAGGATGAAACAGCGTCTGTGCCACCAGTAAGTACAGATAGTAACGTTAGTACAAATCCCCTCGCACGGTCCCCGCAGCCGGACAACTTTCTCATGGCTTCTGGAGGGAAATGCTGTAGGAATGCTCAACCGGTGTCGCTCATTCAGCCGATAGAAACTTTCAACCGGTTTTCCCCATTAAGCAGCGAATCGGAGTCTGAGGCCGAGCCTTCTCTGGTCTCTACTCCTCCCGTTACTGGGTCTGAGACGCCGAAGCTTCCCACCATTAGCTCTGACAAGTTGAAAACCCTAGTCATTGGCGACTGCATTACCCGCAGTATTAGACTTAAAACAAATCATCCAGCGATCATACACTGTTTACCAAAGGGCAGGGCTACCGACGTTAAGGCTAATCTGAAGATGGTGCTGGAGAAAGCTAAAACTGGTGAGTGTAGAGAGTATAGAGATATTGTTATCCACGTCGGCACCAACGATATTAGGATGAAACAGAGGGGGTCAGAGGTCGCCAAGCGCAACATAGCTTCAGCCTGTAAATCAGCTAGAAAGATGTGTGGGCTTCGAGTAATTGTCTCTGGCCCCCTCCCAGTTAGGGCGAGTGATGAGCTCTACAGCAGAATCTCACAACTCAACCGCTGGTTGAAAACTGTTTCCTGCCCCTCCCAAAAGATAGAATTTGTAGATAATTGGCCCTCTTTCTGGGACTCACCCACAAACAGGACCAAGCCTGGCCTGTTGAGGAGTGACGGACTCCATCCTAGCGGGAGGTGTGCTCTCATCTTATCTACCAACATAGACAGGGCTCTAACTCCTCTAAATCCACAATGAAATAGGGTGCAGGCCAGGCAGCAGGCTGTTAGGTAGCCTGCCAGCTTAGTAGTGTCTGATCATGATACCTCACTTCTCAAAATAGGGCTACTTAATGTTAGATCCCTCACTTCAAAGGCAGTTATAGTCAATTAACTAATCACTGATCATAATCTTGATGTGATTGGCCTGACTGAAACATGGCTTAAACCTGATTAATTTACTGTGTTAAATGAGGCCTCACCTCCTGGTTACACTAGTGACCATATCTCCCCCCCCCCCCCGTGAATCCCGCAAAGGATAACATTTCCGATAGCAAATTTCAATTTACAAAACCCCCCCGACGTTTTCGTATTTTGAGCTTCTATTCATGAAATCTATGCAGCCTACTCAATCACTTTTTATAGCTACTGTTTACAGGCCTCCTGGGCCATATACAACGTTCCCCACTGACTTCCCTGAATTCCTATCGGACCTTGTAGTCATAGCAGATAATATTCCAATTTTTGGTGATTTTAATATTCACATGGGAATGTCCATAGACCCACTCCAAAAGGCTTTCGGAGCCATCATCGACTCAGTGGGTTTTGTCCAACATGTCTCTGGACCTACTCACTGTCACAGTCATACTCTGGACCTAGTTTTGTCCCATGGAATAAATGTTGTGGATCTTAATGTTTTTCCTCATAATCCTGGACTATCGGGCCACCATTTTATTACGTTTGCAATAACAACAAATAATCTGCTCAGATCCCAACCAAGGATTATCAAAAGTCGTGCTATAAATTCTCAGACAACCCAAAGATTCCTTGATGCCCTTCCAGACTCCCTCTGCCTACCCAAGGACGTTAGAGGACAAAAATCTAACTGAGGAACTCAATTTAACCTAGATGCAGTTGCACCCCTAAAAACTAAAAATATTTGTCATAAGAAACTAGCTCCCTGGTATACATACCCGAGCTCTGAAGCAAGCTTCCAGAAAATTGGAACGGAAATGGCGCCACACCAAACTGGAAGTCTTCCGACTAGCTTGGAAAGACAGTACCGTGCAGTATCGAAGAGCCCTCAGTGCTGTTCGATCATCCTATTTTTCCAACTTAATTGAGAAAAATAAGAACAATCTCAAATTTATTTTTGATACTGTCGCAAAGCTAACTAAAAAGGAGCATTCCACAAGAGAGCATGGCTTTCACTTCAGCAGTAATACATTTATGAACTTCTTTGAGGAAAAGATCATGATCATTAGAAAGCAAATTAAGGACTCCTCTTTAAATCTGCATATTCCTCCAAAGCTAAGTTGTCCTGAGTCTGCACAACTCTGCCAGGACCTAGGATCAAGAAAGACACTCAAGTGTTTTAGTATTATATCTCTTGACACAATGATGAAAATAATCATGGCCTCTAAACCTTCAAGCTGCATACTGGACCCTATTCCAACTAAACTACTGAAAGTGCTGCTTCCTGTGCTTGGCCCTCCTATGTTGAACATAATAAACGGCTCCCTATCCACCGGATGTGTACCAAACTCACTAAAAGTGGCAGTAATAAGGCCTCTCTTGAAAAAGCCAAACCTTGACCCAGAAAATATAAAAAACTATCGGCCTATATCGAATCTTACATTCCTCTCAAAATGTTTTGAAAAAGCTTCCTGAAGACAAACAATGTATACGAAATGCTTCAGTCTGGTTTTAGACCCCATCATAGCACTGAGACTGCACTTGTGAAAGTGGTAAATTACCTTTTAATGGTGTCAGACCGAGGCTCTGCATCTGTCCTTATGCTAGACCTTAGTGCTGCTTTTGATACCATCGATCACCACATTCTTTTGGAGAGATTGCAAACCCAAATTGGTCTACACGGACAAGTTCTGGCCTGGTTTAGCTCTTATCTGTCGGAAAGATATTAGTTTGTCTCTGAGAAAGGTGTTTCCTCTGACAAATCAACTGTAAATTTCGGTGTTCCTCAAGGTTCCGTTTTAGGACCACTGTTGTTTTCACTATATATATTTACCTCTTGGGGATGTCATTCGAAAACATAATGTTAACTTTCACTGCTATGTGGATGACACACAGCTGTTCATTTCAATGAAACATGGTGAAGCCCCAAAATTGCCCTCACTAGAAGCCTGTGTTTCAGACATAAGGATGGCTGCAAACGTTCTACTTTTAAACTCGGACAAAACAGAGATGCTTGTTCTAGGTCCCAAAAAACAAAGTGATCTTCTGTTGAATATGACAATTAATCTTGATGGTTGTACAGTCGTCTCAAATAAAACTGAAGGACCTCGGCGTTACTCTGGACCCTAATCTCTCTTTTGACGAACATATCAAGACTGTTTCAAGGACAGCTTTTTTCCATCTACGTAACATTTCAGAAATCAGAAACTTTCTGACCAAAAATGATGCAGAAAAATGAATCCATGCTTTTGTTACTTCTAGGTTAGACTACTGCAATGCTCTTCTTTCCGGCTACCCGGATAAAGCACTAAATAAAGTTAGTGCTAAATACGGCTGCTAGAATCCTGACTAGAACCAAAAAATGTGATCATATTACTCCAGTGCTAGCCTCCCTACACTGGCTTCCTGTTAAGGCAAGGGCTGATTTCAAGGTTTTACTGCTAACCTACAAAGCATTACATTGGCTTGCTCCTACCTATCTTTCCGATTTGGTCTTACCGTACATACCTACACGTACGCTATGGTCACAAGACGCAGGCCTCCTAATTGTCTATAGAATTTCTAAGCAAACAGCTGGAGGCAGGGCTTTCTCTATAGAGCTCAATTTTTATGAAATGGTCTGCCTACCCATGTGAGAGACTTTACTGAAGACTCATCTCTTCAGTTGGTCATATGATTGAGTGTAGTCTGGCCTAGGAGTGTGAAGGTGAACGGAAAGGCTCTGGAGCAACGAACCACCCTTGCTGTCTCTGCCTGGCCGGTTCCCCTCTCTCCACTGGGATTCTCTGCCTCTAACCCTATTACAGGGGCTGAGTCACTGGCTTACTGGTGCTCTTCCATGCTGTCCCTAGGAGGGGTGCGTCACTTTAATGGGTTGAGTCACTGACGTGATCTTCCTGTCTGGATTGGCGCCCCCCCTTGGGTTGTGCCGCGGCAGAGATCTTTGTGGGCTATACTCAGCCTTGTCTCAGTAAGTTTGGTGGTTGAAGATATCCCTCTAGTGGTGTGGGGGCTGTGCTTTGGCAAAGTGGGTGTTGTTATATCCTGCCTGTTTGGCCCTGTCCGGGGGTATCATCGGATGGGGCCACAGTGTCTCCTGACCCCTCTTGTCTCAGCCAGAAGAGGACTGGCCACCCCTCATAGCCTGGTTCCTCTCTAGATTTCTTCCTAGGTTTTGGCCTTTCTAGGGAGTTTTTCCTAGCCACCGTGCTTCTACACCTGCATTGCTTGCTGTTTGGGGTTTTAGGCTGGGTTTCTGTACAGCACTTTGAGATATCAGCTGATGTAAAAAGGGCTTTAAAAATACATTTGATTTGATTTAAGGCCCTGGTAGTCAATACACGGGCACATGGTTTTGTTCTTCTTCTCCACAAAGAAGAGCCCTGCGCTGGCAGGGGAGGCAGATGGACGAATACTCCCTGCAGCAAGAGATTCCTCAATGTACCTTTCCATGGTTTTGGTCTCTGGACCCAAAAGAGATTAAAGCCGCCCCCGAGGCAGAGTAGTTCCCTTGGAGAAGATTGATAGCGCACTAATAGGGTCGATGCGGAGGGAAAGATGTAGTGTGAACCTTGTTGAAAACCTACTGGAGGTCCTGTTACTCCGTGGGAATGGCGGAGTGATCCAATGCTTCTCCAAGCCCGCAGGAAGACGTCACGGAGGAGGTTGCGCCGACTTCAGACATTGCGCGTGGCAAAACGGGCTCCAACCCATGATAGAACCAGTAGCCCAGTCAATCAGAGGATTGTGCCTCTGGAGCAATGAAAACCCCAAAACCATGTGTGCATGAGGGGATTCAATGAGCAGGAACTGCATAGACTCACTGTGATTAGGTAATCAGGTTAATGGGAAACCTGTGCGTGTGGGTGTCTGCCAATAGAGCATCCATCCATCCATGGAAATGTAGAGGGGTTGTGTGGGGATTCCCAGCTCCGACACCAGGGTAGCGTCCATAAAGCGCTTGTCGGCCCCATAGTCAATGAGCACCCAGAGAGATTTGGACTGAGAGTTGAGAGAGTTGAGATCCATGGAAGCTCCAGCGCTGCAAGCTCTTCTTTAACCACCTCCGATAATCCATGCAGGAACGTGTCAAACAGAGCTTTCGGGTTCCAGGCACTCTCAGTGGGCCAAAGGTCAGAGTCTGACAGGGACAGGACGGCAGACAGGGTCAGGGCAGGCAGAAGTTCATAAACCAGGTCAGAATCAGGCAGGTACAGAACGGATGGAAGGCTCATGGTCAGGGCAGGCAGAAAGGTCAAAACCGGAAAGGCTGGAAACAAAAACTAGAGAGCGGGGCAAAACAGGTGCATAAGCTAATGATCCATCATGTATGACATTCCTGGGAGTGTGTAAACTTAATTTTTGTATTACCATAGCATTTTTGTATGTTCTCTATAGTTATGTACTTGAAAATGTATCAATTGACCAATTCTGTACATTTGGGCAAACTCCTGGCAGACTTGATGCAAAATATTGTGCGGTAATATAATTCTTCCCTGGATCAGTCTGAAACTTTGCACACACACTCCTGCCATCTGCTGGCCAAAATCTAAATTACACCTAGACTACTATCTAAAAGTATTGTCACGACTTCTACCGAAGGTAACTCCTCTCCCTGTTCGGGTGGCGCTCGGCGCTCGGCGTCGCCGGTTTACTAGCCGCTACCGATCCCTTTTTCTTTTTCTGGTTGTTTTGTCTGTGTTCCTTTTCACACCTGGTTTCTATTGCTTTTATTTCTGTGTGTATATAGGGCACCTGTTGCCTGCCTTAATTCATGCAGGTTTAAGCTTGTGTGTATTTGCGTTCGATTATCTATGCTGTTTATTGTTTTCGTTATTACGTACGTGTATGTAGTGTCGGAACTGTGGTTGTTCCTCCGTGTACTGACACGAGTTTCTGTTCCTTCGAGAGCGTAGTTTTGGATTTTCATCTGTGCCAATTTTGTATTGGTGGACTATGTGTGTATATATATATATATATATATAGATCTATATTAAACACGCTTCTCAGAAATCCCTGCTCTCTTGCGCCTGACTCCTACACCTCTCACCGAGACGCACCTTATCACAAGTATTGCCTTTCTCTTGCATTTCAAAGATGATAAAAAAAAAGTTATTTTTTTGTTTGTATTATCTTTGACCAGATCTAATGTATTATATTCTCCTACATTAATTTCACATTTCCACAAACTTCAAAGTGTTTCCTTTCAAATGGTATCCAGAATATGCACATCCTTGCTTCAGGTCCTGAGCTACAAGCAGTTAGATTTGGGTATGTCATTTTAGGTGAAAATTGGAGAAAAAAACTTAAGTTAACCAACCACTAGTAATACATAACCATTATACTACACATTTCTGCAGTGGCAAGTAGAAACATAATCAACCATGTTACACATGCATGCGCACAAGTTTGAGTCTATGCGAATGCGAGTGGTGCAACGACTCTGTTTTTCTCATCACTTGAATGCACCCAATGACATCCCCACTGTGGTAAGAAAACAATGTACAGTAGTAGGTTTGGATGGGGGCTCTGTGGGAAGACCTTGAGATGACTTCTGCTGCATCACTTACATGCTAAATCGTTTTTTATTGAAACATTCCTTAGAGGATTCCTGCCGGTGCTGCATATTGAATTTGCCTGAATTTGTTTGAGTTGGCATCACACTCAATTTTGCAGAGGCAGACTTTATACATGTTCACATTATGTCATACACGTGATGATCCTCCAAGACAGTGTTCTGCATGTGCTATGGTGCTGGAAAACCAAACAGGGGGTGCAGGCTTTTGTTCCAGCCCAGCAATGAAGCTATACCCATGATTCAGCTAAGGATCTAATACATTTCAGTCCATCTCAGTTGATATGTCACAAAGATAATCAAAGTCTAAAGCATTTAGAACTGTTATAATTTACTTTCATTGTATCCTTTGTATGAATTAACCTCGATAGTTTCTATGAACTCTGCACAGAAAAAAACTAATTTATTCTAATAAAATGCTTTCAAAACTATATGGGAAAATAAGAAATTCATACACTTGTGGCCAGTTTATTAAGTACCCCTCTAGTACTGGGTCGGACCCCCCTTTACCTCCAGAACAGCCTGAATTCTTAGGGGCATGGAAACGTTGCTCAACTAGTATCAAGGACCTAATGTGTGCCAGGAAAAACATTCCCCACACCATTACACCAGCCTGTACAGTTGACACCAGGCAGGATGGGGCCATGGACTCATACTGCTTACGCCAAATTCTGACTCTGCCATCAACATGACAGAACAGGACCCGGGATTCGTCGGAGCAGGCAATGTTTTTCCACTCCTCGATTGTCCAGTGTTGGTGGTCGCGTGCCCACTGAAGCCGCTTCTTCTGGTTTTTAACTGATTGGAGTGGAACCCGGTTTGGTCGTCTGTTGGAATAGCCCATCTGTGACAAGGATCGACAAGTTGTGCATTCCGAAATGTTGTTCTGCACACCACTCTTGTACTGTGCTGTTATTTGCCTGTTTGTCGCTCGCTTGTTAGCTTACACGATTCTTGCCATTCTCCTTCAACCTCTCATCAACTAATTAGCTGTTTTCACCCACAGGACTGCTGCTCACTGGATGTTTTTTGTTTGTCGCACCATTCTCGGTAAACCCTAGATACTGTTGTGTGTGAAAATCCCAGGAGGCTGGATGTTTCTGAGATACTGGAACTGGCACGCCTTGCACCGTCGATCATACCACGCTCAAGTCGTTATTTAATTTTTTAATTTTTATTAAATTTTTTTACCCCTTTTTCTCCCCAATTTCGTGATATCCAATTGTTTTAGTAGCTACTATCTTGTCTTATCGCTACAACTCCCATACGGGCTCGGGAGAGACGAAGGTTGAAAGTCATGCGCCCTCCGATACACAACCCAACCAAGCCGCACTGCTTCTTAACACAGCGCCATCCAACCCGGAAGCCAGCCGCACCAATGTGTCGGAGGAAACACTGTGCACCTGGCAACCTTGGTTAGTGCACACTGCGCCCGGCCTGCCACAGGAGTTGCTGGTGCACGATGAGACAAGGATTTCCCTACCGGACAAACCCTCCCTAACCCGGACGATGCTAGGCCAATTGTGCGTCACCCCACGGACCTCCCGGTCGCGGCTGGTTATGACAGAGCCTGGGCCCGAACCCAGAGTCTCTGGTGGCACAGCTGGCACTGCAGTACAGCACCCTTATCCACTGCGCCACCCTGGATGCCTCTCAAGTCGCTATTTTTGCCCATTCTAATGTTCAATCAAACTGTAACTGATCCTCGATGCCTGTATATCAGCTTTATATAGCAAACCACAGCCACATGACTCACTGCCTGTAGGAGCGAATGATGTTGGCGAATGGGGTGGTGTACCTAATAAACTGTCCACTGAGTGTATATTCATGCGATATACACCAAGAATGGATCTTGTTTTTAGTATAGTTTCATATTGAACCCATTTCGGAATAAAGGAAAATTACTCTTCCATATTAAACAAGGTCGCACTTAAAGCACCTTGATTAGCATTAGTTCCCTTTCAATAGATTCACATTTCCCCTTTCGACCTGATTGCATTCATAAGGCATGGGAACTCCTATTGTCAGATATCTAAGCTCGTTGGGTAGCTTAGGTCTCAAAGGAAAATTATAGAGTGCATTTCAGACTAATTGAGATGTTGAGAGAATGTGAGCTTTTCCCAAATTATCTTGATTAGTACCTTAATCTCTCTTTCTCTCTCTCTCTCTCTCGCTCTTTCACACTCATTCACTCACTCACTTGGTTTCTCTATTTATTTTTGTATTTATCTCCCCCTTCTCTCTCCCCTCATGTCATTATGGAAATATATATTTCTGTGGCTGGTCCAACCATCCTTCTGACTGTGAATGTGTTAAGCCCCAAAATTGCGGGAAGGTTCAATAAATTCCATTGTTTTCCTGAAATCCTGGTTAGAGGATTGTCGGAATCAAGAGGTAATTAGCAGGAAGTTCGGAATTATCCAACCAGGATTTCATTGAAAATTCCTGGAATTTTGCAACCTTACCCACCAGACACACAATCATGTTAATCCCTGACTCAGCACCTGACATTTCTTAAAACATAGTCGTTACCATGACCAGGCCCAAGTCATCTAAAACGAGTCCAAAACCTGTCCCTTACAAGCACTCCCTCCCAGACATAAGATTATAATATGCTCTTACCCTGGCTGCTCACACAGTCCCAGACACTTCAACGTTTAGGCAGTCTCAGAAAGAGTCTGAAATCCTGATTTCATTCGTAGACCACACAAAGCTCTGGTTGCACACCTCAGACGTGAACCTATAGTGTAGGTGTGGAGAAGAAGGAGAAGATCAAAAAAAATGTCCAATTTGATACATTTCTGTAATCAAATCAAATTGTATTGGTCACATACACATGTTTAGCAGATGTTATTGTAGGTGTAGCGAGATGCGTGTGTTTCTAGCTCCGACAGTGCAGTAATATCAATACACACAAATCTAAGTAAAGGAATGGAATTAAGATTATAGAAATATATGGACAAGCAATTTCAGAGCGGCATAGACTAAGATACAGTAGAATAGTAAAGATGACATTATATACATACGAGATGATTCATGCAAAATATGTAAACAGTATTAAAGTGGCTAGTGTTCCATTTATTAAAGTGGCCAGTGATTTCAAGTCTATGTACTGTATATAGACAGCAGCCTCTAATGTGCTAATGATGTCTATTTAACTGTCTGATTGCCTTGAGATAGAAGCTGTTTTTCGGTCTCTCGGTCCCAGCTTTGTTGCACCTGTACTGACGTCGCCTTCTGGATGATAGCGGGTGAACAGGTAGTTGCTTGGGTGGTTGTTGTCCTTGATAATCTATATGGTTGTCAATGCTGTGAAATACAACGACAAAAGCAATGTTGCAACAACAAAAACATTGCCTCGTGTGTAATGGAAACGGCAGCTGTAGGAGAAATGTTTTAGATTAACAAAATGTTTTTCCGTTCGACAGGGGTGGATCTTTCGTTGAACTTTCTTTATTGTGACAAATGATGATGCCAGATCATTTTGAAGGTACGCGGTGCACGTGATGTCATCACGTAACCACATTGAACAACAATATAAACGCAACATGCAACAATTTCTACGATTTCAAATGCTTAAACGGGTGACATGTCTGGTGAGTATGCAGGCCATGGAAGAACTGGGACATTTTCAGCTTCCTGGAATTGTGTTACAGATCCTTGCGACATGGGCCCACGCATTGTCAAGCTGAAACATGAGGTGACGGCGGTAGATGAACGGCACGACAATGGGCCTCAGGATCTCACCACAATATCTCTGTGCGTTCAAATTGCCATCAGCAAACCGCTCGCCCACACAACGCCATACGCCTGCCATCTGTCTGGTACAGTTGAAACCGGGATTTATCCATAAAAAAAACACTTCTCCAGTGTGCCAGTGGCCACCGAAGGTGAGCATTTCCCCACTGAAGTCAGTTACGATGCCAAACTACAGTCAGGTCAAGACCCTGGTGAGGATGACGAGCACACAGATGAGCTTCCCTGAGACGGTTTCTGACAGTTTGTGCAGAAATTCTTTGGTTGTGCAAACCCACAGTTTCATCAGCTGTTCGGGTGAGTGGTCTCAGACGACCCCACAAGGGAATAAGCCGGATGTTGAGGTCCTGGGCTGGCGTGGTCACACGGATGTGGATGTGAGGCCGGTTGGACGTACTGCCAAATAGAGGCACCCTATGGTTGATGAACATTCAATGATCGAACACTCTGGTGGACTTTCCTGCAGTCAGCATGTCTGCTGCGCGCTCCTTCAAAACTTGAGATATCTGTGGCGTTGTGTGACAAAACTGCACATTTCAGTGGCATTTTATTGTCCCCAGAACAAGGTGCACCTGTGTAATAATCAAGCTGTTTAATCAACTTCTTGATATGCCACACTTGTCAGGTTAATGGATTCTCTTGGCAAATGAGAAATGCTCACTAACAGGGATGTAAACAAATTTGTGCACCATTTTTTTTTTAAATACGTTTTTGTGTGTGTTTGGAACATTTCTGGGATCTTTTATTTCAGCTCATGAAACATGGCACCAACACTTTACATGTCACGTTCATATTTATTCTTCAGTATATAGAGCTCTACTGCTTGATAAATCCATTTTTCAACACTAAAAATAATGTTTCTTTGCAGGACAAGGATTGTCTTGACTTTCAAAAATGCCCAAATCGCTTTGCCTTGCTTCTCTGGTTGGCTGGACGCAAGATTCACCATCCAATCATTTCAGCTCTACACCATGGCGCATGAGAATTAATAGAATATTTCAAATATTAGTATATTTTTGCATTCTATTCATGCTGGCTTTTGCAGGATATCTGAAACTTGAAACCGATAGGTGGGAGGGCATACAGGCTTTCGCCAATTTGTTTACACGCAATTTACCTAAATGTTCAATGGAAACACTTCGATCACTTCATTTTGTAGGTGTGACGTCATCAAACAAGACAGCTCAATGTGGCAGAGAATTGTTTTTCTATGTAAACTTTCTAAATGTCGACAAAAAAATCGCTGGACAGCTATTGTCACAGGGGATGATGTGGTTAAATCTGGACTATTGTAGAATTCATCAAAAGATAATGAATTGACTATTGGGGATGGCATGAAAGCAGGTTTTGAGAGAAAATACAGTAAAACAAAATGCACAACACACAAATTAGAACTTTTCAAAAAAACATCAGTAGATTAAAATATCATTCTTTATTCCAATCAGTGCTGTGTTGTCTCTACTATTTCCGTTTACTCCCACACAGTGTTCCATACAGTACATGCCCATGCTTTTAAGTAATTTGTTTACTCCAAACATTGCCACATTTAGGTTTGCAAAATTCTGGTAACTTTCGCCAAATTCCCTGGTTTTCCAATATAATTTGGGATCAAATATGCTCTGAAAGCAAACATGTTGACATGAGTACCCTGATATCGGGGAATTTGTGCCATTCTGAAAACATTTTTTGAATCCTCCAATCCTCCAATCAAGATTTCTGGAAAACCAGTGAAAATTACTGGAATGTATCAACCCTAGCCACATTGATAAAATATACCCTGGAATAAAACACCTTGAATAATCTCACCTTGTACCAAACCAAACCATTCAATTTTAATGGGCAGGAGTTGTCCCTAACCAAGAGACCAGGGCCCATATCCACAAAGTGTCTCAGAGAGATGATCTAGGATCAGTTTTTCCTTTTTAGATTTATAATGAATTAGATTATATGGACCGATCCTTAGATCAGCATTCCTACTCTGAGACACTTTGTGGATACGGGCCCTGAACAGGGAAAACTAGCCCTGATTATATTGTTCCAGTTCAGCATGACCTTGGACCAGAGCTTAGGTTGGCAACCACAGCCTGTCCTGATCCTGTGAAAGAAAGAAAGTGTCCCACATCAGACTGGGAAGTTTTTTTCAGCTTGCTATGTAACATTACATAATGTTATGTAACTCCTGCTCCATTCACTCACTTCTATGCCATTCACCCAGGCTGCACCACATTCCACCACGACAAAAGTTACTAAGCTACGAATACATCATTGAAAGATCTTGACCCACTTTGGAAGCCATTAAGTTAAGAGATATTGGGCATGTTGATGAGGGTGTGTTGGAAAACATCTAATTAGACTCTTGGCATAGTCCAGAAGTTAGATACGTGGACAAGGAACTGGAAAGTTGGTCAGGCAGATTCACATTGGACAATAAGTTAGCTACAATATGGGGTTTGGTTCAGTTTGGTGTTACTTTGGTTTCCACTTGGAAAAGCACAAAGCTGCCTCGTACAATCCATGTATTAGAAAGATTCGCTTGCATTATGGGTGCACATTAGCAATGGCAAGCTTATGGTAAAATTCTTACACTGCATTACGTCAGTCTTTCCCATAGATTCATTTCCAGGAATTACACTCATATTTTTGGAACAACGCCACATGTAATTTGACTGATAGGAAGGAAAATGGAATTGACCTTGCAACTCAGCACAATGTCACTTCCTAACAAAGACGTGATGAATTTCCAGGAATTGCACTCCAATGGCGGAACTCCGTATCCAGTTAGACTGACATGAATCAAAATGGAGTTGTCACGCGACTCACAAAAAGAAAATCCACACTCTCTAATAAAGACGTTAGCCACTTGTACCATGAAGCGACTCGACAACTGCTGAGCAGAAACCTGTCCCCCCCAAACAACTTTCATTACAACATCCAACACATAACAGGGGCAGAACAAGTGGTGATTCATGGCTGGAGCGAGGCATTGGCAACGGCTTTCATCATTCAATTCCCATGGCCGGAATAGAGACAGGAGGGGGATTGTAACAATCACTTCTCTTCCTGCTCCGACGGACCTCTCACATGCCACACACGGTGGCCCAGAGTGCTTTGCACATTAGAGAAAGGATGAATACATATTCCATTTGATGTTGAATAACAAGATGATGATGAGGATCTCACCCTTTCCACTCCCCCCCTCCCTCCCTCGTTATCTATCCATGAAGATGAGATGGAGAGAAAATGAGAGGGGAGGAGTGTCCATAATTGTGTCTTTGTGTGGCTGTCTGTTGCCGTAAACAAATGGTGGTGTAAATTAAGGTTCTGTTGGGGAAACAAGTGTCACAAACTATAACGAGAGACAGACTGAGAGAGGGGGGGGGGGGGGGGAGAAGAAAGAGGGAGAGGGAATATGATATCTAGAGATGCTGACAGACGGTTTGTAAAAGTGGTACAACCACCTTATTGTGGGTGCCTTGCCATTTGAGGGAGGAGAGGTGAGAGGAAGAATAGAGTGAAGACATCTTGGAGCAAGAAGGGTTGAGGCTGAGGGTGTCCTAAAATGGCCACAGGAAGGAGATTGAGAGAAGGAGAGAGAGATGGAAGTCTAATAAAAAAATGTAACGGTCTCATGTTTTATGAGGCACAATGACCTGTGCATGTAATCACCCACCCTGCTTTAACTGTGTTTTAAAGTTGAAAATAGTCCCTTCTTTTCTAGGCAACATCTCCTCTCATCCCCTCTTCCTTTCTCCTATCACCCATGGCAGATGTATTCCAGATGTATGCTGACAGCAGTGAGGGCACTCCCACTGTGAGACAAGAAAAAAAAGTATGAAAATGTATGCATTTACTACTGTGACTCAAATGTAATATAAATGGACTAGCTATGACAAATGGAGTAGGTACACTGGCTTGCGAAGGTATTCACCCCCCCTTGACATTTTTCCTATTTTGATGCCTTACAACCTGTAATTAAAATTGATTTTTGGGGTGTTTTTATCATTTGATTTACACAACATGCCTACCACTTTGAAGATTCGAAATGTGTTTTATTGTGAAATTAACAAGAAATAAAACAAAAAACAGACAACTTGAGCGTGCATAACTATTCACCCCTCAAAGTCAATACTTTGTAGAGCCACCTTTTGTAGCAATTACAGCTGAAAGTCTCTTGGGGTATGTCTCTATAAGCTTGGCACATCTAGCCACTGGGATTTTTGCCCATTCTTCAAGGCAAAACTGCTCCAGCTCCTTCAAGTTGGATGGGTTCCGTTGGTATACAGCAATCTTTAAGTCATACCACAGATTCTCAATTGGATTGAGGTCTGGGCTTTGACTAGGCCATCCCAAGTAATTTAAATGTTTCCCCTTAAACCACTTGAGTGCTGCTTTAGCAGAATGCTTAGGGTCGTTGTCCTGCTGGAAGGTGAACCATCCCAGTCTCAAATCTCTGGAAGACAAACAGGTTTCCCTCAAGAATTTCCCTGTATTTAGCGCTATCCATCATTCCTTCAATTCTGACCAGTTTCCCAGTCCCTGCCAACAAAAAACATCCGCACAGCATGATGCTGCCACCATCATGATTCACTGTGGGGATGGAGTTCTCAGGGTGATGAGAGATGTTAGGTTTGTGCCAGACATAGAGTTTTCCTTGATGGCCAAAAAACTCAATTTTAGTCTCATCTCACCAGAGTACCTTCTTCCATATGTTTGTCTCCCACATTTCATATGTGAGTCTCCCACATGCCTTTTGGTGAACACCAAATGTGTTTGCTTGTTTTTTTCTTTAAGCAATGGCTTTTTTTCTGGCCACTCTTTCGTAAAGCCCAACTCTGTGGATAGTGCATAGCTTAAAGTGGTCCTATGGACAGATACTCCAATCTCCGCTGTGGAGCTTATCTTTGGTCTCTTTGTTGCCTCTCTGATTAATGTCCTCCTTGCTTGGTCTGTGAGTTTTGGTGGGTGGCCCTCTCTTGGCAGGTTTGTTGTGGTGCCATATTCTTTACATTTTTTAATAATGGATTTAATGGTGCTCCGTGGGATATTTAAAGTTCTGATATTTTTTTATAACCAAACCCTGATCTGTACTTCTCCACAACTTTGTCCCTGACCTGTGGCGAGCTCCTCAGTCTTCATAGGGATGCTTGCAGTGTACTTCCTGAATTTAATGGAATTGACCCCAACCCTGGTCTCTAACCACTGATACCAGCTTAGATATCTTCTTATATCCATCACCGTAATGGTTAAGATTGGGGTAGGATTTGGGGTGATCTGATCCTAGATCAGTGGTTGAGTGTCTGCTTCAAACACAGAGTACCTGGCACAAATAACAAAGGATTCAGTTCAATCCAACTTACACTGTAGTGGTCAAACAACTTATTTGTCTTGCCCATTAACTCTTGAGCTTTGGTGTTTCCGTAGCATAGGATTAGTAGCACACAGTGGAGGCTGGTGGGAGGAGATATGGGAGGACTGGTTCATTGTAATGGCTGAAATGGAATTAATGGAACAGAGTCAAACACACACACACACAAATGTTGAACAAGTAACGGTACAAGTAACGGTACAGTGCTAATTTTAAGTAAAATAGGTGCGTAAACACTATTTACCAAAAACAAAGTGAGTACGAGGCGTTTACTTGCGTTGGTGCTCCTCTCCACCTCTGAAGAAGAGGCACAGGTCTTATGTAAGAGTGATGTGGTCCAGGTGGAAAACTGAGGAAGGTTTCACAAGGGTTACGGGGTTACAGGTCAAACTACTGAGAGAGAATTCGAATGCGGAGAAAATGTCCATCTCGGTATGGGTCAAGCAAACTAATGACAGTGGCCAGCTGGTCATACACGGTCACACAAACAGATGGGCCCTTCTCATCCACCTGTCCAGTCCTTCTCTCTTCAGACCTGTCCAGGGATTGGACATGTTGCGATGGACATGTTCTTTGTATTATAATTCCATCTGTATGTGTCAAACAGATGCATGACTCATTACTGTAGCCGACACAGACACACCTGTCCCACATCCCTGGGGAAGAGGCAATGATCTTACTGAGGGAACTATACTGCTCCTTAAAGCATTGATTCCCCATGCTGCAAACTTCATCAACAGCGCAAGAACGCTTCCGAAACAAAAGTGAAATGCTTGAAATAGACGACGTGTAAACGTCCATTCACATGTTGCTTCTGCTGAGGCATGTGCAGCATCTCTCATTGATCGCCGTGGCTCCGTTTCAACTGCGCTTGCGTTATGTTTGCCCTACACTTACGTAATGTGTCAGGTGCAGTTTGTCTCTTAAACAACTGCACTGTGACACTACTCTCTCCAGTGCTGTCATCTAGACCTTTCACCCAGGGGTTTATAGGTCTCGGGGACCCACAGGGTGTAGAGTACAGGTTTCTGTTCTAGTCCAGTATAACAAATCAGTGCTCATCAAGCTCTTGCTGAATCAGGTGTGTACGTGCTGATCTGACCCAGGATCAGTTTTGAGGTAGACCGCTCTAGACAATGAATGGCTTGATTATTAGTTGACTCTTTGAAAGGTGTGTTAGTGCTCCGATGGGACAGACATTTGTACACCGTTTGGGTACTCAGGATGTGGGTTGATGACCACTCCTGTAATCCAGTGTCCTGGCAGAGAGTCAAAGCTGTCTGGGCTGGTTAGGACCAGCTACATTAATCCTAGACTGGAGCAGACAGAGACCAGACCGAGACCAGTGTGTGGAAGGAAAACTAAAAAAACACCATAACCTTATATAATTCTCAGCAACATCTCTGCCATAGTTACTGAGTTCAACTGACCAAGTCTGTTCATGATACTCTGTGTGTAGGAATATGTGTGTGCTTGTGCGGGCGTGTCAACTCAACCCCTAGATAGTCATTTAGCATGATTATCAGATCACCTCCACTACAGTTTAATTCATGGAACATCAAGTCTGTTTGAATAGCCCTGCAGTAGGGTGTTGAGCCTTACTTGCATATTGCTCAGGGTGCCTTTCGAGTGAATTTTAGTTACCAGTACCACCCATGACTGTTTTGCTAGTGAAGGAATCATGGTTGTGGCATTCATTCATGTGACCTTCACTAAGTGACATACTAAGTGAATATGTTATCATTTACATTTGACTATTTTAGACAATATTCTTTTTTAGAATCAAACCCGAAAACAAACCAATCCCAAAAAACACTAATCACTCAGCAATAACTACCAGTTCTGCAGTCTTACCACATAAGTGCATGTGATACCAAAGAGCCTACTAGTTTCACTGTTAAAACATTCACCATTTTCTGACAATATGATTAGGACAATTTGTTTTATTTGCCATACATATTAATTTCAAAATATATTTCTTACTAATACATTTAAATGCATGTTGGAATGTATTTGACAAAAATACATTCTAAAATATATTTACCAAATATATCGATAAATACATACATACATGATAAATACATGTGAAAATATATTCTAAAATACAATCTTTAATGTATCCCCCAAAAATAAATATGCTTGGAATAACATTTTAAAAATTGGCCAAATAATATATTTAATTTTTCCCCCCCATATAGGTTCATCTACATGGCCACTTTGATTTCTCTATTAGTGTGCATGTGTGTGTGTGAGTGGCAGGGTGTTTGCTGAGTACACAGCTGGCAGAAGTATGCTGTCTAGTCCACTAGAACATTCTTGTTAACCTTAAATCCTTCCACAAAATAGACAAGGTTCTAGGAATCACACAGCTGGCAGAAGTATGCTGTCTAGTCCACTAGAACATTCTTGTTAACCTTAAATCCTTCTGCAAAATAGACAAGGTTCTGGGAATCATGGCCATACTTAGAAAAATAATGTTTTAACGATTCAGTGCATGTGTGTGTGTGTGTGAGTGCTTTATCTCACTAAAGCTGTATGTCTGCTGTGTTAATTGGACACTTGGAGATGTTTTTGAGACTTTCCACCTTGTGTAACACATACAGTACATACTTCTTTGCTTAAGGGTACAATCGGGGATCTAGGAATATGTTCAATGGCCTTTTAAAGTTATTGATATTTACCCATTGATTCCTGAAGAATATAACTTTAAAATGTGTCATGAGCTTAGAACTTGTTGAACATTTTGTTACTCTTTCTTTATGATAACCCAGAATATACGGTTTTATTACTCAATTGTTTACAAACAACAACAATGTAAACAAACAATGTATAGCTTCAAAATATTTTGAAAATGATCATGTGGATGTCATGGACTGTCAGTCCTGGCGTCTAGAGAGCTGGCTATGAATTTGAGACGGGTTGCATTTCGCTAGCCCCATCCCACTTGTTGTATACCAACCAATACAAGTGGCGAGACCCTGTTTTGTTGTGTTTTAAATACCAAAAATGCAGCTGGACCGTTTTTCCTGCTCTTGAAGAGCTGGACAGTTTTGACTGTCCAAGAAGCTATTGACTGAAGTGAGTCAAAATAAATGTAAATACCAATGAGACTGTTCATCCAAAATATATTTTTCTTCATTCTGTTCCATGCTATATTCTCTGAAAACCTTTGTAATGAGATCTGCTGTTTGGGTCCTTAAATGAAACTGGTATACTGTTAATTTATGACAATTTTCTTTAACCAATGTTGGTCTTCAATGTAGGCCCGACAGACAAGTTCCTTACCTTCTCCCCCTTTGCCTCCTCCATTTTTGCAGTAATGCTGCAATCAGTTGGGTGTAATTTTGGATGGAGCAGACATTTACATATATTTTTGTTAGCTGCATGTGTGACAACTCCACCAGTCCTATTTATGGTACCATTAATAAAGATTACAGTGCATTCAGAAAGTATTCAGACCTCTTCCCTTTTCTGACGTTTTGTTACATTACAGCCTTATTCTAAAATGTATTCAATAAAAAATGTTCCTCGTCAATCTACACACAATACTCCATAATGACAAAGCTAAAACAGGTTTTTAGAAATGTTTGCAAATTCATTGCAAATAAAAACAGAAATACCTTATTTACATAAGTATTCAGACCCTTTGCTTACAACCCTCGAAAGCTCCAGAATTCCTCTGTGGAGATAGGAAAACCATTCAGAAGGACAACCATCTCTGCAGCACTCCACCAATCAGTCCTTTATGGCTTCCAGACGGAAGCCAATCCTCAGTAAAAGGCACGACAGCCCGCTTGGAGTTTGCCAAAAGGCACATAAAGGACTCTCCGACCGTAAGAAACACGATTCTCTGGTCTGATGAAACCAAGATTGAACTCTTTGGCCTGAATGCCAAGCGTCATGTCTGGAGGAAACCTGGCACAATTCCTAAGGTAAAGCATGGTGGTGGCAGCATCATGCTGTGGGGATGTTCTTCAGCGGCAGTGACTGGTTTAAACTGAGACTAGTCAGGATCGATGGAAAGATGAACGGAGCAAAGTACAGATAGATCCTTGATGAAAACCTGCTTCAGAGCACTCAGGACCTCAGACTGGAGCGAAGGTTCACCTTCCAACAGGACAACGACACTATGCACGCAGCCAAGACAACAACGCAGGAGTGGCTTCGGGACAATTCTCTGAATGTCCTTGAGTGGACCAGCCAAAGCCCGGACATGAACCCGATCAAACATCTCTGGTGAGACCTGAAAATAGCTGTGCAGCGATGCTCCCCATCCAACCTGACAGAGCTTGAGAAGATCTGCAGATAATAATGACAGAAACTCCCCAAATACAGGTTTTCTAAGCTTGCAGTGTTATACCCCAGAAGACTCAATGCTGTAATCACTGCCAAAGGTGCCTCAACAAAATACAGAGTAAAGGGTCTGAATACTTATGTAAATGTGATTATTTTTTACATGTCATTATAGGGTTTTGTGTGTAGATTGATGCGGGGGGAAAAGGCTGTAAAGTATCAAAATGTGGAAAAAGTCAAGGGGTCTGAATACTTTTCTAAGTGACTGTATATTATTTTAAGTAAAGACGTTAAAAATAATAGAATCAAGTAAGAACAACAAATTTAATAAAATGTTAGATTGAGATTAAAATATCAAATAATCATAACTTGTAAAAACTCTAACTTTAGATTAGCAGAACACAGATAAATAGTTACAATGGCTTGTGAAAGTATTCACCCCCCTTGGTATTTTTTTTCCTATTTTCAACCTGGAATTGAAATTGATTTTTTTTGGGGGGGGGGGGGGGGGTTGTATCAATTGATTTACACAACAAGCCTACCACTTTGAAGATGCAAAATATTTTTTATTGTGAAACAAACAAGAAATATGTCATGCCCTGGCCATAGAGAGGCTTTTATTATCCATTTTGGTTAGGCCAGGTTGTGACTAGGGTGGGCATTCTAGTTTCTTTATTTCTATGTTTTCTATTTATTTGATTTTGGCAGAGTGTGGTTCCCAATCAGAGGCAGCTGTCTATCGTTGTCTCTGATTGGGAATCATACTTAGGCAGCCTTTTTCCAACCTGGTTTTTGTGGGTGGTTGTTTTCTGTATAGTTTATTTGCCTTACAGAACTGTTTGTTTTTTCACTTTGTTATTTTATTCGAGTGTTTTGATAAATAAAAATCATGAACACTTACCACGCTGCGCTTTGGTCCACTCATTCTGACGAGAGACGTGACAAAATAAGACAAAAAAAAACAGACAACTTGAGCGTGCAAAACTTTTCACCCCCCCAAAGTCAACACTTTGTAGAGCCACCTTTTGCAGCAATTACAGCTGAAAGTCTCTTGGGGTATGTCTCTATAAGCTTGGCACATCTAGCCACTGGGATTTTTGCCCATTCTTCAAGGCAAAACTGCTCCAGCTCCTTCAAGTTGGATGGGTTCCGCTGGTGTACCGCAATCTTTAAGGCATATCACAGATTTTCAATTGGATTAAGGTCTGGGCTTTGACTAGGCCATTCCAAGATATTTAAATGTTTCCCCTTAAATCACTTGAGTGTTGCTTTAGCAGTATGCTTAGGGTCATTGTCCTGCTGGAAGGTGAACCTCCACCCCAGTCTCAAATATCTGAGACTGGGATGGAGGTTGAAACAGGTTTCCGTCAAGAATTTCCCTGTATTTAGCGCCATCCATCATTCCTTCAATTCTGACCAGTTTCCCAGTCCCTGCCGATGAAAAACATCCCCAAGCATGATTCTGCCACCACCATGCTTCACTGTGGGGATGGAGTTCTCAGGGTGATGAGAGGTGTTGGGTTTGTGCCAGACATAGCATTTTCCTTGATGGCCAAAAAGCTCAATTTTAGTCTCATCTGACCAGAGTACCTTCTTACATATTTTTGGGGAGTCTCCCACTTGCCTTTTGGCGAACACCAAACGTGTTTGCTTGTTTTTTCTGGCCACTATTCCGTAAAGCCCTGCTCCGTGGAGTGTACGGCTCAAAGTGGTCCTATGGACAGATACTCCAATCTCCGCTGTGGAGCTTTGCAGATCCTTCAGGGTTATCTTTGGTGTCTTTGTTGCCGCTCTGATTAAATGTTCTCCTTGTCTGGTCCACGAGTTTTGGTGGGTGGCCCTCTCTTGGCAGGTTTGTTGTGGTGCCATATTCTTTAATTTTTAAATAATGGATTTAATGGTGCTTCGTGGGATGATCAAAGTTTCTGATATTTTTCTAGAATCCAACCCTGATCTGTACTTCTCCACAACTTTGTCCCTTACCTATTTGGAGAGCTCCTTGGTCTTCATAGTGCCGCTTGCTTGGTGATGTTGCAGACTCTGGGGCCTTTCAGAACAGATGTATATATACTGAGATCACGTGACAGATCATGTGACACTTAGATTGCACATAGGTGGACTTTATTTAACTAATGTGACTTCTGAAGGTAATTGGTTGCACCAGATCTTATTTAGGGGCTTCATAGCAAAGGGGGTGAATAAATATGCACGCACCACTTTTCATTTTTTTAACAGTACTCAAAAACATTAAGTGATACGAACATCTGATTGACATCTGAGTGAGTACCACTAATATGATTTGAGTTCTACAGGCAGTTGGAGATGTTTGACTAACCACTACTCAAACGCTTTAATGAGTCAGGCAATTATTTTGTATTTTACAGTATAGTGAGAGGATTTTCACATCTCATTCATACTGTATATTGGAACATTAAGGGCCTTAATCTGCGCCATAACTAAGAAAAACAAAATACCAAACAAAGAGCCCGAAGGGAAATTCATTTCAGTTTCATCTGTGAGCGTGGCTTCCAAAGCTTCTCGGCCCATCAGAATGCGTGGATGGCCATTACTGTATCTGATTATACAGCGTGGTTAATTTCTGTTAGGTCTGTGAGCAGCTGATGGGTAATTATGAGTTGTAATATCGGCCAGCCAAACACAGCTGCTGGAGAATGTGCTAAATCATGCACAGGCCTACTAATTGATGCCACAACAATGTAATTGTTCTGTCCTGCTGGACCATGGTCCTGGCTACGTGGCCTGCGAAGCTGGAATGCTGCGCCACCCTGTTGCAGGTCACTACTTCTCAACGGTACCTCCTCTGGTGTTCACGCCATGACGCCATCCCTGCCCCCTTCACCCGAATAACCTCTTCCCCTCCTCTTGCACCTTCCTTTCCCAAGTTATACAATATGAGAAAATGAAGTCTATGCTTATTAAGAACATCTTATTTACACAATCTCTCCCTCCCTCACCTGAAAAAAACCTTCTCCCCCCTCCATATACCCAACGCACACAATACCGTCTCTGCTCTCCAAGACGGCACTGATGTTTTACACCATCACTCACTCCCTCTCCCAAAAACTCTTCTCCCTCTCCTCCAGCCTTCTCCGTTCCATTCCCAATATATACACAACACAAGGTCACTGCTGTCCAAAAAAGGCATTGTAAAAGCCATCTTTGGTGTTTAAGCCCTCTCTCCCTCCTTCATACCCAACAAACACTGAGTATAACAAACATTAGGAACACCTTCCTAATACCCTAAGAACAGCATCAATTAGTTGGGACATGGACTCTACAAGGTGTCAAAAGCATTCCACAGGGATGCTGGCCTATGTTGACACCAATGCTTCCCACCGTTGTGTCAAGTTGGCTGGTGGTGAACAATTATTGATACAAGGGAAACTGTTGATCGTGAAAAACCCAGCAGCATTGCAGTTCTAGACACAACCGGTGCGCCTGGCACCTACTACCATACCCCGTTCAAAGGCACTTCAATCTTTTGTCTTGCTCATTCACCCTCTGGATGGCACACATACACAATCCATGTCTCAGTTGTCTCAAGGCATAAAAATCCTTCTTTAACCTGTGTCCTCCCCTTCATTTACACTGATTGAAGTGGATTTAACAAGTGACATCAATAAGGGATCTCAACTTTCACCTGAATTCACCTGGTCAGTCAATATTATGGAAAGATGTTTTGCATATATATAAGGGTCTCTGCTAATTGAAGCAGCTCATAAAAGCTTTCCAGGAACTAGGGAGATTTGATGGGGCTCCCATGTGGCGCAGTGGTCTAAGGCACTGTACCTCAGTGCTAGAGGTGTCACCACAGGCATCCTGGTTCAATTCCAGGCTGTATCACAACTGGCCATGATTGGGAGTCCCATAGGGAAGTGCACAATTGGCTCAGTGTCCTTGAATTTGTTCTTAACTGACTTGCCTAGTCAAATAAAGGCCAAAACAGATCAGATGCATTTTGAATGCATTGAGGTTGAGTGGTCGGGGCTGTGAGAATGGCATGGTTTCCATAGTGCTCTCTGGGGATTGTGCATTTCAGGTCACGTTGACCTGCGATCCACATTTATGTTGTGTAAGATAGCTTTCTGGCGGCGTGCCAGGTGTTTTCTTGGGGGTTGAATGAGATGAGTTCCCCTCTTACAATGTAAACTGTTTTGGACGCCAGTGAAAAGTGCTAGCTATGTGAAGGCACCCCATCAGAGTGTGTTCTGTCCCCTGTCCCTGTCTGACTGTTGGTAGCCCTCCACTATGTTGTTTGTCCCATGGAATAACTTGATCTTCCATTTCCTGGATATTTGTCATTGGTGCTTCCTATCTTGTCCCTGTGCACTTAAAGATTGATGTCTCTGAATAATCCCATCCGCAATATGAATGACTTCCAGCCTAATGTAATAGCCTTAACTTTCAACAACAACAGACAATTCTAGAGGAAAACATAAAGCCTGCCCCATTATGCATCGAGTTTAGTGGTTTCCATAGGACTCTCTGTGGATTCCAGTTGATGTTTATTTTGTTGTAAACTGGCTTTCTGGAGCTGCGCCAGATGTTTTCTTGGGGTCAGTTTCTATCTTACAATATAAACTGCTTTGACCCAGTTTCTTTGGGGTTGACTGACGGGTGAGTTCCCCCCTTACAATGCTTTGAGCCCCAGTCCTTGTCTGACATGGTTGTTTGCCCTTCACTATGCTGGCTGTGCCATGGCCTGACCTGCAATTTCCTAGACTACTTCCCTTTCATCCCTGGGAGAGATTTTCCTTTCCAATGTCGCCTTAAACTTCTCATGGCTGGGGGCAGTATTGAGTAGCTTGGATGAATAAGGTGCCCAGAGGTGCCCAGAGTAAACTGCCTGCTACTCAGTCCCAGTTGCTAATATATGCATATTATTAGTATATTTGGATAGACAACACTCTGAAGTTTCTAAAACTGTTTGAATTATGTCTGTGAGTATAACAGAACTCATATGGCAGGCAAAAACCTGAGAAAAAAAATCCAACCAGGAAGTGGGAAATCTGAGGTTGGTCGTTTTTCAACTCATTCCCTATTGAAGTTACAGTGGGATATTGGTCATGTTGCACTTCCTAAGGCTTCCACTAGATGTCAACAGTCTTTAGAAACTTGTTTGAGGCTTCTACTGTAAAGGAGGAGCTCAAAATAACTCTTTGAGTCAGTGGTCTTGCAGAGTGCCACAAGCTCGTGACGCTCGTTCATGTGAGAGGTAGCTCGCGTTCCATTGCTTTTCTACAGACAAAGGAATTCTCCGGTTGGAACATTATTGAAGATTTATGTTAAAAACATCCTAAAGATTGATTCTATACATCGTTTGACATGTTTCTACGGACTGTAACGGAACTTTTTGACATTTCGCCTGCTCCTAGTGAACGCTCCTTGTGACTTTGGATTTGTTTACAAAACGCGCTAACAAACGTAGCTATTTGGACATAAATGATGAACATTATCGAACAAAACAAACATTTATTGTGGAACTGGGATTCCTGGGAGTGCATTCTGATGAAGATCATCAAAGGTAAGTGAATATTTATAATGTTATTGCTGACCTCTGTTGACTGCACAATATGGCGGATATCTTTTTGGCTTGTTTGGTCTCTGAGCGCTGTACTCAGATTATTCCATGGTTTGCTTTTTCCGTAAAGCTTTTTTGAAATCTGACACAGCGGTTGCATTAAGGAGAAGTGTATCTAAAGTTCCATGCATAACACTTGTATTTCCATCAACATTTATTATGAGAATTTCTGTAAATTGATGTGGCTCTCTGCAAAATCACCGGATGTTTTTGGAACTACTGAACATAACGCGCCAATGTATACTGAGATTTTTGTATATAAATATGAACTTTATTGAACAAAACATATATTTATTGTGTAACATGAAGTCCTATGAGTGTCATCTGATGAAGATCATCAACGGTTAGTGATTAATTCTATCGCTATTTCTGATTTTTGTGACTACTCTCTTTGGCTGGAAAAAATGGCTGTGTTTTTCTGTGACTTGGCTCTGACCTAACATAATAGTTTGTGGTGCTTTCGCCGTAAAGCCTATTTGAAATCGGACACTGTGGTGGGATTAACAAGAAGTGTATCTTTAAAATGATGTGAAATTATTCTATGTTTGAGGAGTTTTAATTATGGGGTTTCTGTTGTTTTGAATTTGGCGCCCTGCACTTTCACTGGCTGTTGTCATATCGATCTCGTTAGCGGGATCTCAGCCCTAAGAAGTTTTTAAACTACTTGTTTGGAGGTTTTAGTCTACATTTTGTGCAGGTCTTGTTGTGGAAATTACCACTAAGGATTCAAATTCAAAGTTAAATGAACAGATATGTATTATCACGGCCGGAGAGATTGCAACAAACTTAATACTCAAAGTACAAGTCTGTCAGAAGCTCTGAAGTGATGTCTCCCTTCGGCACTCTTTATTCTCATGCACAAACTACTTGTCTCTGCTCTCAGGGTGCAATAGGCTGATCATGACCTTGCACACATAGTTTCTAGGCATTGGGCCAAAGTAACAATGTGTTCCCTTCTTTCTGTTCTTCTATCAGTCATTTCCCTGCGAGCAAAGTCACAGAACATCCTAACACAATAACAAGAAACAATACAGTACATGTGGTCACGCATTTGCAGAGACACAGAGGACACTAAATATGTCCACTAAAGTCTCACGGTATTCTAAAAGTGTTACAATAAATGGGATTGATTGTTTGGTCAATTGATTGATTGATTAAGGGATTGATTGATCGTGATATAATTTCACTCTAGTCCTAGCCTCCTAAGGAGGTGACCATTAGGCAACACACACTATTGTCATAAACATGATATGGCAAATATCATAAGATGTCATGACATCCTTCGTGACTGAATGTCAAGTGACAAGACGGTGTAATTTTGCATTAACGATTGATAACCTTTACTGACAAGACGGTGTAATTTTGCGTTAACGATTGAAAACCTTTACTGATCCAGTCACAGAGGAAGTAGCCGGGAGTTAAGTAAGATTAACATGCTTGCACAGTGTTTTCACCTCTCTAAAACATTCAAATAACATATATCAACAAAGGTCAGTATTTTATTTTTTTTCCCTCTGAAAGATATTAAACTGTAGGTTGCTATCAATAATGTCATATTTCAAACATTCCCAGCTGGGGGGCAATCCTGCTCAAATGCATTAAAAGTACTATACCTGAAAAGGCAGCTCTCACCTCTCTAATTCAGAGGGGTTGGGTTAAATGCGGAAGACATATTTCAGTTGAATGCATTCAGTTGTACAACCTACAGTCAGGTCCAAAATGATTGACACCCTTGATAAAGATGAGCAAAAAAATATATACTAAGATGTATGCAAAAAAACATAATAATATTTTATTCTAATACAATTGCTCAGCTAGAGATCCCTGTTTTCAATATCTCACCTTGCAAGGATAATGGCACTGAGCCTTTTTCTGAAATGTTTTATGAGATTGGAGAACACATTGGGACATATCTTAGACCGTTCCTCCAAAAGGAATCTTGAATTGCCCTCTTCAATTCAAACCACAGGTTTTCAATGGTGTTCAAGTCCGGAGACTGAGATGGCCATGACAAAACGTTGACCATATCTTTGTGGATTTTGACATGTGCTTGGGGTTATTGTCTTGCTGGAAGATCCAAGTTCAGCATTCTGGCAGACGCAACCAGGGTTTTGGCTAAAATATCCTATTACTGGGTAAAGTTCATGATGGTATCGACCTTAACACGGGCACCAGGACCAGTGGAAGCAAAATAGCCCCATAACATTAAACACATTGACATATTTTACAGTAGGTATGGGGTTCCTTTCTGCTTATGCATCCTTATTCCAAGGCCACCAATGGCGTGCATAGCCAAAGAGCTCTATTTTCATGTCATCTGACCATAGCACCAGGTTCCAAATCCAAGTGCCGATGCTATTTAGCAAACTCCAGGCATTACATTTGTTGGATGACATGACCTCTTTGGACATGCACACCAGTGGTGGGTTTGGTGTCAAGCAGCAGAAGGATGCATTGTCCATGCATTTGCCCATATAATGTAGCTAGCACTGGGCGAAAAGAGACCATATCAGGGGATATCTTTACATTACTTTTTAAAAATATATTGTCGAGCCCTCAAAGCTAGTTCTAATGCATTTTTTGTTTCATTGTTCCCCTGGGACACCGTGTGTGTGCAATTAATTATCAGGTAGAACAGAAAACGAGCAGGCTCCGGAACTCATAAGGTAAGAGTTGAGTAGCCCTGTTCTAGAGAATACAAACGTCTGCAGTGACGCCTCTAGCAGTGCCCTAGACAGTTGCGCATTTCGGGAGAATCATGATGAACATGGGCAGTGTGATTAGGTTTAGCTGTACCGCAGCCTCTGGGAGAATCGCCTAATAGTATACTAAATCATAAAATCGGTGAAATGTTTTTTTTCTGACATCTATTTTCCCAACACCAATCGGGTAAATCAGTGTTAAAAAAATGTCATTCAGTTGCAAAAGTAACAGTCCTGGTTGAGCCGCATATGTGAGCACACTGAGGCCGCTTGGCGGTTGTAGTCAAGCGAAGCCGTGTCTGTATACGCCTATGCACAAAATGAAAAGGCACAGGATATTTGTGCCTCGATAAAACAGCTCTGCTTTGCAAGTAATATCGACCAAATAAGCCATTTCTACCCTTGTTGCATCAAACATGTATGCTGCTGAGACAAGTTTTAAACATGTTCTTGGTGACACTGACACCGTGACATGTTGGAGGTAGGAATTGGCATGGGTCTCGACATATGTCAAAACGTCGATTTTTAAGAAATTATTTGTTGGAATGTGCTTTGAATTTTTGCAGTTGTCTTGAATAGTACGTTAATTTGCAGAGTACGTTAAAATGCCTACATGAGCATTTGTGGGGCACAACAAACAAAACATAACTAAGCCAAGCATCACGCAGTTATTCTTCCTAAATTCCCTTTCCCCTCAATGTCTCTCTCACTCACTCAGTTGCGTTCTGACGGCTCCCTCTACACACTCATCCTGAGTGCTCGCACATGCTCCCATTAGGCCTACCAAAATAAATGCCTATAAAAACGTATCTAACTGATGGGATATACAAGCTACATTCCTTGCCAAATTAGGACAGTTTTATCACAAATTAAAAATGGACAACGAGTTATAGTTTTGTAACAATTGCGGCCAGTCTATTTTCCGCGTAGGCTACTTTGCGAACTGCTTGTGCCATTTAAGAATTGGTTAGATTAGAATATTAAAATAGACAGGTTCCACACTGAAAATATTCAAAACATTAGTTTCATAAAGACAATGGGTGTATTTTCAAAATAATTATTAGCTTAAGCCCTACTCGCCAAATAGATGTTGTGGCCATAATTCATCCCCATGCAGTGTACAATGTGGAATTGTCTATTTATAAAATTCCAAAGAACAGTTAGAAGAAACTACACTGAAAAAAATATGCAACATGCAACAATTAAAATATTTTACTGAGTTACAATTGATATAAGGAAAACAGTCAATTGAAAAATTCATTAGGCCCTAATCTATGAATTTCATATGAATGGGAATACAGATATGCATCTGTTGGTCACAGATACCTTAAAAAAAAGGTTGGGGCGTGGATCATAAAACCAATCAGCATCTGGTGTGACCACCATTTGCCTCATGCAGCAAGACACATCTCCTTCACATATAGTTGTTCAGGCTGTTGACTGGCCTGTGGAATGTTGTCCCACTTCCCTTCAATGGCTTTACGAAGTTCCTGGATATTGGGGGGAATTATCATGCTGAAATATCAAATAGCATTTTATTGGTCACATACACATATTTAACAGATCTTATTGCGGGTGTAGCGAAATGCATGTACATCCGCAAACATTAGGTGATGGTGGCAGAGGAATCTCTGTACATTGAAATTGCCATTGATAAAATGCAATTGTGTTTGTTGTCCATACACAATTGGCACCATACATGCGGTCTGCCATCTGCCCGATACAGTTGAAACCCGTGATTAATCCGTGAAGAGCACACTTCTCCAGCGTGCCAGTAGTCATGGAAGGTGAGCCGTCAGGTTAACACCCTGGTGATGACAACGAGCACACAGATGAGCATTTCCTAAGATGGATTTTGATAGATTGTGCAAAGATTATTCAGTTGTGCAAACCCACAGTTTCATCAGCTGTCCAGGTGGCTGGTCTCAGACGATCCCGCAGGTGAAGAATCTGAATGTGGAGGTCCTGGGCTGGCATGGTTACATGTGGTCTGCAGTTGTGAGGTCGGTTGGACATACTGCCAAATTCTCTAAAACGACATTGGAGGTGCTTATGGTAGACATGAACATTGCATTCTCTGGTGGACAATTCCAGCAGTCAGAATGCCAATTGCACGCTCCCTCAACTTGAGATATCTGTGGCATTGTGTTGAAATTTAGTGGCAATTTATTGGCCCCAGCACCTGTGTAATGATCATGCTGTTTAATCAGATTTTTGATATGCTACATCTGTCAGGTGGATGGATTATCTTGGCAAAGGAGAAATGCTCACTAATTTGAGAGAAATAATATTTTTGTGCATATGGGACATTTCTAGGACCGTTTATTTCTGCTCATGAAACCAACACTGTACATGTTGCATTTATATTATAGTTCAGTGAGAATAGAATAGAATGTCTGTACAACGAAAAGACAGATTTTGATTTGTAACCCTGAAAAGAGGATTTCAACTCATCAAACTGAGCCCGGTTTCAGTTGATGACTCTTAATTAAAGAATAACTATTCCATACATGAAATGCGCATCACTTCGCACTTTCATTTGGAAAAATATTCTGATCTAATTTTTTCTGTTATATTACATCATGTTAGTTACTATAAAATAGGTGTTGAATGTGATGAGGTCTTGGGGAAATAAGAGTGTCTTGTCTGCTAAATTAACAAATAAAGGCTTTGCCATTGCACAGCCATAGGCTTCCACAAGCATGTACCACTGCTGATGTTATTACCTTTTTGAAGATTGTTGTCACGATCGTTATAATAACTTGACCAAAGCGCAGCGTGATCTGGGTCCCACATCTTTTATTTTCTAGGTGAAACTCACAGCAAAACAAAACAATAAATGAACAAAACAAACCGTGAATCTACAATAAGGCTCACAGGCAACTATCCATAGTCAAGATCCCACAAAGCACAATGGGAAAATGGCTGCCTAAATATGATCCCCAATCAAGGACAACTATAAACAGCTAACTCTGATTGGGAACCATACCAGGCCAACATGGATCATTATTCACCTAGATAACTGTCACGCCCTGACCATAGAGAGCTGTTTATTCTCTGTTGGTTGGGGCGTGATAGTGACTAGGCTGGGTCATCTAGGTGATTAATGATTTATGTTGGCCTGGTATGGTTCCCAATCAGAGAGAGCTGTTTTTCGTTGTCTCTGATTGGGGATCATATTTAGGTAGCCATATTCCCCATTGTGTTTGGTGGGATCTTGTCTACAGGTTGTTGTTAGTTTGCACACCAGTAGGTTCACTTTTCGTTTGTAGTTATTGTTTTTGTTTGATGGTCCAATCATTATGACGAACGTGACAATAACCCACCCTAGTCACTGTCACACCCCAACCAACATAGAGAATAAGCAGCTCTCTATGGTCAGGGCGTGACAGTACCCCCCCCCCCCCCCCCCCCAAAACCTGACTCAGTAGGGGAGGGTCCAGGTGGGAATCTACCGTCGGGGGCGGCTCCGGTGCGGGGCAAAGTTCCCACTCCGCTCGCTGATACGTCATCTTCTATGGCGGCTCTGGTGCGGGGATCGTCACTGGAGGCACTGGACCGTGGATCGTCGCCGGAGGCACCGGACCGTAGATCATCGCCAGAGGCTCCGGACCATGGGTCTTCGCTGGAGGAACCGGACCGTAGATGTTCGCCAGAGGCTCAGAACCGGGATCCCCCGCTGGAGGCTCTGAACCGCAGACCGTCGCCAGAGGTTCCGGACAGCCGACCGTCGCTGGTGGATCCGGACCGCGGACCATCTCAGGAGGTTCCGGACCTCGGACCGTCTCAGGTTTCCAGACTGTGGACCGTCTCAGGAGGTTCCGGACTGGGAACTGTCGCCGGAAGCTCTGGACTGGGAACTGTCGCCGGAAGCTCTGGACTGGGAACTGTCACCGGAAGCTTGGTGCGTGGGGCCGGCACTGGTGGTACCGGGCTGGTGACACACACCTCAGGGCGTGTGGGGGGAGCAGGCACAGGACGTACTGGACTGTGGAGGCGCACTGGAGGCCAGATGCGTGGGACCGGCACTGGTGGTACCGGGCTGGTGACACGCACCTCATGGCGAGTGGGGGGAGCAGGCACAGGACGGACTGGACTGTGGAGGTGCACTGGAGGCCTGATGCGTGGGACCGGCACTGGTGGTACCGGGCTGGTAACACGCACCTCAGGGCGAGTGCGGGGAGGAGGCACAGGACTACTGGACTGTGGACACGCACTCCAAGGAGAGTGCAAGGAGCAGGAACAGGACGCACCTGACTGGGAAAGCGCACTTGAGGGAGATTGCGAGGAGCAGGCACAGGACGTACAGGGCTGTGGAGACTTACTGGAGACCTGGTGCGTATAGCCGGCATCAATGGTACCGGAACTTTAACACACTTCTCACGGCAAGTGTGAGGAGCTGGCACAGAACATACTGGGTTGTGAAGGTGCATTGGAGACCTGGTGCGTATAGCCAACATCAATTGTTCCGGAACTTTAACACACTTCTCAGGACGAGTACGGGGAGCTGACTCAGGTGGCACCAAACTGACAACACGTTCCTTTATTCCAAATCCGTGCATTCTCCACCAACTCAACAACTCTCCCATTTCTCTCTCCTCCAAATTTTCCTTCTTCTCCCAGACTGGCTCTGGTTCACTCATCGGTTCCGCCGACTGCTCCATGTGCCTCCCCCAAAAATATTATTGGGGTTTCTGTGGCCTTCCTCCCCGACTTCGTCACTGTCCCTCCTTCGCTGCTTCCATGGCAGGCTCTTCTCTCCTGCCATTATGTCGTCCCAAGTCCAGGACGTTCTCTCCCTAATATCCTCCACAGACCAGGATGCCATTGCCTCCCGGGCACGCTGCTTGGTCCGTTGTTGGTGGGATCTTCTGTCACGATCGTTATAATAACTTGACCAAAGCGCAGCGTGATCTGGGTTCAACATCTTTTATTTTCTAGGTGAAACTCACAGCAAAACAATAAACGAACATAACGAAACGTGAAGCTACAATAAGGCTCACAGGCAACTATCCATAGTCAAGATCTCACAAAGCACATTGGGGAAATGGCTGCCTAAATATGATCCCCAATCAGAGACAACGATAAACAGCTGCTTCTGATTGGGAACCATACCAGGCCAACATAGATCATTATTCACCTAGATGACCCACCCTAGTCACTGTCACGCCCCAACCTACATAGAGAATAAGCAGCTCTCTATGGTCAGGGCGTGACAATTGCGTTCCATGATATAACATAACCAGTTGATATTACGTTTTCAATAAATCAATCTTAAATGGCACTTGTTTAAAAAAAATATTAAACCTTAACTAGGTAAGTCAGTTAAGAACAAAATCTAGCTAGCAAGTTTAACACAAACGGATCATATTTACAACAGACACTATTTAGCTCCAAACAACAAGACATCAGGATTTTGGGACTTACATTTAGCTGCATGCGCAATAAACATCAGAAAGAAAATACATTTATTCTAAGGAGTTAGAATAAGCAGGAGAGAAAAACAGTTTGGTCATCAAAATGGAAACTATTGACTGCATGAGGCCCTGCCTGGCTGGTGTCAAGACGTGGCCCTTTTTGGGTGTATATCGTGCCCCCCCCCCCCCCCCCCCCCCACGCCTCTCACTCTTAGAAACTGCCATGCAGTATTGAGGGGCAGAGGCTATGGGGAACAAAGTACTTCTCTTGCCGAAACTCCTAATCCCGAAAATGGGAGAATTAAACAATATTTATCTTTTTGAGAATGTGGGAATGGTCCATGGACACTTAAGGGAAAGTCATGTCGAGTGTGTTTCATTTGGTGATCTCATGAAGGACAGGAAACATGCATAACTGTATATCTTAGTGAACATTTCCCAGCTGTCAGGTTTACTTCTGAATGTTGTATAAGATGAATGAATAAGTATAAGAATACTTTTGAAAAGAAAACAATGTGATTTAGTTTTCTAAATTAGAATTGGTTGTTTAATGGTAACTTATTCACAGTCAGTAGCTACACCCAGGTGGTCACAAACATGATGAGACGGACCTTTTTCTATCCAAGTATAAAAGCCCCCGTTACGCAATTCTCACCAGACAACGCAAACCACGGTGTAAGCTAAGGTTGCAAATGGTTGATATTTCTAAGACCAAAACATGCCAGGTGACGCTGGAGTGAAGTGGTTTAAACTACAACTCTACCAAAAAGACGAAGTCCCCACGTTGGAATGGCTAAGGAATCTACAAACTAAGGAACAATTATTCAGACTGCAGCTGTTTAAATACTTTAGTCTGGTAATGCAGTAGATCTAAGAAGATTTCCGAATGGTACTCTGAAGTACCCATTATAACAATTACGACAGACTGTGACTTCTGGGGAACGTAACCAGAGACCATTCTGTCGACACTCTCCAACAGATGGACCGGCGACCACAGAGAGAGACAACAAGACATCAAATCAAATTGTATTAGTCACATGCTCCGAATACAACAGGTACCTTACAGTGACCTTATGAGCCCTTAACCAACAAGGCAGTTTAAAAAATATATAGATTCGAATAAGAGATAAAAGTAACAAGTAATTAAAGAGCAGCGTTAAAATAACAAAAGTGAGGCTATATACAGGGGGGTACCGGTACAGAGTCAATGTGCGGGTGCACGGGTTAGTTGAAGTTGTATGTACATGTATGTAGAGTTATTAAAGTGACTATGCTTAGATGACAACAGAGAGTAGCAGTGGTGTAAAGAGGGGGTGGGGGGCACTGCAAATAGTCTGGGTGGCCATTTGACTAGATGTTCAGGAGTCTTATGGCTTGGGGGTAGAAGCTGTTTAGAAGCCTCTTGGACCTAGATGCTCCAGTACCGCTTGCCGTGCGGTAAGAGAGAGAACAGTCTATGACTAGGGTGGCTGGAGTCTTTGACAATTTTTAGAGCCTCCCCCTGACACCGCCTGGTATAGAAGTCCTGGAGGGTAGGAAGCTTGGCCCCAGTGATGTACTGGGCCGTTCGCACTACCCTCTGTAGTGCCTTGCGGTCAGAGGCCGAGCAGTTGCCATACCTGGCAGCGATGGTGCAGCTGTAGAACCTTTTGAGGATCTGAGGACCCATGCCAAATCTTTTCAATCTCATGAGGAGGAATAGGTTTTGTTGTGCCCTCTACACGACTGTCTTGGTGTGCTTGGACCATGTTAGTTTTTTGGTGATGTGGACACCAAGGAACTTGAAGCGCTCAACCTGCTCTACTGCAGCCCCGTCGTTGAGAATGGGGGTGTTCTCGGTCCTCTTTTTCCTGTAGTCCACAATAATCTCCTTTGTCTTGATCACGTTGAGGGAAATGTTGTTGTCCTGGCACCACACGGCCAGGTCTCTGACCTCCCTGTCTCATAGTTGTCTGTGATCACTGTTGTGTCATCTGCAAATGTAAGGATGGTGTTGGAGTCGTGCCTGGCCGTGCAGTCATGAGTGAATAGGGAGTACAGGAGTGGACTAAGCGTGCACCACTGAGGGACCCCTGTTTTGAGGATCAGTGTGGCAGATGTGTTGTTACCTACTCTTACTACCTGGGGGCGGCCCGTCGGGAAGACTAGGATCCAGTTGCAGAGGGAGGTGTTTAGTCCCAGGGTTCTTGGCTTAGTGATGAGCTTTGAGGGCACTATGGTGTTGACCGCTGAGCTGTAGTCAATGAATAGCATTCTCACATAGGTGTTCCTTTTGTCCAGGTGGAAAAGAGAGGGAAAGAGCAATGTGGAGTACAATAGAGATTGATCATCTGTGGATCTGTTGGGGCAGTATGCAAATTGGAGTGGGTCTAGGTTTTCTGGAATGATGGTGTGGATGTGAGCCATGACCAGCCTTTCAAAGCACTTCATTGCTACAGACGTCAGGAGTCTTATGGCTTGGGGGTAGAAGCTGTTTAGAAGCCTCTTGGACCTAGATGCTCCAGTACCGACCCGGTAGTCATTTAGGCAGGTTACCTTAGTGTTCTTGTGCATGGTGACTATGGTGGTCTGCTTAAAACATGTTGGTATTACAGACTCAGACAGGGAGAGGTTGAAAATGTCAGTGAAGACACTTTCCAGTTGGTCAGCGCATGCTCGCAGTACACGTCCAGGTATCCGTCTGGCCCTGCGGCCTTGTGAATGTTGACCTGTGATCGGCTGCGGAGAGCGCGATCACACGGTCTTCTGGAACAGCTGGTGCTCTTATGCATCTTTCAGTGTTAATTCCTCTAAGTGAGCATAGAAGTAGTTTAGCTCACCTGGTAGGCTCGTGCCACTGGGCAGCTCTCGGCAGTGGTTCTCTTTGTAGTCTGTAATGGTTTGCAAGCCCTTTCACATTTGATGAGCGTCAGAGCCGTTGTTGTGCGACTCAATCTTAGTCCTGTATTGACGCTTTGCCTGTTTGATGGTTCGTCGGAGGACAAAGTGAGATTTCTTATAAGCTTCTAGGTTAGATTCCCGCTCCTTGAAACCGGCAGCTCTAGACTTTAGCTCATTGCAGATGCTGCCTGTAATCCATGGCTTCTGGTTGGGGTATGTACGTACAGTCACTGTGGGGACGACATCATCAATGCACTTATTGATGAAGCCAATGACTGATGTGGTGTACTCCTCAATGCCATCGGAGGAATCCCGGAACATATTCCAGTCTGTGCTAGCAAAACAGTCCTGTAGCTTAGCATCTTCTTCCTCTGATCACTTTTTTTTATTGATCTAGTCACTGGTGCTTCCTGCTTTACTTTTTGCTTTTAAGCAGGTATCAGGAGGATAGAATTATGATCAGATATGCCAAATGGAGGGCGAGGGATAGCTTTGTATGCGTCTCTGTGTGTGGAGTTTAGGTGGTCCAGAGGTTTTTGTCCCTCTGGTTGCACATTTAACATGCTGATAGAAATGAGGTAAAAACGGATTTAAATTTCCCTGCATTAAAGTCCCCGGCTACTAGGCGCGCCTCGGAGAGTTTTCATGTTTGCTTATGGCGGAATACATCTAATTCAATGCTGTCTTAGTGCCATTCTCTGACTGTGGTGGTATGTAAAACAGCTACAAAGAATACAGATGAAAACTCTCTCTGTAAGTAGTGTGGTCTACAGCTTATAATGAGATACTCTACCTCAGGCGAGTAATAGCTCAAGACTTCCTTAGATGTTGTGCACCAGCTGTTGTTTACAGAAATGCATAGATCGCCGCCCCTTGTCTTACCAGACTCCGTAGTTCTATCCTGCCGGTACATTGTATAACCAGCCAGCGGTATGTTGATATTGTCATCATTCAGCCATGACTCAGTTTAATCTTCTGCGTAACTCGTTGATTTTATTCTCTAAAGATTGCACGTTTGCTAGTAGAATGGAGGGAATTGGGGGTTTATTCGATCGCCTACAAATTCTCAGAAGGCAGCCCAACCGTCGGCCCCTCTTTCTCTGCCTCCTCTTCATGCAAATCATGGGGATAGGGGCCTGTCCCGAGGAAGCAGTATATCCTTTGCGTCGGGCTCGTCAGAGTCATGAAAGGGAAAAAAAAGGATCCTGCTAGTCCGTGGTGAGTAATAGCAGACGGTAGCGGCAACATTATGTACAAAATAAGTTTAAAAAACAAGTTGCAAACAACGCAAATAAACGAACAAAAAATACCCAATCGGCTGGGGGCACATAAAATGTCCGCCTTCTTCTCCAGCACCATCATACATACAGTCGTAAATATGTTAATTGCAATTTATTTTCAAATAATTGGTCGCTGGTGCAAAGTATTAGCAATTTCTATAAGTGTAGTTATCAGCTATGAGTTTCCCGCTATTGAGCGGCCCCCACCCCCTTTCCTTTGTCTTCCAAGCCATCATATCGGTTTCATCTGCTAGGGTCTTTTTCTTTGTATCATGTAATACCCCATGTATGAAATAATTGTGTGTTTTCATATATTTCTGTGACTTGATTAGTTAGTTAGTAAATAAATAATTAAACCAATTTGTATATCGCTGATTCATGATTTAGGCTAGGGTTCGTGCATATGTCCAAGAGTTTGCAACGTTCAGTAATGAGTATTAGGTAATAATAATACATTAATACATGACCTGTACGGTAGTGTATCCAACTACCAGAGCTTCTCTACATGGCTGAAGAGCTCTGCAGATGGAGAGACAAGGGATGTATGAAGGCACTGTTGTGGAGCAAGACTTTGCTGCAGGAACTTTAAAGGGCCTTGAAGAGTCTATCCGAGCTGAGTCTTGATGACGGAACCCCGCCAGGGGGGCCCGAACACACTGTCTCTGTCGGGGTGATTAGATGGGGATAGTCTGATCCGATGAGCAGTAACAGCTGCACCTGATCCAGCGGTTGAAGGGGTAGGCCTTTGAGGTGCCGATGTCTTTTCTGAAGGGCTCCTGTGCAAGGCCCAACTCTTTAGCTGTGAAATAGTACATATTTACAACAGACAGTATTTAGCTCCAAACAACAAGACATCAGGATTTTGGGACTTGATTAAATTTAGCTGCACACACAATAAACATAGAAAGAAAAGCAATTTATTCTAAGGAGGAGAGAAAAACAGGTTGGTCATCAGAATGGAAACTACAGACTGCCTGATCGTTTATTACGCCAAGTCCCGGGGAAAAAATCTGCTGATTGTCTAATAAAATTATGATAATAGGTGGGACCTTATTCAAATAGGAAAACTAAAAGAAAGTTGGGGTCTTGGAAAGAAGATGAGCTGGCTGTTTTTACACAACTCATTGGCTCAAACGCATTAAGGAAAGAAATTCCACAAATTAACTTTTAACAAGGCACACCTGTTAATGGAAATGTATTCCAGGTGACTACCTCATGAAGCTGGTTGAGAGAATACCAAGAGTATGCAAAGCTGTCATCACGGCAAAGGGTGGCTACTGAAGAATCGAAAATTAAAAATATATATTTTCATTTGTTTAACATTTTTAAGTTACTATATGTGTTATTTCATAGTTTTAATGTCTTCACTGTTATTCTACAATGTAGAAAATAGTAAAAATAAAGAAAAACCCTGGAATGAGTAGGTGTGTCCAAACATTTGACTGGTACTGTATTTCTGGATATCTGACATTTTATTAAAAGTTGGCAAATCCCAGGAAACGTTGCAGTTGCACTCTGGACGTAGGCTGGGGCCAATCCACCACAGAAAAACCATTGAATGAGTGGATGTGTCCAAACTTTTCACTGGTACTGTATATAGATAAAGATATCCTAGCTAATGACAGATCACGTCAATTTGGCTAGTTAACTAGATAACTTTCAGGGGATAGACTAGATAGATATCTCCAAATTTTGTTTGCCATCTATAGAGGTGATGACAATAGTCAGACAGACAACTTAACAGGACGAGTTTTGACTCTCATACTTGCTGATGTCAAGCTCTTTCCAAAAGCCTAATCTCGGATGAAGCTCGACACAAAACGTGGCGGTGCAACTTTTATGTTCCACAGTTCCGTAAAAAATTCCAAAAGGTCCCTTTCACAAGTCAGAATGTTGAATAAACTTACTCTGCCGATTTGTCTGTGGTGTTGGTCATTCAGTTGGTTCACATTTTTGACAAAATATCCACAGGAAACCAACTTCAAAACGAGGGTCTCTGTGTGTGGCAATCAAAATTTGTTTGCTTGTGACCAAAGGCACAAGACAGAGGTGTATGCATGTAACATACATCTGCAGGTGTTTACATGGTTTTTGCCAGGTGATATAACTTTCAACGGCAGGACCGGCAACAGGTAAACAAGACTTTCCCTGTGTATATTTTGTCTCAGATTTCCAGTGGCTGAAGGACCAGTCGCACAAATAACCGGTAGAGCAGGACCGGCAACAGGTAAACAAGACTTTCCCTGTGTATATTTTGTCTCAGATTTCCAGTGGCTGAAGGACCAGTCGCACAAATAACCGGTAGAGTGAGCTCAAATGCAATTCTATTCAACATTCTGGCTTGTAAGTAAAACTTATGTTTCAGACTGTATATCAAGTATTAGTATAAAAGTCTGATTTTATTAGGCAAGATAAATGACACAAAGTAGTTTTTTTGTCAGCGATCGTATCTTGAAATACATGGTCAAATGATGTTTCATGAGAGGCATGCAGTTAGTTGCTGCATAACTCTGACGATAGAGCTAAATGTGTGCAATTGTTTCCTATTGAATAATCAGACGTGTAGTTCTGCCACTCTTCAAGAGGTCATTACATCAAAACCATATAGTTGTAACTTTTATTTGACAATCCCTTGAAAACGGCACACAGTTGGTTTTAGTGGAGCTGGGGGTCTCCCTGCCCCAGTGCAGGAAAATTGAACATTCTGCACCTTACTATGACGTTTATTGATGACAACCTACTGTCACACATTTACAGACCAAGGCCAAACGTGATCCCCTTTTCATAGAAAGACATGTCAGTCTTATAACAATAGACAATAAGAGATACAATAAAATATATCAAACCATATGTTGAACCTTCACAGAAATCATGATTATGTCAATGTCATATCTGTGTAAAAAAAAAGGCTTTATAGTGATTATTGGTTTTCTTCCCAAGGCCAGTACTCCCATCCCCTCCACTACACCATCTCTCCAACCTCCCCTCACCCCCTTCACCCCACATTTCTACTAACCTGTACCCCCACACATTGACTCAGTACCGGTACCCCCTGTATATAGCTAGTTATTGTTATTTTGTGTTACTTTTTTAATATATTTTTTTACTTTAGTTTATTTGGTAAATATTTTCTTAACTCTTTCTTGAACTGCACTGTTGGTTAAGGGCTTGTAAGTAAGCATTTCACGGTCATGTCTACACTTGTTCTATTCGGCACATGTGACAAAGTTTGATTTGATCTCCCCAGCCTCTACACTTCATTAATCCTCGCCCCTCCAATCTGCATCTCCAAAATGTTGGAATAAAGTAGGCTAATGTAATTGGCATATATCAAATTCTTGTTTATACTGAAACCGTAATATTAATTGTAAAGCAATAGTCGTGTGTGTGTGTGTGTGTGTGTGTGTGTGTGTGTGTGTGTGTGTGTGTGTGTGTGTGTGTGTGTGTGTGTGTGGTCACCTAGATTATAATTTCAGCACCGATTTGATTGGGACAGTGCGCTGCTTTGAGACAAGCGTGGGGGACTCATCAAGATAAATCAATCAATGTCAGATTTTTGTTTTTACTGAATCTCCGTTTGGATATTTGGTAACAATTAGACTGGGGAAATGTTAGCTAAATTAAGTTATTCTAGTTTGCTCATATATTAGCTTACCAGAACATTTTGCTAGCATGCTAAACAGTGGATTTAGCTCTTCAGCCTATGCTCCCGACCAAAAGCCTGTGACTAATCATTCAATGTGATTTCGTTTCACTAAATCTCTGTCTTCGTATTCGGTGAATTGATCTCTGGCTGGACAAGTGGAAGTGGTGGCTCATTTATTCGTTTGCTCATCTATCACTAATCAGAAACAATTTAGCATGCAATCATATAGCCTAAATCAAGTGTATTATATATATATATCAACTCACGAATAGTAGTTCACTAAAACCCAAAACCCTGACTAATGTCTCGCATGAAAATTACAAATAATTCTGTAATCCATAGGTTACATTATCAAAGCACGTCTCGCCAGTGCATGTCAAAATACCGGTATAACATTTACCCCGCTTCTTAGCGCTACCTCGTGTTACTGCTCATATGAGAGCTTCCGTATAGAATGTGTGATCAACAAACGGTATAAGAGTAGATATGGATTTTTTTTAAACATTCTGCCCCGGTTAAGATACCTTGATTTCTAAACAATTTCCTCTCCATCTCCCCGTTATTCATGAGCTAATTCATGAGCCATCTGTATAATCATCAACTCGATTTTGTCAAATAGGAGATATTCTGTCATTCGTTGGAGGTTGTTTAGCAACTTTGGTGATTTGACTTTTGTTTGACTGCGGATACAAAGTTTATATGACTCGACAACGCTATAGCCTATTCGGGGTGCGCGCTGGGCGTCCTGAGCGCGCCCTGTACCGAAATACCCTAGGCCTACTGCTGAAATGCGCTGAATTAATTGAGGAATATATAAAGGTTGGAATTTAAGAACGGTCTGTTTCGCAATTAACATCAATTAAATGCCGATCAAAGTTACTCTTATCATTAGTAAATATTAGTTTCACTTGCAGTCCAATCTTTACATAGTGGTGCAGGCAATGTGGCGCAGCAACAAAATTATTTTGGGAGAACACTGGCATAGTGACCATCTCTTGTTTTTTTACGCTTTAAATGGGCACTTCCGATATTTTTTTTAGCGATTTCCTTAGACTCTCGGGATAAATATGAATTATGCCCGGTATTGAAACCTGTTAGATTTTCGGGGAAAAATGAATCCCTAGAATTGACACTATATACATGTCTACAGTTGAAGTCGGAAGTTTACATACACCTAAAAGAAAAACACTTAAACGCAGTTTCACAATTCCTGACATTTAAATCCTAGTAAAAATTCCGTGTTTTAGGCCAGTTAGGATCACCACTTTATTTTAAGAATGTGAAATGTCAGAATAATAGTAGAGAGAATTATTTATTTCAGCTTTCATTTCTTTCATCACATTCCCAGTGGGTCAGAAGTTTACATACACTCAATTGGTATTTGGTAGCATTGCCTTTAAATTATTTAAGTTGGGTCAAACGTTTCGGGTTGCCTTCCACAAGCTTCCCACAATAAGTTGGGTGAATTTTGGCCCATTCCTCCTGACAGAGCTGGTGTAACTGAGTCAGGTTTGTAGGCCTCCTTGCTCGCACATGCTTTTTCAGTTCTACCAACAAATGTTCTGTAGGATTGAGGTCAGGGCTTTGCGATGGCCACTCTAATACCTTGACTTTGTTGTCCTTAAGCCATTTTATTTCTCCAAAAAGTACGATCTTTGTCCCCATGTGCAGTTGCAAACTGTAGTCTGGCTTTTCTATGGCGGTTTTGGAGCAGTGGCTTCTTCCTTGCTGAGCGGCCTTTTGGGTTATGTCGATACAGGACTCGTTTTACTGTGGATATACATACTTTTGCGCCTGTTTCCTCCAGCATCTTCACAGGGTCCTTTGCTGTTGTTCTGTGATTGATTTGCACTTTCCGCACCAAAGTACATTCTTCTCTAGGAGACAGAATGCATCTCCTTCCTGAGCGGTATGGTCCCATGATGTTTAACTTTGTCACGATCGTCGTAAGGAGCGGACCAAAATGCAGCGTGGTATGTGTTCATGATGATTGTTTTATTAAAGAAAACACTGAATACAAACTATACAAAACAATAAACGAATAACGACCGTGAAGCTATAATGAGAACTGTGCTGACACAAGCAACTAACATAGACAATCACCCACAAACAAACAGTGAAACCCAGGCTACCTAAGTATGATTCTCAATCAGAGACAACCAATGACACCTGCCTCTGATTGAGAACCATACTAGGCTGAAACATAGAAATCCCAAAATCATAGAAAAACAAACAGACTGCCCACCCCAACTCACGCCCTGACCATACTAAATAACGACAAAACAAAGGATATAAAGGTCAGAATGTGACAAACTTTCGTACTATTTTTTGTACAGATGAACATGGTACCTTCAGGCATTTGGAAATTACTCCCAAGGATGAACCAGAGGTCTACAATTTATTTTCTGAGGTCTTGGCTGATATCTTTTGATTTTACCATTATGTCAAGCAAAGAGGCACTGAGTTTGACGTTAGGCCTTGAAATACATCCACAGGTACACCTCCAATTGACTCAAATAATTTAAATTAGCCCATCAGAAGCTTCTAAAGCCATGACATAATTTTCTGGAATTTTCCAAGCTGTTTAAAGGCACAGTCAACTTATTGTATGTAAACCTCTGGCCCACTGGAATTGTGATACAGTGAATAATAAGTCAAATAATCTGTCTGTAAACAATTGTTGGAAAAATTACTTGTGTCATGCACAAAGTAGATGTCCTAACCGACTTGCCAAAACTATAGTTTGTTAACAAGAAATTAGTGGAGTGGTTGAAAAAATAGTTTTAATGACTCCAACCTAAGTGTATGTAAACTTCCGACTTCAACTATATATGTGGTCCTGGCCTGTGTCACAAGGCTCATATGCCTGAGTGGATGGGGTCGCTGCTCCTTTTACGCAAAGAGCCATTTAGCAGATGCTTTTATCCAAATAAACTTAGTCATACATACATGCATACATATGAGATTGAAGAACACATTGGGAGGGATCTTAGACCAGTCCTCCACACATAATTGTTCCAGATCCCTTGATATCCTAAGTTCTGCGCTTATGGACGGCCCTCTTCAATTCAAACCAAGGGTTTTCAATGGGGTTCAAGTCCGGAGACTGAGATGGACATTTCAAAATGTTGAATTAGAGGTCAATTAATAATTTCTTTGTGGATTTTGATTAGTGCTTGTGGTTATTGTCTTGCTGGAAGATCCACTTGCGGCCAATTGTCAGCCCCCTGGCAGAGGCAAGCAGGTTTTTGGTTAAAATGTCCTGGTACTTGGTAAAGTCCATGATGTTGTTGACCTTAACAAGGGCCCCAGGACCAGTAGAAGCACAAAAGCACAAATAACATCAAAGATCCACCACCATAGTTTGCTGTAGGTATGAGGTACTTTGCTGCATTTGTTTTTCAACGCCAAACCCACCACTAATGTGCATAGCCAAAAAGCTCTATTTTCATGTCATCTGACCATATCTTCGGTTCCAATCCAAGTGCCAATGCCGTTTATAAAACTCTAGGCGGTGCTATGGTCAGATGACATGAAAATAGAAAATTTGTCCCTCGTATTTAAATATTTTTTAGATAAATATCTTGCCTTAAAACTCGGATGTATTAGATTTGTCATTCATGTTAGCATGTGTTGGGATGGTTTCTGTGGACTTCTGTCCAGTTACTGTATAGACATTTAGCATTTCGCCACAGTTAGAGCGGCGCAGCGGTCTAAGGCACTGCATTTCAGTTCAAGAGGCGTCAGTATCGAGTCCAGGCTGTATCACATCTGGCCGTGATTGGGAGTACCAATACAATTCGCCCAGCGTCGAAGGGGTTTGGCCGGAGTAGGCAGTCATTGTAAAGAAGAATTTGTTCTTAACTGACTTGCCTAGTTACATAAAAACTATGCTAGCTGGCTAGCTCCGTCGATTGTGGGGTTATGCTAAGGCGAGCATGGACTGTATGAAAAGTTAAATATGTTTTTATTTCATGATATCCAGATCCTGTGCCGTAAATGCAGTTAGCTAGATAATTTCACCAAGACAATGTGTGTGTTTCCCCAAGTATGTCACTCAGTAATAATGACTTATATGTCACTATAGTGACATAATACATGTCACTTTTTTTTAAAACTAGGCAAGTCAGTTAAGAACAAATTCTTATTTACAATGACAGCCTAGCAACAGTGGATTAACTGCCTTGTTCAGGGGCAGAATGACAGATTTCTATCTTGTCATCTCGGTGATTCGATCTAGCAACCTTACTGGCCCAACATTCTAACCACTAGGCTACCTGCCGCCCCACTATAGTGACGCATGGAGGGAAACTGGCCTCTGCTGCTGCTCAGGTACTGATCAACACTAATGAAGTCCAGAAAAATCTTTAGAAAATAAACTGTTAGATCTATCGGTTATAACTTGGTACCACCCCGTTACATTAATTAAGAAGAAATAGTACACTGTCTCTAGCTACCTACATTAGTGTGACTAAAAAAGGTCAGTGAAATGAACATTACAAGATTTTACAGTACATAATCCACTCTCATATCCACATAATACTCTGTCACTCTTGGAGCCTGTGAATTTAAAACATACTTTTGTATATATAGTGCAGAGGTCGACCGATTAATCGGAATGGCCGATTAATTAGGTTTTCATAACAATCGGTAACAGGCATTTTTGGACACCGATTATGTCCGATTACATTGCGCTCCACGAGGAGACTGCGTGGCAGGCTGACTATCTGTTATTCGAGTGCAGCAAGGAGCCAAGGTAAGGTGCTAACTAGCGTTAAACTTATCTTTAAAAAAACAATCAATCTTAACATAATCACTGGTTGATGACATTACTAGTTTATCTAGCTTGTCCTGCGTTGTATAATCGATGCAGTGCCTGTTAATTTGTCATTGAATCACAGCCTACTTTGCCAAACGGGTGATTTAACAAGCGCATTCGCAAAAAAAGCACTGTCGTTGCACCAATGTGTACCTAACCATAAACATCACTGCCTTTCATAAAATCAATACACAAGTATATATTTTTAAACCTGCATATTTAGTTAATGCTAACATGAATGACTTTTAACTAGGGAAATGGTTTCACTTTTTCTTGCATTCTGTACAAGCAGAGTCAGGGTATATGCAGCCGTTTGGGCCGCCTGGCTCGTTGCGAACTGTGTGAAGACCATTTCTTCCTAACAAAGACCGGAATTCGTTTGCCAGAATTGTACATAATTATGACATAACATTGAAGGTTGTGTAATGTAAAAGCAATATTTAGACTTATGGATGCCACCCGTTAGATAAAATACAGAACGATTCCGTATTTCACTGAAGGAATAAACATTTTGTTTTCGAAATTATAGTTTCCGGATTTGTCCATATTAATGACCTAAGGCTCGTATTTCTGTGTGTTATTATATTATAATTAAGTCTTTGATTTGATAGAGCAGTCTGACTGAGTGGTGGTAGGCAGCAGCAGACTCGTAAGCATGAATTCAAACAGCACTTTCGTGCATTTGCCAGCAGCTCTTCGCTGTGTTTCAAGCATTACGCTGTTTATGACTTCAAGCCTATCAACTCCCGAGATTAGGCTGGCAATACTAACGTACCTATTAGAACATTCAATAGTCAAAGGTATATGAAATACAAATGGTACAGTGCCTTGCGAAAGTATTCGGCCCCCTTGAACTTTGCGACCTTTTGCCACATTTCAGGCTTCAAACATAAAGATATAAAACTGTATTTTTTTGTGAAGAATCAACAACAAGTGGGACACAATCATGAAGTGGAACGACATTTATTGGATATTTCAAACTTTTTTAACAAATCAAAAACTGAAAAATTGGGCGTGCAAAATTATTCAGCCCCCTTAAGTTAATACTTTGTAACGCCACCTTTTGCTGCGATTACAGCTGTAAGTCGCTTGGGGTATGTCTCTATCAGTTTTGCACATCGAGAGACTGACATTTTTTCCCATTCCTCCTTGCAAAACAGCTCGAGCTCAGTGAGGTTGGATGGAGAGCATTTGTGAACAGCAGTTTTCAGTTCTTTCCACAGATTCTCGATTTGATTCAGGTCTGGACTTTGACTTGGCCATTCTAACACCTGGATATGTTTATTTTTGGACCATTCCATTGTAGATTTTGCTTTATGTTTTGGATCATTGTCTTGTTGGAAGACAAATCTCCGTCCCAGTCTCAGGTCTTTTGCAGACTCCATCAGGTTTTCTTCCAGAATGGTCCTGTATTTGGCTCCATCCATCTTCCCATCAATTTTAACCATCTTCCCTGTCCCTGCTGAAGAAAAGCAGGCCCAAACCATGATGCTGCCACCACCATGTTTGACAGTGGGGATGGTGAGTTCAGGGTGATGAGCTGTGTTGCTTTTACGCCAAACATAACGTTTTGCATTGTTGCCAAAAAGTTCAATTTTGGTTTCATCTGACCAGAGCACCTTCTTCCAAATGTTTGGTGTGTCTCCCAGGTGGCTTGTGGCAAACTTTAAACAACACTTTTTATGGATATCTTTAAGAAATGGCTTTCTTCTTGCCACTCTTCCATAAAGGCCAGATTTGTGCAATATACGACTGATTGTTGTCCTATGGACAGAGTCTCCCACCTATGCTGTAGATCTCTGCAGTTCATCCAGAGTGATCATGGGCCTCTTGGCTGCATCTCTGATCAGTCTTCTCCTTGTATGAGCTGAAAGTTTAGAGGGACGGCCAGGTCTTGGTAGATTTGCAGTGGTCTGATACTCCTTCCATTTCAATATTATCGCTTGCACAGTGCTCCTTGGGATGTTTAAAGCTTGGGAAATCTTTTTGTATCCAAATCCGGCTTTCAACTTCTTCACAACAGTATCTCGGACCTGCCTGGTGTGTTCCTTGTTCTTCATGATGCTCTCTGCGCTTTTAATGGACCTCTGAGACTATCACAGTGCAGGTGCATTTATACGGAGACTTGATTACACACAGGTGGATTGTATTTATCATCATTAGTCATTTAGGTCAACATTGGATCATTCAGAGATCCTCACTGAACTTCTGGAGAGAGTTTGCTGCACTGAAAGTAAAGGGGCTGAATAATTTTGCACGCCCAATTTTTCAGTTTTTGATTTGTTAAAAAAGTTTGAAATATCCAATAAATGTCGTTCCACTTCATGATTGTGTCCCACTTGTTGTTGATTCTTCACAAAAAAAAATACAGTTTTATATATTTATGTTTGAAGCCTGAAATGTGACAAAAGGTCGCAAAGTTCAAGGGGGCCGAATACTTTCGCAAGGCACTGTATAGAAAGAAATAGTCCTATAATAACTACAACCTAAAACTTCTTACCTGGGAATATATAAGACTCATGTTAAAAGGAACCACCAGCTTTCATATTTTCTCATGTTCTGAGCAAGGAACTTAAACGTTAGCTTTTTTACATGGCACATATTGCACTTCTTCTTTCTTCTCCAACACTTTGTTTTTGCGTTATTTAAACCAAATTGAACATGTTTCATTATTTATTTGAGACTAAGTTGATTTTATTTTTGTATTATATTAAGTTAAAGTAAGTGTTTATTCAGTATTGTTGTAATTGTCATTATTACAAATAGATATATATATATATAAAATCATCCGATTAATCGGTATCAGCTTTTTTTGGTCCTGCAATAATCGGTATCAGTATCGGCGTTGAAAAATCATATAGAGTATGTCAACACCCCTTCAAATGAGTGGATTTGGATATTTCAGCCACACCCATTGCTGACAGGTGTATAAAATAGAGCACGCAGCCATGCAATTTCCAAAAACAAACATTGGCAGTAGAATGGCCTTACTGAAGAGCTCAGTGACTTTCAACATTCAGGATGCCACCTTTCCAACAAGTGAATTCATCAAATTTCTGCCTTTTTAGAGGTGCACCAGTCATCTGTAAGTGCTGTTATTGTGAAGTGGAAACGTCTAGGAGCAACAACTGCTCAGCCGCGAAGTGGTAGGCCACACAAGCTCACAAAACAGGACCGCTGAGTGCTGCAGAGTGTAGTGCGTAAAAATCGTCTGTCCTTGGTTCCAACACTCATTACCCAGTTCTCGGGAGCTACATGAAATGGGCGGAGCAGCCATACACAAGCCTCTGCTGTGCATACCATGCGCAATGCCAAGCGTTGGCTGGAGTGGAGTAAAGCTCACCGCCTTTGGACTCTGGAGCAGTGGAAACGTGTTCTCTGGAGTGATGAATTATGCTTCACCTTCTGGCAGTCCAACGAATCTGGGTTTGGCGGATGCCAGCAGAACCTGCCCGAATGCATAGTGCCAATTGTAAGGTTTGATGGAGGAGCAATAATAGTCTGGGGCTGTTTTTCATGGTTCGGGCCAGGTCCCTTCGTTCCAGTGAAGGGAAATCTTAACGCTACAGCATGACATTCTAGATGATTCTGTGCTTCCAAATTTGTGGCAACAGTTTGGGGATAGCCGTTTCCTGTTTCAGCATGATAAATGTCCCCGTGCACAAAGCGAGTTCCATACAGAAATGGTTTGTTGAGATCGGGGTGGAAGAACTTGACTGGCCTGCACAGAGCCCTGACCTCAACCCCATCGAATACCTTTGGGATGAATTGGAACGCCGACTGCGAGCCAGGCCTAATCGCCCAACATCAGAGCACAACCTCGCTAACGCTCTTGTGGCTGAATGGAAGCAAGTCCCCGCAGCAATGTTCCAACATGTAGTGGAAAGCCTTCCCAGAAGAGTGGAGGCTGTTATAGGAGCAAAGGGGGGACCAACTCCATAATAATGCACATTATTTTGGAATGAGATGTTCAGCTAGCAGGCGTCCACATACTTTTGGTCATATAGTGTAATTGTCAGTGCTTAATTTCATGCTACTCAGTCAAACAGTCACAACACTTTATTCCCCAGCAAAAATGACATTCTCTCTCTCTCTCTCTCTCTCTCTCTCTCTCTCTCTCTCTCTCTCTCTCTCTCTCTCTCTCTCTCTCTCTCGCTTTGGAGTTAGCTGTAGTAACATCTGTGGTGGTGCTGGTACACCTGCCAAACCAACTGGTGTAATTAATGACAACACTGTATACAGCCAACCACTTGGATCGTAATCAAGACAAATTAGCTTTGTAGGCGGGTGTAACAATGGTCAAACGGACTGAGACAGGACACGGGAGGACTGTATTTCTAACTCTTGATTGCTTTATTTCTGGAGACACACTGGGAAGACGCATGCGCACACGCACACACACACAGGAAGTCCTCTAGATAACTGCAGTGATGACACAGGATCTCCAGCAATGGTAAAATAAACTTTAATGAGGTACAATAATACACATAATATTGTTCTCAATTAGATAAAACATGCTACAATTTAATATAGCTACATGTTACAATATGATCGTGTAGTTTTTACAATAGTGTTCAATTCAAAATTAAAACACAAAACTTATGTGTGATCCTATACTTTTACAATAGTGCAGCATCTAATTAATTCACAATGTTCCACAATAACAAGAGACATTTTCTATTTCAGTGAAAATGCCCGAGAAGCCGGGGTTTGTTGGATATATTGGCACGGGTGTTGTTAGGCCCGATACGAAGTCGATAATAACAATAACCAGCATTCTAAAAGTGAACCCGGAATGCATACAATTCTACAAAAACAAAATAACTCTGTCAGCACGCCATTCTAGGTTTACAGTAAGCAAACTAACAGCTGGCTAGCTAATAGCTTGCTGACAGAATACATTCATGATGAAAATATACATAAAAATACCTGTGAAGACGCACAGATTGTGAAGGTGAAATTCTCTTGGTAATTGCAGATTATGACAGGATCTGTATATCACAAAATAAAAACATATTTCACTTTTCATAGAGTCTGTGCTAGCGTTAGCATAGCTAGCATAACAGTAAAGTCATAGTTACTGGACAGTAGTCCAAATAACCCATCACAACACATGAGTTTTACAACAAATAGTTATTTATCTAAAAATGATCAAAATACAACAGACAGACACAATACATTTCTCCAACAATGGTAAATTAAACTAAGCTGGAAATCGCAAAGACCAGGATGTAACCACAGAACTGCCATACCACATTACACCAGTAGAGGCCACTAGTCTCATAAAACATGATTAACATGAAAAACAAATAATTTTGGTGAAAGTCACTCAACTCAACAAGGACGTTTCTAACCCTGTTACACGGATCTGCTCGTGATTACGTGTCAAATGTTTCAACACAGATTCATGCTCACTCACACACACACACACACACACACACACACACACACACACACACACACACACACACACACACACACACACACACACACACACACACAGAGGGAAACTGTGATTGTGATTAATGTTCCAATGCTGCAGCTACTTCCAGGTGCAGTTCTGACTGACAGATAGGAAGGAAACGCTGGACAGCTCTTCTGCATCATTAGCTACTGAACATCACTCATTCTCTCTTTCCCTATCTCTCTCTCTGTCTCTCTTTTTCTTGTTTTCCATTTGTCTATATCATTTTGTATATCTCACTCACTCTGTCATTCTTTCATTCTCTCTTTCATAATACTATGTTGTTGAAAATAAGTGGAACTAAGAGTATGGCTATTTGCCCCACCCTAGGGGTGGCAGGTAACCTAGTGGTTAGAGTGTTGGTCCAGTAACCGAAAGGTTGCTGGATTGAATCCCCAAGCTGACGAGGTAAAAATCTGTTGTTCTGCCCCTGAACAAGGCAGTTACCCCACTGTTCCCCGGTAGGCCGGCATTGTAAATAAAAATGTGTTTTTGCCTAGTTAAATAAAGGTTCAAAAAATTAAACTCTGCCTTTCCTCTTCTACTTATCTCACCTCTGATCGATGTGGGGACATGGTGTACATTACCGCTCTGTTAATCCACAAGGGCAGTCCAATATCTGAATATTTAGTCTAGGCTTTAGAGTCCAAGACCTCCCAACAATCCTCTAAACCCCACCTTGAATAATTATGCAATTATCCAAAATTACTGGAAGCATGAATAACTTCCAAGACAATTAAGCCAGAAGGCCTGTCTGAACACATTCTGTCCTGCCATGGCACCAAGCCTCACTAAGCTGAGGCTCTACTGTTTGTTGTAAAGCACCTGGTGGAAAACAACATTGTTCCTAAGCTTTTAGTGAAGATTAAGGTAGATAAAGACCCTTAACTGTTATTAGTTGAGCTGATCATGTCATTTCCTGGTAGTGAATGGTCCTGCAACGTTCCATTCACGTCAGAGGAGAAGTGTTTGTGGGTTTTGTGTAAGGGCGGGCCAGGGAGGGAGGGAGCAGAGAGGACAATCTGATCTGTCAACCAGAGGGTCAAGTGTGCTGTGCATGTAAGGATGCACTTTGAGTTATATACCTTGTGTGCCTAAGACTTATCCTGAGGAATTTTTGACCCACATACACATGGGCTGTGATCCTGAACTGAGCATTCAAAAGTAGTGTACAGTACACATATCCACATGTTCAAGAAGTATCTCATTGGAATAGATAGCCAGACATTGAACTGTACAGTACGTTTCCATTCATTTAGAAACAGGCCATTTGACACATTGTGTAGAAAGCTTCCATATAGTTTCTTGTGTGTAACATTTCAACCAGAAGGTCTTGTTAGTATTTGTTGAGCATCTACAGCGTCTCTCAAAATAAAGTGTTAGAAAAACTCTTAACTGGCTCTTATAGTGCAACATTTGCTTAATTGTGCTGAGCGATTGACCAACATTATTTTTAGGAGGGTTATTAACCTCAACTCATTGACCGATGTAGGTTAAATTACTTGAATTCCAATTAGTTCTGTTTTTTTTCAGATCCCAAAGTGTCCATTTTTCTAGAGAGAAATCAAATCATTCACGAGAGAGTGAGACGATGGGCTGAAGGGAGTTATATTTTTCATTAAGCAAATATTCAGCCTAGTTGAGCACAGAACCGTGTTAATTAACCATAACCATAATGACCATAATCCATTGTGCATGTTTTTTCAGTCTCGAACAGAGATGGAAACACTTTAACGCCTGCTACAGTTAGGTTAGATACACACAGATCGCATGGACCACATGAGAGACGAAAGTACACAACACAACTAAGAGGGAGAGAGGGATACAGTAGAGACAGTTCGTGAAAGTATGCTCTATCTACTTTTGAAGAGCTAGTAAAATGATTTCGTCAGACAGCACTGTGGCATGCTTAGGCAGACTAGTCTAACTAAATAGTATGACTACAGACAGTATAGTATGGGGAGCAGAGAGAGCATTGTCTGGCTGTTTGGCTGCTACTTCCTGACAGAGATGAGATGATGACTTTTAAGGAATGAAAAAGAATAAAGTTCATGAACATAAAAACAAAGTAATATACACAACTGAAATATTGTATTATTTCATAGTAATTTCCTATTTTTCTATTGATGTCTACCCAATGTATACCTGACAGAGACAATTGAATATTTTCCATGTTTTGGCAATTGAATGTTCACTATTTTTGGCTTTGGAATTTCAATTAAAAGCAAATCATGTTAATGTAATTCTTTCATAATTCTTTAAATGTAAAAAAATAAAAAAATAAAAATACTGTTTTTTTATAAATCCAAAAGCACTAAGCACTCAGAACTATTGCTTAATCTTACAAATTCTGTCAGAGAAACGAGCCATGCCCACCTGGAAAACTGGCAGCCGTTGGAAGCCGGCGCCCTGTGGGCAGACTCCTGTGTTTACTCAAATGTCTAGCAGATAACGCTGTCAGGCCTGTCTGTAAACAAAAGCGGTGATGGCGGCCTCCAAAAACACTTGCCAGCATTTTAGAGGGGGAAAAAAATGCAGTATTTTTCAGTTTCCAAATTGGATCTGGGCCTGAGGGGCGAGGGAAGGAAGTGTGGACAGGAAGGTGGCACAGAGGGGGCAGGGGGGCAGAGGGAGGAGACAGAGGTAAGGGGGTAAGCGTTTAAGGGGGTGTGATGGCTGAACTTTGACCGGCTGGGATTTAAGGGCCGAACCTTTAGCCCTGGTTGTCAATATGCAGATTATTGCAGCGTAGATCTGACAGGCAGCCATCTGGCTATGGGCCCCTATGACACTCTGCCTGAACCCTGGGTCGTAAAAGTCTGTCAGAGGCTCTTATAAGAATATCATAATGTGGAGTTCATTTTTCCAAGTTAATGTACAAAACGGAGGAGTGTATCCAGTTGCCAAAGAAAACAATACTAAGCCCACATTTACCAGTAGAAATAAAACATGTCCGTTGATATTTTCATTTATATAAGCAAATTCATACATTCTCATACTGTGGTTGCTAGAGACGCAATCGTTCGATTAATTCGATATTCATGGAGGCAACACAGTCGTTTGTTCTTTTCGCTGGCAACGTTCCTATCCCTTGCTTGCTAGCTAACCAGCTAGCTATGGCTAATACAGTCACTACCTCCGCAGCCAGAATAATAGCAACGTAGCTGTTTTCTATTGACATTAATTTAGATACATCCATAACACTGAGCTGATAATGCCCAATTTTACCTGGCATAGCTAGAAAAATGTGTCTTCTCATCAGGACACTCGTCAACACTAACTGTTAATTACCAGGAGATTGTATTGCATATCAAACACTAGGCTAGAAGCTAGCTAAATCGTTTTTTGCTATTAAACTTGACAATATGACAACCAAATTAAAAAATACCCTTGCTGAAAACAGCTGGTCAAATTAAAAACATGTGGGAGGATTTGACAGCATAGTGCCACTTGCGTCATGACTGCAACAGTAGGGACCAGATAAATTCATGTTCATCACGTTAGCTAGGTCATCATCAGATGCTCTCCAAAAATATGTCTCTGCAAAAAACAAATCAATGCTAGCTAACTAGCGAGCTAAGTTTTTTCCTCATTGGACCTGCATTTACAATGTTGGATCTAATTTCAGTTTGTGTAGTTGTTGGTTTAGCTTTGTAGCAAGTACGGTCTGCATGTGTAGGTGTATATTTCTAGCCAATCAGAAATGAGTATTCAACAATGCTGTGGTATAATTAAGTAATAAGGCCCGAGGTGGTGTGGTATATGGCCAATATACCACGGCTAAGGGCTTTTCTTATGCACGACGCAACGCCGAAGAGAACCAGAGGCTACCCGAGTTCCCCCGAGAGTCTCCAAAGTCTGCCAATTCATTTCTTCCCGAGCCGATGCAACTAAGGAAGAACTAGGGACAAGTGGAAGACTGTCTTCAACATGGCCAGCAGTCACTACGAGTATTTGGCCTTACCAACACCACAGGCTCTGGTGAATGAGGTTCTCCGCAACATGTTGAACCGGTTTGTCTTCCTCTACCTCGTCAACGTCCTCATTTTCTCCTGCTCCACCCAAGAACACGTGCTTCACGTCCGACAGGTACTCTAACACCTCCTAGAGAACCAGCTTTTTGTGAAAGCAGAGACGTGCAAATTCCATCGCTCCACCATCCCCTTCTTGAGTTACATCATCGCTGCAGGGAGAGTACAGATGGATCCCGGGAAGGTGAGAGTGGTGGTGGATTGGCCCCAGCCTACGTCCAGAGTACAACTGCAACATTTCCTGGGATTCTCCAACTTTTATTGTCACTTTACATCCCTGCACCTTCTTCTCCCATCAACCCCTCAATGACACAGAGAAGAACGACGATGTGGGGAATCGTGTGCTTCTCGCGGTGAAGATGGCGTTGGAGGAGTGGAGGCACTCGCTGCTGGAGGGTGCGTAAAAACCATTCATTGTGTGGACAGACCACAAGAACCTGGAATATCTCCACACCGCCAAGCGTCTCAATTCCAGGCAAGCTAGGTGGGTCCTGCTTTTCACCCGGTTCAACTTCTCCCTCTCATACCGACTAGGATCCAAGAATGTCAAGCCGGATGCGCTGTCACGCCGCTATAGTCCTGTGGCTACACCGCTGGAACACGAGACCATCCGTCCCACCTTGTGCCTGGCGACGGCACTCAGCCAACGGACCCCGGCTCCCCGGTATCGTCTTGGGCAGAGGATATGGCTGTCCACCCGAGATCTGCCCCTCCGGGTGGCGTCCCGCAAACTTCCCCCTGGTTTATCAGCCCTTTCCCTATCTCCTAGATACTTAGCCCCTCTACTGTTCTTCTTCTGTTGCCTTGAACCCTCCATATTCATTCCACTTTTCATGTGTCTAGGATTAAACCTTCATGTCTCATCCCTTTGTCTCCTGGTCAACCGGCATACATGGTGAGGCCCTTCTTGAAGGTCGACCAAGTCTAGGACGCCAGGTGGCACCCCTAGGGGGAGGGGGGGGGGGGGGTACTGTCACACTCTGATCTGTTTTTACCTGTCTTTGTGCTTGTCTCAACGCCCCTCCAGATGTCTCCCATCTTCCTCATTATCCCCAGTGTATTTATACCGGTCTTCTCTATTTGTCTGTTGCCAGTTCATTTTGTTCGTGAAGCCTACCAGCGTTTTACCCCTTGCACCTTTCTTTTTCTAGTCCCTGGTTTCTAGTTTTCCCGGTTTTGACCATTTCTGCCTGCCCTGACCCTGAGCCTGCCTGCCGTTCTGTGCCTTGTCACATCACCCTGGATTATTCCTCTCTACCTGCCCTGACCTCGAGACTGCCTGCCGTTCTGTACCTCTGTTCTCGATTACTGACTTCTGCCCTTGACCTGTCGTTTTGCATGCACCCTGTTCAAGCAATAAACCTTTGTTACCTCGACACTGTCTGCATCCGGGTCTTCTCCTGAAACGTGATACAAGGTGCCTTATTGCCCTAATTAGGGTTACCAACATAATTAGGGCAGTAAAATTACATGTTTTGTCATACCCATGATATACCACGGCTTTCAGCCAATCAGCATTCAGGGCTCAAACCACCCAGTTAATAAGATAAGATAATTAGGTGGGTGCTTACATTTGTCAAAACATGAAACATAACACCATTTAAATATAGTTAGAATGTAGTTGTTTACATCAAACAGAAAAACAACAAAAGAGTTATATCAAGACATTTAGATTGAAGATACTGCACTTTGCTTTTGCATTACTCATATAGTTGTTTAATGTCATTACCCATGTAGTTGTTAACCGATATAGTTGTTTAAGTGTCGAGGGGGCAGTTAAACCTTTTGTCTTGCCAATTCACCCCCTGAATGTCTCAATTGCCTCAAGTCTTAAAAATCCTTCTTTAACATGTCTCCTCCCCTGCACCTACACTGATTGAAGTGGATTTAACAGGTGACATCAATAAGGGATCATATCTTTCTCCTGGATTCACCTGGTCAGTCTATGTCATGGAAAGAGCAGGTGTCTCAATTTTTTTGTACACACAGTGTAGATTCAGCCTCTTACAAATTGAAGGAAAACTGTGACCCTTTTCAGGAAACTAAGCGTATGTCACGGGGTCACTACTTCACAGGAGAGACATTTGAACGTAAACTTTTTTTAAATCAAAATGCGTTTTTTAGCAGAAATGCCTTCTCGAACATGTGAACGTTCATGTGCCTTAATAACAAATTTCAATGCCATCTGTAAATACGAATAAAATGGTTAAATTACGAGCCTAGTTGGTTTAGCCACATAAAAAGATTGGTCTGCCATATAACACACAGAAGTGTCTAGGTAATCCTGTCTAATGCGGCTTTTTTTAATGTATCGTATATTAAAACGATGTTGCTCTCCACTTTCTGGAGGACCGGGTTTTGAAATCAGTGAAATTTGAGTATGATACCTAAGGAGATGGAGAAAACACCTGTCTCCAGATTACATATTCAAACTAAGGGTAACCATGGCATCCAAAAGGAGAAACGTCCATCCATGAATGATATGAATGGGTAAGATAGTCTAGCTAGCTACATTTTCAGATATTACACGTTTCTAATTCTGACAGAAAGAGCCATTTGCTCACCTAGCTTACTGTAGCTAACATTGAACCTGGTTGGTTAGCTACCTCCAGATTCATGCATGGTAGTAACGTCATGAGTTGGGATTATGGTTCATTGTTTACCTAACGGTAACTAACACACTTTTGTACATCGCCCTGTTTCGAAGAGTTGACCTTATTTTAGCGCCCAAAAAACATAATACTTCCAGGTCAACTGTAATCTGAATACCATTGTAAAGCACAATTTCTCCCGATTGAAGAAGGCAATGCGCTCCGTCAGGGCTTGTCACGCCCTGACCTTAGAGAGCTTGACTATCATTGTCTCTGATTGGGAACCATACTGAGGTAGCTTTTTCCCTCCTATGTTTTGTGGGTAGTTATTTTCTGTTTAGTGTTTTTGGCACCTGACAGGACTGTTTCGGTTTTGTTTATTCTCTTTGTTATTTTGTTATAGCGTTCAGTTTAAATAAAAAGCATGAACACGTACCACGCTGCGCTTTGGTCCGATTATTCCTCATCTGACAACGACACCCATTACAGGTCTTTTAAAAAACATGACAGGTGGGGAAGCGCAACCTACTGCGTGATCGTGAAAGGGGGAGATACAGTGGGGCAAAAAAGTATTTAGTCAGCCACCAATTGTGCAAGTTCTCCCACTTAAAAAGATGAGAGAGGCCTGTAATTTTCATCATAGGTACACTTCAACTATGACAGACAAAATTAGGAAAAAAATATCCAGAAAATCACATTGTAGGATTTCTAATGAATTTATTTGCAAATTATGGTGGAAAATAAGTATTTGGTCACTTACAAACAAGCAAGATTTCTGGCTCTCACAGACCTGTAACTTCTTCTTTAAGAGGCTCCTCTGTCCTCCACTTGTTACCTGTATTAACGGCACCTGTTTGAACTTGTTATCAGTATAGGCAGCGTTAAAATTATCTTCAGAAGTAAACAGCGGCTGTAGTGGCTTATGAGAGTCATGATGGCTTGCAAAAAATGAATGCATAAATCTACGATAATTGAGAATTTCAATAAGCATTTTTCTACCACTGGCCATGCTTTCCACCTGGCTACCCCTACCACGGCCAACAGCTCTGCACCCCCCACAGCAACTTGCCCAAGCCTCCCCCACTTCTCCTTCACCCAAATCCAGATAGCTGATGTTCTGAAAGAGCTGCAAAATCTGGACATCTACAAATCAGCTGGGATAGACAATCTGGATCCTCTCTTTCTAAAATGATCCACCGCAATTGTTGCAACCCACATTACTAGCCTGTTCAACCACTCTTTCATGTCGTCAGGGATCATCGGTCATCTCCCTCTTCAAAAGAGGAAACACTCTAGACCCAAACTGTTACAGACTTATATCTATCCTACCCTGCCGTTCTAAAGTTTTCGAAAGCCAAGTTAACTTCTTGGCAGTATTTTCACGTCCGGATGAAATGCATGCCCAAATTCAACTGCCTGCTACTCATCCCAAGAAGATAAGATATGCATATGGATAGATTTCTAAAAACTGTTTGAATCATGTCTGTGAGTATAACAGAACTTATTTAGCAGGTGAAACCCTGAGGACAAACCATTCAGATTTTTTTGTTGTTGAGGTCCCACTCTTTTCAATGAGTTTTCATTGGGAAACCTTCTTACAGTTCCTATCGCTTCCACTGGATGTCAACAGTCTTTAGAAATTGGTTGAGGTTATTCCTTTGTGTAATGAAGAAGTACGGCCATCTTGAACGAGGGTCACTTGAAGTGTACTGTTAGATAGAGGCGCGAGTCAAGAAAGCATGCTTCAGTTTGTTTTCTTCCTGTATTGAACACAGACCATCCTGTCTTCAATTTTATCGATTATTTAAGTAAAAAAAATAGATAAAGTTGTATTACAAAAGTAGTTTAAAATGTTTTGGCAAAGTTTACAGGTAACTTTTGAGATATTTTGTGGTCACGTAGAGCAAGTTGGAACCGTTGTTTTTCTGTCTCAAACGCGCCAAATAAATTGACATTTTGGATATATATCGATGGAATTAATCAAACAAAAGGACCATTTGTGATGTTTATGGGACATATTGGAGTGCCAACAAAAGAAGCTTGTCAAAGGTATATTTTTATTTCTGCGTTTTGTGTCGTGCCTGCAGGGTTGAAATATTGTTTCTCTCTTTGTTTACTATGGTGCTATCCTCAGATAATAGCATCGTTTGCTTTCGCCGAAAAGCCTTTTTAAAATCTGACATGTTGGCTGGATTCACAACAAGTGTAGCTTTAATTTGATACCTTGCATGTGTGATTTAATGAAAGTTTGACTTTTATAGTAATTTATTTGAATTTGGCGCTCTGCATTTTCCCTGGCTATGTGTCCCACATATCCCAGAGAGGTTTACCTCTCTGAGCACGGAACCCAGTAGCGGGCTGAAATTCCACAACATACGGTGATCGCTACATAAATAGTCATATTAAACATTCATGAAAATACAAGTGTCTCACATGTATCGAATGCCTAGAATCTTGCTAATCCAACTTCGTTGTCAGATTTTAAAAAGGATTTACTGCGAAAGAATACAATGCGATTATCTGATGATAGAGCCCCATAAAAAACAACAATTTCAACCAGCACAGGTGTAACATAATCACAAACTGCATTAAAATAAATGGTTTACCTTTGACGATCTTCGTCTGTTTGCAATCCCAATGCTCATTGTTACACAATGAATGATCTTTTGTTTGATAAAATCTGTTTTTATAGCCTAACACAAAACATTTTGTGAACCGCTTGTGTCGTGAATTCCGTCTCATTCCATTTTCGACGACACATTCGAGGTAAATACACACACAGAACGTGACTTTTCCAGTCATGTAACACAACCAAACCTGATGGGTCATTTCGCGGGACGTATTGACTGAAAGAAACCGATTTGAAGACAACAAGTAATGACATCATTGTGCACCAATGATTTGCCCGGTGTTTCGTTGATTGACTGTATTTTAACCCAATGACCACTGATCGTCTTGAAATCTAGCTGGGTAGATAGCCAATGAGCGGAGGTAAACGGCAATAGGTCATGTTTATGTGTTGCAAGACCAACCCATGTAGTAAGCTCAGTAGATCAGTAGGAATAAAGACAGTAGATCTAGATGGTCTGTCATAATATATTCAACCTTATGTTCCCTGTACTCTATATATATATCTGTATATACAGTGCCTTGCGAAAGTATTCGGCCCCCTTGAACTTTGCGACCTTTTGCCACATTTCAGGCTTCAAACATAAAGATATAAAACTGTATTTTTTTGTGAAGAATCAACAACAAGTGGGACACAATCATGAAGTGGAACAACATTTATTGGATATTTCAAACTTTTTTAACAAATCAAAAACTGAAAAATTGGGCGTGCAAAATTATTCAGCCCCCTTAAGTTAATACTTTGTAACGCCACCTTTTGCTGCGATTACAGCTGTAAGTCGCTTGGGGTATGTCTCTATCAGTTTTGCACATCGAGAGACTGACATTTTTTCCCATTCCTCCTTGCAAAACAGCTCGAGCTCAGTGAGGTTGGATGGAGAGCATTTGTGAACAGCAGTTTTCAGTTATTTCCACAGATTCTCGATTGGATTCAGGTCTGGACTTTGACTTGGCCATTCTAACACCTGGATATGTTTATTTTTGAACCATTCCATTGTAGATTTTGCTTTATGTTTTGGATCATTGTCTTGTTGGAAGACAAATCTCCGTCCCAGTCTCAGGTCTTTTGCAGACTCCATCAGGTTTTCTTCCAGAATGGTCCTGTATTTGGCTCCATCCATCTTCCCATCAATTTTAACCATCTTCCCTGTCCCTGCTGAAGAAAAGCAGGCCCAAACCATGATGCTGCCACCACCATGTTTGACAGTGGGGATGGTGTGTTCAGCTGTGTTGCTTTTACGCCAAACATAACGTTTTGCATTGTTGCCAAAAAGTTCAATTTTGGTTTCATCTGACCAGAGCACCTTCTTCCACATGTTTGGTGTGTCTCCCAGGTGGCTTGTGGCAAACTTTAAACGACACCTTTTATGGATATCTTTAAGAAATGGCTTTCTTCTTGCCCCTCTTCCATAAAGGCCAGATTTGTGCAATATACTATGGACAGAGTCTCCCACCTCAGCTGTAGATCTCTGCAGTTCATCCAGAGTGATCATGGGCCTCTTGGCTGCATCTCTGATCAGTCTTCTCCTTGTATGAGCTGAAGGTTTAGAGGGACGGCCAGGTCTTGGTAGATTTGCAGTGGTCTGATACTCCTTCCATTTCAATATTATCGCTTGCACAGTGCTCCTTGGGATGTTTAAAGCTTGGGAAATCTTTTTGTATCCAAATCCGGCTTTAAACTTCTTCACAACAGTATCTCGGACCTGTTCCTTGTTCTTCATGATGCTCTCTGCGCTTTTAACGGACCTCTGAGACTATCACAGTGCAGGCGCATTTATACGGAGACTTGATTACACACAGGTGGATTGTATTTATCATCATTAGTCATTTAGGTCAACATTGGATCATTCAGAGATCCTCACTGAACTTCTGGAGAGAGTTTGCTGCACTGAAAGTAAAGGGGCTGAATAATTTTGCACGCCCAATTTTTCAGTTTTTGATTTGTTAAAAAAGTTTGAAATATCCAATAAATGTCGTTCCACTTCATGATTGTGTCCCACTTGTTGTTGATTCTTCACAAAAAAATACAGTTTTATATCTTTATGTTTGAAGCCTGAAATGTGGCAAAAGGTCGCAAAGTTCAAGGGGGCCGAATACTTTCGCAAGGCACTGTATCTGTTTATTATACCTGTTGATACAGGGCTCATATGTGAAACTATTCTAACTGAACATTTTCACAGTGACACATTTTCACAGTGACACTGACTCCGAATGGCAGCCCCCAGGGCCAAGGTGGGCAGCCCCCAGGGCCAAGGTGTCCATCCCCCACTGAAGCTGGTTCATCCAGCTCCTGCCACAAGTGGTGTTTATCTACCCAAATGTATTTCTGCAGGCATGGATGTGCCTCAGGGCCAAAAGGGCACAGCATGGAGGCGTCGCTGTGTTCTTTGCAAAATTAGGTCCCCCATCACCTGCGCCGCATGCTTGGTGACCCTCTGCTTTACAGCAGAAAGAGATTGCTATGGCACCTGGCATCAGCAGCACAATATTGTGTAGAGCTTTGGCAAAGTGGGTGGGGTTATATTCTGCCTGAATTTAAGTATACTCTCTCTAATTCTCTCTTTCTCTCTCTCGGAGGACCTGAGCCCTAGGACCATGCGTCAGGACTACCTGGCATGATGACTCCTTGCTATCCCCAGTCCACCTGGCCTTGCTGCTGTTCCAGTTTCAACTGTTCTGCCTGCGGCTATGGAACCCTAAACTGTTCATATTTACTCTTGAGGTGCTGTCCTGTTGCATCCTCTACAACTACTGTGATTATTATTATTTGACCCTGCTGGTCATCTATGAACGTTTGAAAATCTCGGCCATGTTCTGTTATAATCTCCACCCGGCACAGCCAGAAGAGGACTGGCCACCCCTCATAGCCTAGTTCCTCTCTAGGTTTCTTCCTAGGTTTTGGCCTTTCTAGGGAGTTTTTCCTAGCCACCGTGCTTCTACACCTGCATTGCTTGCTGTTTGGGGTTTTAGGCTGGGTTTCTGTACAGCACTTTGAGATATTAGCTGATGTACGAAGGGCTATATAAATACATTTGATTTGATAGAGGACTGAGGGTCATCCAAATATTGAAAGTGTGTAAATAGTTACCCATGTTGTTTTGTAAATGTATATATTTTTTTCTTCATACTTTTTTTCTCCATTTTCTTTTCTCCATTTTTTGGGGGTGTGTGTTAGAATACCATTTTGGCATTTTGTATATAGTTATTTGTTTCAAAAATGTATACCTTCACCAATTTGGCCACTTGGGTACATTTGGGCTACTTGTGTGGGACACCTGGGTGACTTCATGATAAATGTCATGTAGCACACTTATTTTGGAAGTTATCATTCTGCTGCGGGTGATTCTCTGATTCACCTCAACACAGATGACACCATTCTGTATACTTCTGGCCCTTCTTTGGACAATGTGTTAACAAACCTCCAGACAAGCTTCTATGCCATACACACTCCTTCGGTGGCCTCCAACAGCTCTTAAATGCAAGTAAAACTAAACCGATCGCTAAGACAGTTTATTATTAATCACCCATTCTGATGCTGACTGTAACACCTTATTTATAATTTCAGTGACTTACTGGCTTTGGTTGCTGGTATGTAGAGTGTGGAATCATCCAAATACAGAGTCCTTCTAGCTTTGTGTAAGACCAGTTGAAAATAATTTGTAAAAATAAAGATTAACGTCCCAAGGTGACACTGATGTTAGAGAAGCTTCCATTGAAGAACTCTCTCTCATGTTCTATTGGATAAACATCTCTCCGACATTAGCTACTTCCAGACACATAAAGAGAGAGCACCCCACTCTGACCATTTTACTCGCCCAAGCAGATCTGGTTAGGCTGTGTTGCGCCTTCTGCACAACACTGTCTGTGTGAGTGGATCATTTGAGTGTGTCTGTGATGTGTATACCGAGGCACTTAAAACTTTCCACCTTCTCCACTGCTGACGCTTCGATGTGGATAGGAGGGTGCTCCCTCTGCTGTTTCCTGAAGTCCACGATCATCTCCTTTGTTTTGTTGACAATGAGTGAGAGGTTGTTTTCCTGACACCACACTCCGAGTGCCCTCATCTCCTCCCTGTAGGCTGTCTCGTCGTTATTGGTAATCAAGCCCACTACTATTGTGTCGTCTGCAAACTTGATGATTGAGTTGGAGGCGTGCATGGCCACACAGTTGTGGGTGAACAGGGAGTACAGGAGGCATGCACCTTTGTGGGGCCCCAGTGTTGAGGGTCAGCGATGTAGATATGTTGCTTCCTACTTTCACCACCTGGGGGCGGCCCGTCAGAAAGTCCAGGGCCCAATTGCACAGGGCAGGGTTGAGACCCAGGTCCTCCAGCTTGATGATGAGCTTGGAGGGTACTATGGTGTTGAATGCTGAGCTGATATGCACTGTCAACTGTGGAACCTTATATAGACAGGTGTGTGCCTTTCCAAATCATGTCCAATCAATTGAATTTACCGCAGGTGGACTCCAATCAAGTTGTGGAAACATCTCAAGGATGATCAATGGAAACAGGATGCACCCACGCTCAAATTCAAGTCGCAGAGCAAAGGGTATGAATACAATATAAATGAAAATAAGGTATTTCTGTAAAAAAATAAAATTATACATTTGATAACATTACTAAAAACCAGTTTTTCGCTTTGTCATTGTGGGGTAATGTGTGTAGATTGCTGAGGATTTTTCTTTAAATGTTAGCCATTTTGGAATAAGGCTGTAACGTAACAAAATGTGGAAAAAGTCAGGGGTCTGAATACTTTCCGACGGCACTGTATGCTGTAGGTTCGAATCAACCGATGATTGGAACATAATTATGAGATGGGAACCAGGTGTGTAAACAGACAAAACAAAAAGAAAATGAAACATGGATCAGTGGCACCTAGAAAGCCGGTGACGTCGACGGCCGAACGCAGCCCGAACAAGGAGAGGGAACAACTTCGGTGGAAGTCGTGACAGGTTTGAATGTCACTCGGCGATAGGATCAGAGAGGAAACCAAACTGACAGCTGTATAAAACGAAGCACACAGCCATGCAATTTCCATAAACAAACAGTTTAGCAGTATAATGGCCTTACTGAAGAGGTCAGTGACTTTCAACATGGCACCGTCATAGGATGTCATCTTTCTAACAAGTCAGTTCGTCAAATTTCTGCCCTGCTAGAGCTGGCCTGGTCAACTGTAAGTGCTGTTATTGTGAAATGGAAACCTCTAGGAGCAGCAACGGCTCAGCCGCGAAGTGGTAGGCCACACAAGCTCACAGAACGAGACCACCGAGTGCTGAAGCGTGTAAAAATCGTCTGTCCTCGGTTGCCACACTCACTACCGTGTTCCAAACTGCCTCTGGAAGCAATCTTCAGCACAAGAACTGTTCATCGGGAGCTTCATGAAATTGGTTTCCATGGCCGATCAGTCGCACACAAGCCTAAGATTGCCTAGTTAAATAAAGGTTAAATAAAAACAAGTCCAATTTAACAAGGCAATTCTGTGAAGAACAAATTCTTACTTACAATGACAGCCTACCTCGGCCAAACCCTAACGACACTGGGCCTATGGGACTCCCGATCACGGACGGTTGTGATACAGCCTGAAATCGAACTAGGGTATGTAGTGACGCCTCTAGGACTGAGACGCAGTGCCTTAGACCACTGAAGCACTCGGGAGCTATATTTAGGATGGGACCTTAAACAAGTGTCCTGACTCTGTGGTTATTAAAGAGTGTTAACCCTGGTGTTCTGGCTAAATTCCCAATCTGGCCCTCATACCATCATGGCCTCCTAACCTAATCATCCCCAGCTTCCAATTGGCTCATTCATCAACCCTCCTCTCCCCCTGTAACTATTCCCCAGGCCAGGTTATTGCTGTAAATAAGAATGTGTTCCCAGTCAACTTTAAGGGTGAAGTAAAATTTTAAAAAGTGTTACTGATTATCCCAATAACCCACCACCCCACCACCCCATCACACATGCACGCAACCATACACCATGCACACACATGCAATTTCCCTCTGGCCCTCTTTCTTTCTTTCACACACACGCACACACGCACACACACACACACACACATGATCTCCCTTTAGCCTTTCTCTTTAAACTAACTCGCACTATAGCATTAGTAACCAGGGAGCCCAGTGACTGCTAGAGAGCTTATGCAGCACGCACCAATTTTCTCTCCAGCTTCCCAACCCTTCCCATGTCTAGACTGAGGGTGCGAATCCAGGGTCGGCAATATTGTGTAAGCATCTGCTCTCCCTGTTGTTTCCTTGGTGTGTGAGGGCGTGCTAATCCAGCCATTCATGCCGTGCACAGGACTGACAGGGACAGCAGCATGGATCAGACCTGGGTGGAAATGCTATTTGAAATCCTTCAAATACTTTGAGCATTTGCTCTAGCCTACCTAGAGTGCCAGATGGGCGGGGCTTGTGGTTTTGGGACTATTCTAAAGAGTATTTGAATCCAGGTCTGGCATGGATTGGGAGCATCAGATAGCATCCCAGACGGAGTCACATGTATGGCTTGTTATACCGTATAGCTTCAATTAAACTTGGTGTCAAATAGTCGACTGCCCCTTTTAATAAGTGATGTACAGTCCCTGTTTAGGGGGACCTGCATGGTTCTGGTACCGGTTCCGACAGACATTTTCGCTTACAAATCGATCTGTGGACACCGTAGAGCGAAATTGCTTGCATTTTGCGGTAACCTTGATTCTCACGGACACAGGAGCATGTACACTACCGTTCAAAAGTTTGGGGTCACTTAGAAATGTACTTGTTTTTGAAAGAAAAACACGTTTTGTCCATTAAAATAACATCAAATTGATCAGAAATACAGTGTAGACATTGTTAATGTTGTAAATGACTATTGTAGCTGGAAACTGCAGATTTTTTTATGGAATATCTACATAGGCGTACAGAGGCCCATTATCAGCAACCATCACTCCTGTGTTCCAATGGCACGTTGTGTTAGCTTATCCAAGTTTATAATTTTAAAAGGTTAATTGATCATTAGAAAACCTGACTTTGGGATGCTTGTCTTCTAGGCAGAGTTCCTCTGTCCAGTGTCTGTGTTCTCTTGCCAGTCTTAATATTTTCATTTTATTGGCCAGTCTGAGATATGACTTTGAGACTTGTGTTTTGAGTGTACTATTTAATGAAGCTGCCAGTTGAGGACTTGTGTCACGGTCGTCCTCCTCTTCATCTGAAGAGGAGAGGCGAAAAGGATCAGAGGACCAATATGCGGCGTGGTAAGTGTCCATGGTAAATCTTTAATAAAGAAAGTACTGACACTGCATACAAAACAATAAACGAATGACGACCATGAAGCTACAAATTAGACCTGTGCTGACACAAGCCACTAACATAGACAATCACCCACCAACAAACAGTGCAACCCAGGCTACCTAAGTATGATTCTCAATCAGAGACAACTAATGACACCTGCCTCTGATTGAGAACCATACTAGGCCGAAACATAGAAATGCCCCAAAACATAGAAAAACAAACATAGACTGCCCACCCAACTCACGCCCTGACCATACTAAATAAATACAAAACAAAGGAAATAAAGGTCAGAACGTGACAGTACCCCCCCCCCCCCCCCCCCCCAAAGGTGCGGACTCCGGCCGCAAAACCTTGACCTATAGGGGAGGGTCTGGGTGGGCGTCTGTCCGCGGGACGCGGACCCCACTTCGCCATTGTCTTAGTCCGCCTCATTGTCCGCCTCCGTGGCTTCCTAACCATGGCCACTCTTCTCAATGGGCAGAGGGGCAGCTCGGGACAGAGGGGCGGCAGCTCGGGACAGAGGGGCGGCAGCTCGGGACAGAGGGTCGGCAGCTCGGGACAGAGGGTCGGCAGCTCGGGACAGAGGGGCAGCTGTTCGGGACAGAGGGGCAGCTGCTCGGGACAGAGGGGCAGCTGCTCGGGACAGAGGGGCTCTGGCGCCTCTGGGCTGAGGGGCTCTGGCGCCTCTGGGCAGACGGGCAGACGGGCGGCTCAGGCGGCTCTGGGCAGACGGGCGGCTCAGGTGGCGCTGGGCAGACGGGCGGCTCAGGCGGCGCTGGGCAGACGGGTGGCTCAGGCGGCGCTGGGCAGACGGGCGGCTCAGGCGGCGCTGGGCAGACGGGCGGCTCAGGCGGCGCTGGGCAGACGGGCGGCTCAGGCGGCGCTGGGCAGACGGGCGGCTCAGGCGGCGCTGGGCAGACGGGCGGCTCAGGCGGCGCTGGGCAGACGGGTGGCTCAGGCGGCGCTGGGCAGACGGGTGGCTCAGGCGGCGCTGGGCAGACGGGTGGCTCAGGCGGTGCTGGGCGGCTCAGGCGGCGCTGGGCAGACGGGTGGCTCAGGCGGCGCTGGGCAGACGGGTGGCTCAGGCGACGCTGGGCAGACGGGTGGCTCAGGCGGCGCTGGGCAGACGGGTGACTCCGGCAGCAGCGCCGGACAGGCGGGAGACTCCGGCAGCAACGCCGGACAGGCGGGAGACTCCGGCAGCAGCGCCGGACAGGCGGGAGACTCCGGCAGCAGCGCCGGACAGGCGGGAGACTCCGGCAGCAGCGCCGGACAGGCGGGAGACTCCGGCAGCAGCGCCGGACAGACAGGACCACCTGCAGGGAGGAGACAGAGAGACAGCCTGGTGCGTGGGGCTGCCACAGGAACCACCCGGCTGGGGAGACCCTCAGGAGGCTTGGTGTTAGGAGGAGGCACCTGAAGGACCGGGCTGTGGGGGAGCACTGGAGCTCTGGTGCGCAACCTTGGCACCACTTCCCCAGGCTGGATAACCACTCTAGCCCGGACCCTCCAGAGTGCAGGCACAGGTTGAATCGGGCTGTGGGTAAGCACGGGAGATCTAGTGCTTACTACACGCACCTCTCCCTTAGGCTCCATTCCCACATTCGCCGGCACGAGCGGAGCGCAGGCAGAGGACGCACTGCACCCTCCCAGCACCCCGGAGACACAGCACGCAGAGCCGGCGCAGGATACCCTGGACCAAAACTGCGCTGAGCAGGCACCATATGCCCTGGCTCGATGCCCGCACTCGCATGACACTCTCGGGGGGCTGTCCTATAGCGCACCGGGCTATGGACACGTACTGGCGACACCGTGCGCTTAACCGCATAACACGGTGCCTGACCAGTAACGCGCTGCTTATAATAAGCACGAGGAGTGAGCGCAGGTCTGCTACCTGGCTTAGCTCCACCCCTCGTACATGTCGCACTGCCGTGCTGCCTCCTCATATCGCCGCCGCTCAGCTTTCGCTGCCTCCAGCTCTGCTTTGGGGCGGCGATATTCCCCAGCCTGTGCCCAGGGTCCCTCTCCGTTCAGTATCTCCTCCCATGTCCAGGAGTCCTGTGATACCGGCCGCTGTTGTTGCTGCTGCCGTCGTCGCTGTCTTTTACCACGCCGCTTGGTCCTTGGTTGGTGGGTGATTCTGTCACGGTCGTCCTCCTCTTCATCTGAAGAGGAGAGGCGAAAAGGATCAGAGGACCAATATGCGGCGTGGTAAGTGTCCATGGTAAATCTTTAATAAAGAAAGTACTGACACTGCATACAAAACAATAAACGAATGACGACCGTGAAGCTACAAATTAGACCTGTGCTGACACAAGCCACTAACATAGACAATCACCCACCAACAAACAGTGCAACCCAGGCTACCTAAGTATGATTCTCAATCAGAGACAACTAATGACACCTGCCTCTGATTGAGAACCATACTAGGTCGAAACATAGAAATGCCCCAAAACATAGAAAAACAAACATAGACTGCCCACCCAACTCACGCCCTGACCATACTAAATAAATACAAAACAAAGGAAATAAAGGTCAGAACGTGACAACTTGTGAGGAGTCTGTTTTTCAAACACTTGTTCTCTTGCTCAGTTGTGCACCACGGCCTCCCACTCTTTGTTCTATTCTGGTTAGGGCCAGTTTGCTCTGTTCTGTGAAGGGAGTAGTACACAACGTTGTACGAGATCTTCAGTTTCTTGGCAATTTCTCGCATGGAATAGACATCATTTCTCAGAACAAGAATAGACTGATGAGTTTCAGAAGGAAGTTATTTGTTTCTGGCCATTTTGAGCCTGTAATCGAACCCACAAATGCTGATGCTTCAGATACTCAACTACTCAGCGATATGGGCAGATGTTTTGATCGAGAGTGACCTTTAGAAAATATGCACATTTTCTCTAACACTAAATATATTTTTTACAGTTATAAGGGTATTTTTATAAATTGATTCTACTATATTTACAAAAATATGTCATTTCAAGCGTTATTCATACAGTTTGGTTGGATTGGAAATACGTCATATAAAATAATGCTTGTATCCTCAAAAGTGAATACTATTTTTAACAGAAAGGTGAGATTCTAACCTTTTTTGGAGTATGCAGCATTACTAGTTATTGTTTATGGCACTCATGGTAAATAATTACTTTTGGGGATTACATTACATTTAAGATTTTTTAATAGTGGGGCAACAGCAAACATTTTTGCAAATAAAGGCCTGTTTCAAATAAACACGGTGTCTAAATGAATTGTTTATGATGCTACCAATAATTACCATGCATTGTTCATAAATTTTGTTTGCCATACTTTGAGTAACAAATCAATCACCTGTTTTTATTGCCAAAAAGAAACTGCTAGCCATTGGCTGCCAACAACTGGCAAGAACAATAATTATTCTGTTAAGTAAACTATTTCTTTATATAGAGGCATACTTAGACAATAAAAATGACAGTGTGTAAATTAAAACAGATTAAAATCCAATTTTATTGGTTACATACACATGGTTAGCAGATGTTATTGCGAGTGTAGCAAAATGCTTGTGCTTTTAGTTCCGACAATGCAGTAACATCTAGCAAATTTAATCAAATTTAATTTGTAATCTATCAAATTTACAACAACTACCTTATACAAACAAATGTAAAGGGATGAATAAGAATATGTTCAAATAAATATATGGATGAGTGATGGCAGTGCGGCATGGGCAAGATGCAGTAGATGGTACGGAATAAAATACAGTATATACATGGTGTCATCTGCAAATTTGATGATTGACTTGGAAGCATGCATGGCCACGCAGTCATGGGTGAACAGAGAGTACAGGAGAGGGCTGAGAACGCACCCTTGTGGGGCCCCAGTGTTGAGGATCAGCGGGGTGGAGGTGTTTCCTACATTCACCTCCTGGGGGCTGCCTGTCAGAAAGTCCATGACCCAGTTGCACAGGGCAGGGTCGAGACCCAGGGTCTCGAGCTTAATGACGAGTTTGAAGGGTACTATGGTGTTAAATGCTGAGCTGTAGTCAATGAACAGAATTCTTACGTAGGTATTGCTCTTGTCCAGATGAGATAGGGCAGTGTGATGGCGATTGCATCGTCAGTGGACCTATTGGGGCGGTAAGCAAATTGGAGTGGGTCTAGGGTATCAGGTAGGGTGGAGGTGATATGATCCTTGACTAGTCTCTCAAAGCACTTCATAATGACAGAGGTGAGTGCAACGGGGCGATAGTCATTTAGATCAGTTACCTTAGCTTTCTTGGGTGTAAAGTACTTAAGTAAAACATACAACATGAGAATTCAAGAGAATGGTCATGGACAGGCAAAAGGGTCAAAACCAGTTCAAAAGGTACCGAAGGGCAGGCAGAATCAAGGTCAGGCCAGGCAGGATGATTAGGCAGGCGGGAAAGAAGTCCAGAGTCAGGCAGGGGACAAAACCGGGAGGAATATCAAAAAGAGAACAGCAAAAGGAGTACAGGAAAAACACGCTGATTGACTTGACGAACTGGCACAGAGAGACAGGAAACACAGGGATAAATACACTGGGAAAACAAGCTACACCTGGAGGGGGTGGAGACAATAACGAGGACATGTGAAACTGATCAGGGTGTGACAGGCTTATTGTTTTCCACATCAGCTGAAGGCCGAGTGGCTGAAACAATAGACCTGTCAGGATCATGTTGGCCATTTTTTCTTTCAAAAGAAAACCAGCAGAAATAAAGAGCTTATAAAAAACATCACAAATTTCAGTTCGGTCACTGATGATCCCATATTCCGATGTAATTTGCTTCGGCAGGGAAGTCGAGGAGTTTCCTCGTTTAAGTGAGTTAACAGTTTTCCAGAATTTAGAGGGATCACCAGCAGTCTCTGTCATAACATCAAGAAAATACCTAGATTTAGCCTTTCTTATTCCTCTGGTCCATTTATTTCTCAATTGCCTAAAAAGCAGCCTTTCAGCTGTTTCACCAGTTTTCCTCGCAAAGACCATTGCTTGATTCTTTTGCAGGAAAAGGATTTTCAAATCAGAGGAGAACCAAGGATTAGTTAGATTTTTTTACCCTAAGTCACTTTAACGGGGCGTGTTTATCAGCCATGGAGGTAAAAATTGATGAAAAGAAAGAGAATGCTAAAACTGGGTCCATTATTGTAACGCTCGTCGGAAGAAGTGGATCAAGGTGCAGCGTGGTAAGTGTTCATACTTTATTCCAACTGAACACTAAACAAAACAACAAAAAGAACAACGAACGTCCCGTTCTGAAGGCTACACAGAGCGAACAAAAAACAACATCCCAAAACCTAAGATGGCAAAACAGGCCGCCTAAGTATGATTCCCAATCAGAGACAACGATAGACAGCTGTCCCAGATTGAGAACCATACCCGGCCAAAACATAGAAACACAAAACCCAGAAATAAAGAACATAGAATACCCACCCAAATCACACCCTGACCATAACAAAATAGAGACATAAAATGCTCTAAGATCAGGGGGTGACAATTATGCAGTTTACAGATAAAAGCTCTGCGTAATAAAGGAAGGTTACGGATAAAGAAATGTATCTTTAGAATTATACGGGGGTCAGGGTTTTTTAGCCTAGTATCTCTGATACATGCAATAGGGCAGTGGTCACTGATGTCATTTGCAAATAGCTATATATTTGTGAGGTGTATTTGTTAAGATAAGGTCTATTAATGTAGATGTTTTGGGGTATTTTGTATTAGGTTGAGTAGGTATAGTTATTAGTTGAGTAAGATTTAGTTCATTACTGTCACGGTCGTCCTCCTCTTCATCTGAAGAGGAGAGGCGAAAAGGATCAGAGGACCAATATGCGGCGTGGTAAGTGTCCATGGTAAATCTTTAATAAAGAAAGACTGAACACTATACAAAAGAGTAACAAAAACAATAAACCAAATTCGACCGTGAAGCTACAAAATGAGACCTGTGCTGACACGAGCCACTAACATAGACAATCACCCACAAACAAACAGTGCAACCCAGGCTACCTAAGTATGATTCTCAATCAGAGACAACTAATGACACCTGCCTCTGATTGAGAACCATACTAGGCCGAAACATAGAAATACCCAAATCATAGAAAAACAAACATAGACTGCCCACCCCAACTCACGCCCTGACCATACTAAATAATGACAAAACAAAAGGAAATAAAGGTCAGAACGTGACAATTACAAATGTATTTTAATTTAAACGATGCTGGCATCAGCCTGTCCTGATTGAGATCTCCGACAATCAATAATTCAGAGTTTGCATAATTCGACATTAACTCAAACAATTTGCATAGACCAGATACCGGAGCTGAGGGTGAGCGATAAACTCCCGCTAGCGTTAATAGTGCATTATGACCGAAGACCACATTTTGAACTAAGCCTTCATACTGTTTCAGAACAGAAGTTGAAATGGACACAGTGACATCTAGGTTGCGTTTAGCATATATGGCAATACCTCCACCTCTACCCACTCTGTCTGCTCTGTCGACATTATACCCAGCTAACAGAACATCTGAGTCTGGAACAGAGACACAGCGCCAGGATTCAGATATAATATAATCAATATGTCAGCATGTGATCGTGAGACCAGTGTTTCAATAAAATCTAACTTTTGGATCAAGCTTCTAGCATTCAAATGAATAATTCCAAGGCCACTGTTTTGAGAGCTCATATCAGATGGAGCATTCAAGGTAATATTAGACGAGCGACGCTTCCTCGTGTAGCTACTGACAGGCCTGAGTTGGATGGAGATGAGATTACTTCAAACAATACCCCTCTGCCTGTACGAGAAAGTGGCAACACGGTACCTTGACAGTAGTGTAACAATAACATAAAGTCCATCAAAAGTTTCATCCATGTTAGCAGCACCTGTAGAGCTATTTAAAGCTGTGGGGGGAGAAATGAGTATAGTCTGAGTATCAACCCCCATGGCTATATATTGTCAATTCTCACTGGCTCTGTATGAGGCTGAAGTGAGAGCCAGTGTTGAGGAGAGAATGCTTGTACCACACTTATTCAGATGTCATCCCCATCCCGGAGAAATACATTTGGTCGATGTAGAAAAGCTGTAAAATTTTCCACATAGTGTATACGTATTGAACAACAATAACCTTTAAGCCAGATGTGTAGTTGGCGTATACAACTGAAATTATTATCTGTAGAGCGTGGAGACAGGAGTGGACCAGATATAATGCATTGTTTACCTGATTTAAGTAGAGTATGAATCAGTGATTTAAAGTCCTTTTTAAGTTGCTCAGATTACTGTAGTTTAATTTCATTTGACCCTACATGGACAGTGATAGCTGAAGCAGTCGGGTGTTCACTGATTACTAGCGGGATCATACAGTCAATGTCCTGGATCCGGGCACCCGCATAACAGATGGTCTCTGCTTTCCTAATATAAACATTTTGGATCATGGATGAGCCCACAATAAGGACAGTGGGACTGCTGCTTGGTACGTTTTTAAAGTTGCGTCTCTCTTGAGTTATCTTCCTCCTAGAAAGTTGTTTGGGGCTAGTTGTAGGGCTGTTCCGTTGTAAATTGTTAAGATGGCAGGGGTCCAACTTGCTTCCGGGTGGAGTTGTTTGTTCCTTTGGGGCCAGACGCAGAAATCTCCAATTCCAATTCCCGGTATCTGTTTCCCAGTTCCAAGGCATCACTTGGCCTTGGCGTTATCCTGTCAAGGTTTTTGGATTTCCGTACAGTAATCCATGGCTCATGACGCAGAGAAGAGGGAGTGGATCAGACTGGGTGCTTGAGTATAGCTCCCGGTAATGGCCAAGGCTCTTCTAGCGGGATCAAAGTATGTCTCACAGCTGCAGGCTCTTCCGAGGCCGTGGTGACAAGCCATGGGCAAGTGGCTTCGTTCACCACATTTTTAGCGGACTCAAGCAAAGAGTCAATCAGCTGTTCATCTTCTTTAATCCAATTCAGCGATTTTTCTGTGTCAGTCGTTGGCAACTGACACATCCAGTGGTGAGTATGGACATTATATTCTGAGTCGTTAGATAGCAACAAATCTTGTAGAAATGCAGCCTTCTGATTATGTAAGGCAAAATTATATACAAAACCAAATGCTCAGTATACATTCAAACACCATTGTCTACAGATCTCAAACAAATTTGACAATAGGACCAACTCGAGCTAATACGCTAGCCAGCATTACGGCGCTGCCGCGAGTCCAATACGATTTTCTTTGCAGATAGTCTGTTTGTAACTCCACAATAGGGGCTTTGTGTTTTGAGATTACCTCTATAAGGCAGGGCTGAATAAAGCTTGAAGGGATGACCTCACTAATGCTCTTGTGGCTGAATGGAAACAAGTCCCCACAGCAATGTTCCATCATCAGTCTAGTTAGCCTCACATAGCTGATATAGCCAAATTTGACTCAGTTGCTATGATGCATGATTAGCCTAATTGCTTGAATACTGACACATTTCCCAATAACACCATGTATTCTAGTCGGCTGACTGTAGTAGCCTAGTTTACATTAGGTTTGTTATGTACTGCTTATTGTTCTTCACTTTGCCGTGGATGGGAGAGATCAGTATGTCAGCTGAGACTCCAATCCCTCTCACAGGTGTGTTATAAGGCAGAATTAGAAAGTGCATTCTTGCAATCTCTCTCTTACCTCTCCTCCCCTTCTTCCTCTGTAGGATATATGACCAGAGGAAGAGCAATGGAAACTATAATGATGGCGTACTGAAGAGGCTCTGTCCATCTCACCTGTTGTCCAGCTAGTCCAAAACAAACATGACCTGCTTAGTGTACACTACAGCTACGACGGCACAGGGAAAACACAAGGAGTCAAGCACAGTTTTATTCATGTCCTAATCGCTCTGACTCTTACTCTTAGAACTTTTCTCATGTCTGTCCTTCCCATCAGTGACATGTCTGTCTGTAGCTGTCCGTCTGCCTGTCTGTTCAGAGCTGTTACGGTGCAGATTACCACAGGAGATACAAGTGCCATCGCAACAACGCTAGAGGTACTGGGACAAAAAAGTGGAAGGAATGATTATGAACTAGCCAGTTATAGGAAACATGAACAATAGTGTACTACCATGTTATAACTTAGAATTCCAGTGTACTACTCTCTCTTTCCCTGTCTCTTTTCCTCCTATTTCTCCCTCTCTGTTTCTCCTTCTCACATTGAAGGGGGTTACTTTTGTGTTTGTGGTCAGCGACAGCGACTGTGGATACATCTACATGTGGGACAAGGTCTCTGCTCTCATCGTCCAGTTCATGGAGGGAGACTGAGGAGGACTGGTGAGGGAGAGAGAGGGATGGTGGGTGGGTGGTAAGATGTATGACAATAAAAAAGGGCTTTGCTGATTGAGAAAATAGGATGACCCCCTCAAACAAAACCCGACAGTATCCGTTTCAGTTTCATTCTCACTCACTAATCTCAATCTGCCACAGGTTCATTTGCCGGAGCCCCACCTTCACCTCCCAATGGTCATCATGATCCCACCAGTGGTCTGGATCATGACGTTTAACTGTGGTCCCCCTCTGCTGAGAACCCCACAGGATTCAAGAGCCTGAAAGATGTATGGTACTTATCCTTCTACTCATACAAACCTCAACATATCACCAATATTCCCCAAAAATATCCCACTGCATATAGATACTGCATACCACCGCTTGGATACTGCATACCAAAGCTGTAAGTTTTAATGTGACTGTAGTAGTTGTTCAGGTGATGAAGAAGAACGTGTAAGCGTGACGAGGACAGCATTTGCCTTTGAGACCAGTACACACACAGCTGCTGTGGTTCCTCGTGAGGCACATGAGAAAAAGACGGCCCCTGAGGGTGAGTGGAGCACACAATAACCCACACTCCATGTGTCATCTCTATTTCTGTAATCAAACCAGTACATCTCTCTCTCTCTCTCCCCAGTAGTAGCTACAATGACATTTGTGTTGAGATTGAACAGACACTTTCTCGCTGTCTTTCATTCTCTTTCTCCCTTTCTACGTTTCAGACACTGATGAATCGTGGAGCTCTCCAGATTCCTCTGATGAAAAGAATGGAGGGCCAGACCACGCTCAGTGCATGTCCTCCTGAGCCAAAGTACACTGCCACCAGTACCTGTCAACTGCCAGTCAACCCCACCCATGCAACATACTTGATTGGTTTGATAAGTGGAAACTTGTAACTAGTTTCCATATAGCCATACTCTACCTCTTTTTATCTACTTCTGAAACAATACCTTTTCCTCTGTTTGGATGGATGCTGTCATATGTTTGAATACTGTTGTGTCATTCACCCAGAGTTACTCAGTTGCAAAGCACACTCATTACCTTAGACCCCTAGGTGCTGTGTGTGTTGTGTGTTCTTCTCCCCCTTCTTTATCCCCCCACTTAAAATACTATTGTTCCAGAGCTTTGGTGCTTGCAATGCCATTATAGCTGGTCCAATTCCCGGACCACCCATACTGTCATACCCTGCTCTGTTTCACCTGTCTTTGTGCTTGTCTCCACCCCCCTCCAGGTGTTGCCCATTTCCTCATTTTCCCCAGTGTATTTATTCATGTGTTCTCTGTTTCTGTTGCCAGTTCGTCTTGTCAGGTCTTACCAGCGCATTTTCCCGTCTCCCTGCTTTCTCATGTTCTGTTTCCTAGTTTACCCAGTTCTGACCATTCTGCTTGTCCTGAACCCGAGCCTGCCTGCTGTTCTGTACCTTATTCACTCTGCCCTGGATTACGGACCTCTGCCTTTGCCTGCCCCCTGTTAGGGTCAGTAAGCATCTGTGACTCTAGCTGTCTGCTTTTGGGTCTTATCCTGAGTTCTGATACGTACATAAGATGTACTGTATGACTGTAAATCACTTTGGATTAAAGCGTCTGCTAAATGGAATATTGTATATACAGTTGAAGTCGGAAGTTTACATACACCTTAGCCAAATACATTTAAACTCAGTTTTTCACAATTCCTGACATTTAATCCTAGTAAAAATTCCCTGTCTTTGGTCAGTTAGGATCACCACTTTATTTTAAGAATGTGAAATGTCAGAATAATAGTAGAGTGATTTATTTCTGCTTTTATTTATTTCATCACATTCCCAGTAGGTCAGAAGTTTACATACACTCAATTAGAATTTGGTAGCATTGCCTTTAAATTGTTTAACTTGGGTCATATGTTTCGGGTAGCCTTCCACAAGCTTCCCACAATAATTGGGTGTATTTTGGCCCATTCCTCCTGACAGAGCTGGTGTAACTGAGTCAGGTTTGTAGGTCTCCTTGCTCGTGCACGCTTTTTCAGTTCTACCCACAAATGTTCTTTAGGATTGAGGTCAGGGCTTTGTGATGACCCCCAATACCCCCAATACCTTGACTTTGTGATGCTTAAGCCATTTTGCCACAACTTTGAAAAATGTGCTTGGGGTCATTGTGTGTGTGTGTGTGTGTGTGTGTGTGTGTGTGTGTGTGTGTGTGTGTATGATGATGAATGGTTAAATGTCCCTATTTTGACATATTCTAATGAGACAATGTTGGTCAGTCCTGCCCAGGTTAGACACAGGTTATTCAGTAGCCCCTGACCAGCCCCTGTAGTGAAGACCCCTGTACTGAAACATCACTCTCACCTGCTGTTTCTAACACTGTATCCATCCAAAATCAAGTTAGATAAACATGGCCATATCCAAATGCCAAGTTTGCATTTTTGGAGCTTATTGTATGTAGAATTTAACCTAGCTCTTATACAACTTCGGGATTAGAGTAAATATTTCAGGAAAGCATTCTGGTGTGCGTGTATGCGTGCGTGCATGTGTTATGTATGTATCGAGGGGTATGTTCCTTTGTTTACCTTCTATCTATGCAGACAGCATCTCCTTGTAAGACTGTAGTGTGTACATCGTTATTATGTCTACTATGCAAAGGTAATGTCCACATACCTGTGTTTGCATAGTGTATTAGTCACTGAACCTAACCTACGCTTCTGTCAACAAAGAACCATTCATTTTGTGTTAGAAAGACAAGTATGACAATAAACCATGTTGACTTTATATGTATCAGTGGGCATTGGGCAAACATTTGTACCTGTATCAAAGGTGGCTCACTTGATCATACAGCATCATGCGGTGATGTCTCCTTCCCTCAAACCCTTGCCGCCATTGCACACATTTCCCGTGTCGGCATGGGTACGAATCCATCCCACTGCTGATTTTGACACATATTCTCCTGTATAACCTGTGCCCTCTACTCAGTCTAAAGTAACTGAGACGAGTGGGAAGTGTGCCCATTCCTTTAATAAAAACAGCTCTGGAGGGACAAGCAGAGGTATTGCCTTAATGGGTGCGTACGATACATACTTACTCTGTCAGTCTCCAGTGGTACATACTTTATAAGCATTTACACATTCATGGGCAGCGGAGCTGTGTCTCATACACCAGGAGATTACTGCACAGTACCTGAGTAAGCATAAAGAAACATGATGGAATATTACATCATCTTAAAGCATTGTATATTATGCTCTCATCCTTACCCATCATTATTGTTACAGATGGCACAGCCATTTTGGCCCATAGAGGGTCTTCAGTATAATCTGACTTTAGCCCCCTAATTTACTACACAACCTATATCCCTTAATAAGGTGTCTTAATTCAAAACATAAATTATGTATGCAATGACAGGCCAAGTAACATCTCTTAATGAACACTTCGCAGACACTTAGATCATACTCTTTTTTAATGTATTTCTGATGAAGCGTGATAATGCAAATATTCCTCGTGGCATAGAGTCTATTAGTTATGACTGATAACTGTGTTGCTGACATTCGGATAAAGTGATGGAGAGAGGGCGGGGGGAGCTAATCAACATTGTCAGTGTGGTGCATTAACAAACAGTCATTGTAGTAATCCGTCCTGGAGTTGTTCATACTGCTTTTTGGGAACTGAAATGACTTAGCAGATCTGTTTCTAAGAACCCTTTCTCTCCCGTGTTCTCTCACCCGCACAGTGAACATAGCCAATTTGGCTAGAGATCTCTGCAGGACTGCTGAGGGAGGAATAGAGCTGAATTTGACTTCTTCAAGACTTGTTAGTGCTGTTAAGTTGGTTTGACCCAGAACAGAGGGGAGGAGAGGGAGAGTGCGAGAAGGGATGCCTTTAAATGTGCCTTTAGAGGCCACTCCAAAAACAGAAACAGTATTGGTCAACAGAGAAAAGACTTGCAACAGACATAGAAAATCTAACATTACACATCAATGACGTTGATAAATGTAACACAGAAGCAGTGAATTTAAAAAAAATCTAGACGCAAAACAAAAGAGGTTGAGGACATTATTCAGGAAAGATCGGGTTTCATTTATCTAAAAAAAACGGAGCAAATTGGATAACGGTGTCACGTTCATCATAACGATGAGACCAAGGCTGCAGAGTGAGATGAATACATTCTTCTTTTATTAAAACGAAGGACACTTGAAGAACACTTAAACTAACAAAATAACAAAAAGACGTGAAGCTATAAACACGAGTGCTGACACGTAGACAATAACCCACAAAACCAAAATGGAAACCTAAATTGACGCTCTGGACTGGGTACTGCCGCCGGACGCTCTGGACTGCCGAGGCGCACTGGGCTGGGGACACGCTGGGGACATGCACCTCAGGGCGAGTGCGGGGAGGAGGAACAGGGCGTACTGGACTGCCGAGGTGCACTGTAGGCCTGGTGCGTGGTGCCGGCACTGGTGGTACCGGGCTGGGAACACGCACCTCAGGGCGAGTGCGAGGAGCAGGAATAGGGCATACTAGACCCTGGAGGCGCACTGTAGGCCTGGTGCGTGGTGCCGGAACTGGTGGTACCGGGCTGGGGATACGCACCTCAGGGCGAGTGCGGGAATGAGGAACAGGACGTACTGGGCTCTGGAGGCGCACAGGAAGCGTGGTGCGTGATGTTGGCACTGGTGGTACTGGTCTGGTGACACGCACCTCAGGGCGAGTGCGGGGAGGAGACACAGGATACACTGGACCGTGGAGACACATTGGAGATCCAGAACAAAGAGCTGGCTCAATACGTCAAACGGCAAATGCGAGGAGCTGGAATAGAGGGAACCAGGCTAGAATAGCGCACTGGAGACACCGTGAGCATCTCTGCATAACACGGTGCCTGACCAGTTACAGGCTCCCCACGGTAAGCACGAGGAGTTGGCTCAGGTCTCCGACCTGACTCATGCAATCTCCTCGTGTGCCCCCCATTTGTTTTCTTTCTTGGGGCTGCCTCTCAGGCTTCCGTGCTAGCCGTGTACCTTCATATCGTCGCCGTTCCTCTATTCTACGGTATTTCTCCTCGTAGTATCGCTGTTCCGCTTTCGCTGCCTCTATCTCCTCCTTTAGGACGGCGATACTCCCCCGGCTGCGTCCAGGGTCCTGCTTCATCTAATATCTCCTCCCAGGTCCATTTCCCCATTAAGCTCTGTTCCTCCTTTTCACGCTGCTTGGTCCTGGTTTGGTGGGTTATTCTGTCACGTTCGTCATAACGATGAGATCAAGGCGCAGCGTGAGATGAATTCATTCTTCTTTTATTAAAATTAAGAACACTTGAAGAACACTTGAAGAACACAATAACGAAATAACGAAACGAACCTGAAGTTATAAACACGAGTGCTGACATGCAACTACACATAGACAATAACACACAAAACCAAAATGGCAAATGGCAACCTAAATACTATCCCCAATCAGAGACAACGATAAACAGCTGTCTCTGATTTGGGAACCAATTCAGGCCACCATAGACCTACATATACCTAGACATACCAAAACCCCATAGAATTACAAAAACCCTAGACAAGACAAAAACACACATACCACCGTCATCACACACTGCAGTGACGAACCGCCCTTGCTGTCTTTGCCTGGCCGGCTCCCCTCTCGCCACTTGGATTATCTGCCTCTGATCCTATAGAGTAGTGCATCATGTCTTGCCAGACTTTCCCCCCGCTATACTCAACTTGAGTGGGTTGAGTCACTGACGTCAACTTCCTGTCCAGTCCTGCACCCATGTAGTGGGGGAGATCTTCGTGGGCTGCTTTGGCAAAGTAGGTGGGGTTATATCCTGCCTGGTTGGCCCTGTCCGGGGATATCGTCGGACAGGGCCACAGTGTCTTCGGATCCCCCTGTCTCAGTCCCCATTATCTATGCTGCAATAGTCCGGGGGGCTAGGGTCAGTCTGTTATATCTGGTGTATTTCTCCTCTCTTATCTGGTGTCCTGTGTAATCTTAAGTATGCTCCTTACTCTTTGATCTCTCTCCTTACTCTCTCTCCCCTTCCAGAGGACCTGAGTCCTAGGACCATTCCTCAGGACTACCTGGCCTCACGACTCCTGGCTGTCCCCATCCCCAGTCCACTTGGTCATGCAGCTGATCCGGTTTCTGCTGTTCTAACTGGCTATGGAACCCTGTCCTGTTCAGCAGATGTGCTACTTTGTTGTGCAGCTGATACAGTTTCTGTTGTATTCCCTGCAGCTTTGGAACCCTGACCTGTTCACCGGACCTGCAACCTTATACCGGACCTGCTATTTCGACCTTCTCTCTCTCTCTCCCCCGCACCTGCTGTCTCGACCTTCTCTCTCGCTCTCCCCCGCACCTGCTGTCTCGACCCTCTCTCTCTCTCTCCCCCGCACCTGCTGTCTCGACCTCTGAATGCTCGGCTATGAAAAGCCAACTGACTTTTACTCCTGAGGTGCTGAACTGTTGCACCCTCTTTAACCACTGTGTTTATTATTTGACCCTGCTGGTCATCTATTAATGTTTGAAAATCTTGAAGAATGATCTAACCTTAATGGCCATGTACTCTTATAATCTCCACCGGCACAGCCAGAACAGGACTGGTCACCCCTCAGACCTTGGTTCCTCTCTAGGCCTTTCTATGGAGTTTTCCTAGCCACTGTGCTTCTACATCTGCATTGCTTGCTCTTTGGTATTTTAGGCTGGGTTTCTGTACAAGCACTTTGTTATATCTACTGATGTAAAAAGGGCTTTATAAATAAATGTGATTAATTGATTGCTTTATCCAATACAGTACTATCATGTTTTAATTACTTGTATATAAATAAACACACAAAAAGAGGAACTGATCTCTCTTCTACTGAAGCCAGGGAGCAATACATAGACCCAATCGCTTAAAAAAAAAATGGAGGCCACTCACCCTTCAATGTTGCGACGCAAAAAATATTGGCAAAATGTATTGCTTGAAGAATTGAAAAGGTGCTGCTGGACATTACTCCTCACAATCAGACAGAATTCACAAAAGGAAGATATATTGGAGACAACATTAGACACCTAGAAAACATTTTTAACTATGCGAATGCAAAGAAACCAGGTACAGTATAATCTTTATAGCAGATTTTGAGAAAGCCGTTTATACAGTATGTCTAGAAGTGCCTGTATTTTTAAAACATTTTGGACAATCTCTCATAAAATGTGTAAAAGTCATGTACAACAATCCATTATGCAAAATAATAAAAATCAAGGTTATTTCTATGAGGAATTCGAACTGTCAAGAGGCTTAAACAAGGTTATGCTTTGTCACCATATCTATTTATTATGGCAATTGAACTGTTAGATTTAAAAATCAGATCTAATGATAACATAGAGTCAAAAAATGTATGGATTAGAGACAAAAGTATCATTGAATGCCGATGATTTAAGTTTTCTCAATCGTCAATCTTGTAGAACTTCATTAAGTGTTATTACATATTGGGTCTCTAAAATATACAAACTTTAAATTGCCATGTAGTCTAAATGGGCGAATGGTGTATGGGTCAGGGACAGGTGGGCAACATTTGAAAGCTACAGTGTTAGCCTTTCACTAGACAATTCAGAGAAACAGATCGTAATTTTGGTGCGCTTAGAAAGGTGTCATGACTGCATTCAGGTGCCTGTTCTGTGGCAAATTTTCCTCACAATAGACAAACAAATATAAGCTAATTCGGTTCAGAACAACCCAGGGTATTACACCATGTCAACTTGTAACTCTACATCAAATGTATTGATCATAAACATTGGCACTGTATATGACATGAGTTGTATGATATGGAAATGTGAAATACACATTTTTGGTTTTGGTTTTTGGCTATGATATAAAAACGGTATTTATTATAATCTTGAACGTCTCATCTTTCAAAATACATCAAGCCCAGCTTCAGACACAATCGTTAGGCAAGGTTAATTTCAGTGTAGGAAAGGATGAAACAGCGTCTGAGCCACCAGTAAGTACAGATAGTAGTATAAATCCCCTGGCACAGTCCCCGCAGCCAGACAACTTTCTCATGGCTTCTGGAGGGAAATGCTGTAGGAATGCTCAACCGGTGTCGGTCATTCAGCCGACAGAAACTTTCAACCGGTTCTCCCCATTAAGCAGTGAGTCGGAGTCAGAGGTCGAGCCTTCTCTGGTCTCTACTCCTCCCGTTACGGGGTCTGAGACTCCGAAGCCTCCCACCATTAGCTCTGACAAATTGAATACCTAGTCATTGGCAACTCCATTACCCGCAGTATTCGACTTAAAACGAATCATCCAGCGATCATACACTGTTTACCAGGGGGCAGGGCTACCGACGTTAAGGCTAATCTGAAGATGGTATTGGCTAAAGCTAAAACTGGCGAGTGTAGAGAGTATAGGGATATTGTTATCCACATCGGCACCAACGATGTTAGGATGAAACAGTCAGAGGTCAGAAGCACAACATAGCTTCAGCGTGTAAATCAGCTAGAAAGATGTGTTGGCATCGAGTAATTGTCTCTGGACTCTTCCCAGTTAGGAGGAGTGATGAGCTCTACAGCAGAGTCTCACAACTCAATCGCTGGCTGAAAACTGTTTCCTGCCCCTCCCAAAATATAGAATTTGTAGATAATTGGCCCTCTTTCTGGGACTCACCCACAAACAGGACCAAGCCTGGCTGAGGGGTGTCTCAAAATAGGGCTACTTAATGTTAGATCCCTCACTTCCAAGGCACTTATAGTGCTAATCACTGATCATAATCTTGATGTGATTGGCCTGATAGAAACATGGCTTAAGCCTGATGAATTTACTGTGTTTCACTGCTATGCGGATGACAGACATCTGTACATTTCGATGAAACATGGTGAAGCCCCAAAATTGCCCTCACTGGAAGCCTGTGTTCAGACATAAGAAAGTGGATGGCTGGAAATGTTCTACTTTTAAACTCGGACAAAACAAAGATGCCTGTCTGTATTTTAATTGTTTTATCAATGTTTAGGCTATTTTGATTTGTTTATCACCTTTTTGGTTACTACATGATTCCATATGTGTTATTTCATAGTTTTGATGTTTTCATAGTTATTCTACAATGTAGAAAACAGAAAAAATAAAGACAAACCCTTGAACGAGTTGGTGTTCTGAAACTTTTGACCGGGAGTGTAGATTACTATGACAACAGAGAATTTGCGCAAAAGTATTTTAAAAAGACCGGCTCATGGGCTGCCGGCCGTGTAAAAAAATAAAAACATTTATTCAATTTTAAACCAGCCCACCCCAATGAATTGCAAAATGGCCAATCCGCCCATGCATCACCTTCCCAGAAACGTCCCATTTATTTGATACGTAATAACTGTGAAGCCTACAGGCACAGTGATGTCCGGATCTTGTGTTTTACAGTCCTTAACCCTGTCCCTAACCCCAACCTGTAACGCTAACCTAACCTCAGTCAGCTACAACCACAACTAATGACCCAAATGCTCACTCCATTTGATCAGCTATTGACAGCCACTGAAACATAATCCTCAGAGTGATTGATTGAATTAATAAAGTTGTTTGGTTTTATGTTTTTTAACCTTTATTTTCCAGGAAGTCCCATTAATAATATATGTTTTACCTGGAAGAACTGGTTAGATGGAGCACACTCTATTTATCTGTGTAAAGGTTGTCTTCGTCGTCTGACGACGAGTATGAAATATCAGACCAATGCGCAGCGTGGTATGTGTTCATGATGTTTTATTACTGAACACTGAAATAGAAAATAACAACGTGAAAAAAACGAAACAGAAAATAATCACCCACAAAACACAGGTGGGAAAAGGCTGCCTAAGTATGCTTCTCAATCAGAGACAACGAATGACACCTGCCTCTGATTGAGATCCATACTAGGCCAAACACGTAGAAAATATAACATAGAAAAAAGAACATAGACAACCCACCCCAACTCACTCCCTGACCAACCTAACACAAAGACAAAAAAATAAACTAAGGTAACAATCTGGCTCCAGCTCCGACTCCTGCTGGAGTATCCTACTATATATATACACATACATACACTGTTTATGCTGTATGCCCTATATATGCCCTATAACCCCATGCTATAATTTTAGGAAACTTTGTTGTTTAGCAAAGACATCACCTCTTTATAACACACTAACTCCTATTTTAATTTGACCTTTATTTAACTAGGCAATTCAGTTAAGAACACATTCTTATTTACAAAACCCTTGGTTAACATAGAGATTCTGGGAACATCAGAAGGTGGGGGGAAATGAACTATATTCTGGTAATCCGACCAATTGAACATATGCGGTGGTACTTCATGAATATGATGTCAGTTCGGTTGTCATCTGAGACATTATCATCAATGATAAGATTACATAAACTCTACAGTGGAAAGTCTACACATCAGAGTTATCGGATTCACATGGAATTGTTGTTCAAGTTAAATGTTTGATTATGAAATTATTCGTGATGGGATGAAATGTGATTTTAGCTTCTAAAATGTGAGATTTGGGTTTTCATAAGGTAGGGCTCTGCTCAATCAGCGGCCCGCCCCTGGGAAGGGACATGGGCTATAAAACGTTTTAAACACGCCCTCCTCTTCCTTCCTATATAAAGCCTTGACAACAACAAAACCTCCTGTTCCGAGGATGTGAGGACGACGGTCCAATGTCAGAATGATTCAGATAATAACTACAGAACAAAGCCAACATCAGCGTGAGCTTTGGTTGCGAATGGTATGAACTTTGAACTCATATTCACTACAGAAGTGATACCTCCTAGCCATTGAGGTAGCAACAGCAGCTGCAAACGCAGGATAAGAAGAAACAGAGAGAGTATCCCATCTACCACACAACGACGTTACTACAACGTATACAATTTACCAGCCATTTACTCAATAAGGTAAGATTAATTACGGAGAAATTATTATTATTTAGATTTTTACCATAAACTATATATAGTAATATTTATCATAACAAATATTTTATTCACTTAAGCCGGCATAGCCAAACACAGGACAATCTAGCGACCTTTCGGTTACTGGCCCAACGCGCTGCCTGCCGCTCCATCCTATAAAACTGCCTGGCTATTAATTTTAATCGACACCATGTTTGACGTAAGGTAAAACTGTTGTCAAACTGAAGTGTTTGGATATTGCGTCACCTCTTTGGACATAAGAAACACAATCTACAGCTCCTAAGCGCTCTGTAAAGTTCAATTTTTTTTTATTATGAAACAACTGCAGATTGCCCCTTTAGTGTGCATCTCAAAAGTCTAAAACAGTGCTGGCCAATGTTACCCAGCACCCACACAAACCATCGCGGACACAGGGTAAGATTCACCCACCTTTGGTCTCAAGTGACGTCCTCAAAGTCCTTTCCCTATCTAGTTTCCTTCATTTACACAGATTTGGATGGACTTATGTTTCTGAGTACAGTGCAGATGACGGTAGGGAGATGAGAGAGAGAGGATGGATTATTGAGATACTGTTACGGATTCCCCTGCCTGTGGTGTTTATACATTTTCTCAAATATTATAGCATGACGTTATAACGGTTATAAGGCAGTTAAAGTTGGAATCATTAGTTGCTACATCCATTTTTGTACTTATAAATTAAGGATATACTGCATACCCATTGAGTCTTGAAGAAAATAACTTTAAAATGTGCTTAGTCCAACTGTCATAGCCCATCAGAACCCAAAATATAAGTTTGTTTCACGGCAATGTTTGTAAACAAATTAAATGTAAAAATAGCCTCAAAACATGGTAAAAACTATAATGAATGGTCAATTCTTGCATCCATAGCTGTCTAGGAATTTGAGAGTGCTTACATTTCTCCAACCCTATCCCTCAGCTTTTTATCAAAATAGGGGTGGGGAGTACGCTTGGTTATTGTTTCAACTGCTGACTGACGCTTTAAAGCAGTGAGTGAGTCATCATGAGGTGTACATAATGAGTTCATCAAAGGTCTGAATGTCCCACATGGCAGATGTCCAGTGACAATCACATCAAACCATGGCTTTTGTCACTTCTAGGTTAGACTACTGCAATGCTCTACTTTCCGACTACTCGGATAAAGCACTAAATAAACTTCAGTTAGTGCTAAATACGGCTGCTAGAATCCTGACTAGAACCAAAACATTTGATCATATTACTCCAGTGCTAGCCTCTCTACACTGGCTTCCTGTCAAAGCAAGGGCTGATTTCAAGGTTTTACTGCTAACCTACAAAGCATTACATGGGCTTGCTCCTACCTATCTCTCTGATTTGGTCCTGCCGTACATACCTACACGTACGCTACGGTCACAAGACGCAGGCCTCCTAATTGTCCCTAGAATTTCTAAGCAAACAGCTGGAGGCAGGGCTTTCTCCTATAGAGCTCCATTTTTATGGAACGGTCTGCCTACCCATGTCAGAGACGCAAACTCGGTCTCAACCTTCTTTACTGAAGACTCATCTCTTCAGTGGGTCATATGATTGAGTGTAGTCTGGCCCAGGAGTGGGAAGGTGAACGGAAAGGCTCTGAAGCAACGAACCGCCCTTGCTGTCTCTGCCTGGCCGGTTCCCCTCTTTCCACTGGGATTCTCTGCCTCTAACCCTATTACAGGGGCTGAGTCGCTTACTGGGGCTCTCTCATGCCGTCCCTGGAGGGGGTGCGTCACCTGAGTGGGTTGATTCACTGATGTGGTCATCCTGTCTGGGTTGGCGCCCCCCCCCCCCCCCCCTTGGGTTGTGCCGTGGCAGAGGTATTTTTGGGCTATACTCAGCCTCGTCTCAGGATGGTAAGTTGGTGGTTGAAGATATCCCTCTAGTGGTGTGGGGGCTGTGCTTTGGCAAAGTGGGTGGGGTTATATCCTTCCTGTTTGGCCCTGTCAGGGGGTGTCCTCGGATGGGGCCACAGTGTCTCCTGACCCCTCCTGTCTCAGCCTCCAGTATTTATGCTGCAGTAGTTTATGTGTCGGGGGGGCTAGGGTCAGTTTGTTATATCTGGAGTACTTCTCCTGTCCTATTCGGTGTCCTGTGTGAATCTAAGTGTGCGTTCTCTAATTCTCTCCTTCTCTCTTTCTTTCTCTCTCTCGGAGGACCTGAGCCCTAGGACCATGCCCCAGGACTACCTGACATGATGACTCCTTGCTGTCCCCAGTCCACCTGACCGTGCTGCTGCTCCAGTTTCAACTGTTCTGCCTTATTATTATTCGACCATGCTGGTCATTTATGAACATTTGAACATCTCGGCCATGTTCTGTTATAATCTCCACCCGGCACAGCCAGAAGAGGACTGGCCACCCCACATAGCCTGGTTCCTCTCTAGGTTTCTTCCTAGGTTTTGGCCTTTCTAGGGAGTTTTTCCTAGCCACCGTGCTTCTACACCTGCATTGCTTGCTGTTTGGGGTTTTAGGCTGGGTTTCTGTACAGCACTTTGAGATATCAGCTGATGTACGAAGGGCTATATAAATAAATTTGATTTGATTTGATCAAACCTGTTTACCAACGTCACCCCAGGCATTTCTTAGAGATCACACTGAGATCCCCCCTTCTATCTCTCCCTCCGCACCCTCTCTCTACCACTGTCTTGACCTATCTCTCTCTGCCCCATTTACCTGGTCTCTCTTGTTCTTTCTCTCTGACTCCCCCCTAACTCTCCATCCCTATCAGATTATAACCAGGTGTTCATTTTGACAGGCCACAGCCATAAGGTGATTTACTCTTTCCTAGAAAACAAATCCAAGTCTGTTAACGCTTTGTCCACTCTAGCTGAGATGAGCTGTTAAATGTTTTATTTATTTATTTCAATTTTATTTTTATTTCACCTTTATTTAACCAGGTAGGCTAGTTGAGAACAAGTTCTCAATTGCAACTGCGACCTGGCCAAGATAAAGCATAGCAGTGTGAGCAGACAACACAGAGTTACACATGGAGTAAACAATTAACAAGTCAATAACACAGTAGAAAAAAAAGAGAGTCTATATACATTGTGTGCAAAAGGCATGAGGAGGCAGGCGAATAATTACAATTTTGCAGATTAACACTGGAGTGATAAATGATCAGATGGTCATGTACAGGTAGAGATATTGGTGTGCAAAAGAGCAGAAAAGTAAATAAATAAATAAAAACAGTATGGGGATGAGGTAGGTAAAAATGGGTGGGCTATTTACCGATAGACTATGTACAGCTGCAGCGATCGGTTAGCTGCTCAGATAGCAGATGTTTGAAGTTGGTGAGGGAGATAAAAGTCTCCAACTTCAGCGATTTTTGCAATTCGTTCCAGTCACAGGCAGCAGAGAACTGGAACGAAAGGCGGCCAAATGAGGTGTTGGCTTTAGGGATGATCAGTGAGATACACCTGCTGGAGCGCGTGCTACGGGTGGGTGTTGCCATCGTGACCAGTGAACTGAGATAAGGCGGAGCTTTACCTAGCATGGACTTGTAGATGACCTGGAGCCAGTGGGTCTGGCGACGAATATGTAGCGAGGGCCAGCCGACTAGAGCATACAGGTCGCAGTGGTGGGTGGTATAAGGTGCTTTAGTGACAAAGCGGATGGCACTGTGATAAACTGCATCCAGTTTTCTGCATAAAGTGTTGGAAGCAATTTTGTAGATGACATCGCCGAAGTCGAGGATCGGTAGGATAGTCAGTTTTACTAGGGTAAGTTTGGCGGCGTGAGTGAAGGAGGCTTTGTTGCGGAATAGAAAGCCGACTCTAGATTTGATTTTCGATTGGAGATGTTTGATATGAGTCTGGAAGGAGAGTTTACAGTCTAGCCAGACACCTAGGTACTTATAGATGTCCACATATTCAAGGTCGGAACCATCCAGGGTGGTGATGCTGGTCAGGCATCAGGGTGCAGGCAGTGAACGGTTGAAAAGCATGCATTTGGTTTTACTAGCGTTTAAGAGCAGTTGGAGGCCACGGAAGGAGTGTTGTATGGCATTGAAGCTCGTTTGGAGGTTAGATAGCACAGTGTCCAAGGACGGGCCGGAAGTATATAGAATGGTGTCGTCTGCGTAGAGGTGGATCAGGGAATCGCCCGCAGCAAGAGCAACATCCTTGATATATACAGAGAAAAGAGTCGGCCCGAGAATTGAACCCTGTGGCACTCCCATAGAGACTGCCAGAGACAGTCTATGGAAAACAATATTATATTGAATATATATATATACAGTAATTTTACTTGGGTTCTTAAAAACACTGGGGTTTGCAAAACTAAGCATTCGTTTGTTTTTATTTTCTTAAAGGCCCAGAGCAGTCATAAATGTGACTTCCTGTGTTTTATACACATTCCCACACTATAAGGTTGGAATAATACTTTGAAAGTGTAACAATTATGATAATGCCCTTTTAATGTAAGAGCTGTTTGAAAAAAGGGCAGTAAAATAGTCAATTGACCAATAAGAGAGTTCCAAACCTCTGACATTAACAGCTAGTTCAGTTTTCCCCTCCCCACTCAAACCACACCCAGACAGTTCTAGTCAAATTCTTGATTGAGAAATTGCTCTTTGCTAAGAACCTATTTTGCCTCTTTTGACCATTTGAATTAAAAGCAATCACAGAAAAATACTTCATTGTTACTAGTGGTGTAAAGTACTTAAGTACAAATATTTTAAAGTACTATGTCATTTTTGGGGGTATCTGTACTTTACATTACTATTTATATTTTGGACTACTTTTACTTCATTACATTCCTAAAGAAAATAATGTACTTTTTACTCCATACATTTTTCCTGACACCCAAAAGTACTCATTACATTTGAGAGCTTGCAAGGACAGGAAAACGGTCCAATTCACTCACTTATCAAGAGAACATCCCTGGTCATCCTTACTGCTTCTGATCGGCGGACTCACTAAACACACATGCTTCGTTTGTAAATTATGTCTGAGTGTTGGAGTGTGAATCAAACTCATAGTGTTAACCATGTTTTGAAGATATATAGTGTTTGTTTACATTTTCTTTGTTTACAAATATTGAATTAAACAAGCTTAACATGTTTGGTTCTAATGGGATATGATAGTTGAACTAAGCTCATGAGGCATTTATAAGTTATATTCTTCAAGAATCAATGGGTACATATACTGAAAAATGGATGTAGCAGTAGCAACAGATGATTGCCCCTTTGAGTACTTTACTGTGATTGTTTTGAATTAAAATGGTCAAAAATAAACAAAAATAGCTTCTTAGCAAAGACAATTCCCCCCCCCCCCCCCCCCCCGTCGTGAGGGGGGGGGGGGGGGGGGGGGGGGTTGAGCCAGAGCAGTGTGCAAAGACCACTCTGTAAACAATGTGTGGGATTTCCAACAGCTCAACTCCACTCACATAGAGATCTGGTCTGAGTAGGGAAGGGAAAAGTGAACGTTTGCTGTTATTGGCAGAAAGGCTTGGAACTCTATTTCTGTCTCTTTCTTTCTAATTTACTGCATGGTGATGTCACCATAGAAGGCCAAAACTCCACCAAAAGAGACTGATATTTCAGGTGTCTTTTAAAACATCTCATACACTAAAAATGCATTATCATAATTTTCACCATTTCACAGTATTATTCCAGTTCAAACATCTCATACACTAAAAAGGCATTATCATAATTTTCACCATTTCACAGTATTATTCCAACCTCATAGTGTGGAAATATAAAATATATAAAAATCACGTTATGACTGCACTGCTAGTTACAACCACTTTGAACTGAATTATTTTTTGTAAGAAATGTGTTTTATAAATAAACTTAACCACTTTGAACTGCATTTTGTTTTAAGAAATGTGCTTTATACTGTATCACGTTTGATTTGATGTCTGTATAAACCATTTTTTTTGCATGCTCAAGTCTGGGATGGAAAGTCATTACATCTAAAGGAGACTATTTTCTGTATGATTGTTTTGGAAAAGTTCCTTGTAGGGTTGGCCAACCGTCTCCGTTTCCACGTGTTATATTACCCCGAAGTGCTATCCCCGACGCGCGCACGAGAGATGGAGAGCCATCGTCGTGACGTCATGATCTTACCACAAGATAAGCCTGGAGCTATATCACGGAGGCGAATGGTTTACGGTATATAAAAAAAGACTGTTACATCGGAGAGGGATTCTCGTCGGAGCACAGAAGCAATTGCAAAGGGCGAAGAAATAACCCTTACAGCACTTTTGGCACCAGCGGAGCCCAGCTCTCAACCCTCAGATACGCTCCTTGAGCCCTCTCCTGTCTCTCTTTATCCCCGTGTGTCAATTCATTTGTGCGGTCCAAGTCAAGTCAGATCGCACTCCATTGAAATGCGAGCATCATAATAAAGACCGCGCACCTTCCATAGAGGGGACAGAGACATATTTATGCAAGTGTGTGAACCGGTTAGACAGCGAGCAGGGGACAGCAGAGGAGCACACCAGCCGGCGCGGAATGTGTTTGGAAAGCAGCTAAAACCGAGACAGAGCTGCGCTGCCTCTGGAGTCGCTTTTAGTCTGGGGACAGAAACCTAAAATAAAATGGGCGCTGGCAGCGTGGACCTACTGGTCACTCTCCAGATCCTGCCCGGTTTCTTCTCCAACTGTTTGTTCCTCGCGCTCTACGACTCGGTGGTGCTGGTGAAGCGCCTAGTGTCCTTACTGAGCTGCTCGGGCAGCGGCGGGGGAGAGTGGCAGCGCATGCTGACCTCGGCAGGGCTCCGGTCCATATGGAACAGCTTCCTGCTGGATGCATATAAACAGGTAATGAACCATGTTGTATTGTCATATATATATAAAGTCACTGCAGGCTACGCTTTAGTTAGAGTTTGTGGTTTTACTATGAGTTGTAGGAAGTTGTATTGTGGTATACCTGTGCACAACACACCCACAGGTCTTGGGCAGTGTGGCGGCAAAATAGTGTTCTCTAAAAGAGTCAGAATGGCATCATGCATAAAGGTTGTTCAAAACCACTTCAGCACACAACCTGGTCTCAGAGCATTTTGTATAATTCTGTATGTAAATCTGTCAAAACTTATTTTAGTATATGTCACGTTTTGTATGGTATTAATTTGTGGATGTCCATCACCCAGTTCTATTCAATTTTTTTATTTAACCTTTATTTAACTAGACAAGTCAGTTAAGACTTGCAAACATACAATATGTTACGAATTTGCTTAACGTACAATATGTTACGAATTTGCAAAACTTAGTATATGTTACGAATTACAGCTAGGTGGCTAATGTTAGCTTGCTGTCTAATTTTAGCCATGCTAAGGGTTAGTGGTTAGGGTTAAGGTTAGTGTCAAGTTTAGGAGTTAGGTTAAAGGGTTATGGTTAGAGTAGGTGTTAGCTAACAAGCTAAGTAGTTGAAAAGTAGCTAAAAAGTAGTAAGTAGTTGAAAAGTAGCTAATTGTCTAAAATGCTAATGTCTATGATGAGATTCAAACTAGCAACCATTGGGTTCCTAGATGTTCACATTACGAGCCCACCCCTCCACCCTGACCAACCACCTTAATTTTTGTCTTAAGTAACCATCTGTCTTATGTAACCATGCAAAACATAACATATCATACACATTTCAGTGTCAAGGATTTATATTTACTATGTTATGCCTAGTCTATGAAACCAGGCTGCAGCACAAAAAACGATCTAGCTAGGCATGCTTCTCTGTAACTCTTGCCATTTCAAAAGCAGTGAATAGTATATTTTATTCATTCATTCATTCATTCATTCTGAAAGGACAATTATACTATTTCTGCATTGCTGAATTCTTATCTTGCCATCTGAGACCATGTCCATGGGTCACCTTGTTTAAATCAGCATGTTGAACTTTAATATCAAATCAAATGTAGGTTATCTGATCTAAAAAGTGATGAACTTTGGCCCCCAGACAGTCAAAACTCTGAGGGCCATTCACCCTCAGTTACTTGGAAATTCAGAGGTCTGGCTTCTCCTAAATGTTACATTTTAACTCTCAAGCCAAACAGACATCGTTGTGTCAGTCCTAACCAGACACTAGGCATCAGGCAGGTAGCCAGGTGCACATGTAAACTTTAACACAGATCATCTGACACATAGGCATTTTGCCAGCCAGCATGAAGTGCATGAAGTTAGTTACTGAAGAATGCGGTCGTATAGTTTTGGGTAATTTGGTAGAGGATTCCCCCACCTCTCCCCTCTGCCCCCTTCTTGATAATTTGATCCTCTGTTGTATTATTGTTACGTTCCTCCTCTCTTTTTCTCCCTCCTTTCTCCTTTCTTCCAGCCTCTCTCTCTCACTCCTTTTTCCCTTTCTCATGCCCTCTTTCTTCCCCTTCTCCCTGCCTCTTGTTCAGTCCCTGGCTCTTTCTTACCCTGGCTCTCTCCTCTTCCTCTCCTTCTCTCTCTCCCCTTCTTCCCTCTCTCTCCTGTTGTGCTGTGTCTACGTCACCAACTCCTACTAAACACTGAACTGTTCTACCTTTTCCTGAACTCTCATGAGTCATGCCTAATCAGCGTCGGGGCTGTTACAGAGTATTACAATGTTAGTGTCAAAAGGCTCTTACCACAAGAGCACTCACACTCTTTTCAACTCTTAGGCTGCTGACTGACCGGATGAAAGGGACTTGGGGAAGTCTATCATGTGTACTGGTCAATTCATTACATCTAATCACTTACTGATGTAAAATACCTAGAACGGACGTTGCCTCCAAAATGACCTAAGAAAATCTGTCATGGGGAGGAAAGTTTGCTGTGTTCTAGTGGGGATTGAGATGGGGAGGCAAGCATTTCTGGACAGCACTCTCCATAACCAATTTGATGAATGACTCTTGGCATGGTTAATGCACGCACGCACGCACACACACACACACACACACACACACACACACACACACACACACACACACACACACACACACGCACACAAGTTGACACATAACCCGCAGTCCCCGCAGATATGTGGGTGGGCTTTCCCTCTCTCATGCCCTCTTTCTTCCCTTCTCCCTGCCTCTCTGTCGTTCAGTCCCTGGCTCTTTCTTACTCTGGCATCCCTCTCTCTCCTCTATCTGTTTCCACCTCTCTTTCTCCTCTCCTTCTCTCTCTCCCCTCCTGCCCTCTCTCTCCTGTTGTGCTGTGTCTACGTCACCAACTCCTACTAAACACTGAACTGTTCTACCTTTCCCTGAACTCTCATGAGTCATGCCTAATCAGCGTCGGGGCTGTTACAGAGTATTACAATGTTAGTGTCAAAAGGCTCTTACCACAACAGCACTCACACTCTTTTCAACTCTTAGGCTGCTGACTGACTGGATGAAAGGGACTTGGGGAAGTCTATCATGTGTACTGGTCAATTCATTACATCTAATCACTTACTGATGTAAAATACCTAGAACAGACATGGCTCCACAATGACCTAAGAAAAACATTTAGGAAGATTTACAATGTTCTAGAGCTATCATGGGGAGGCAAGCTTGCAGTGTTCGAGTGGGGATTGAGATCATGGGGAGGCAAGCACTTCTGTCCAGCACTCTCCATCTCACTTTGATGAATGACTCTTGGCTTGGTTAATGTACACAAACACACACACACACACACACACACACACACACACACACACACACACACACACACACACACACACACACACACACACACACACACACACACACGCACACACACACACACACACACGCACACACACACACACACACACTGCGATAATGCACTTGAAAGTTTAATACTTGAAACCATCATATCAAATCCAGAGAAGAAGACTGAACAAAGAGATTTCTAGAAATCTAGAAATAGACTTCCCCTTTTATCTGTGCATTAATTGTCGGAGTAAAGAACAACAGATTTTCTGTGACTCAAAATGGGTCAAAATTCGACAAAGATCCAGCAAAAAAAAAGGACCGTGTACATATCCTGTAAAATAACAACCCAGTGTTTATATCCCAAGACAAAATAGCTAGCAACAGCATGTCAGCTAGCTAAATGCCCGTGAATGTTTTAAATATGTTTTGTCCTGTGACCCAACTTAATGGTTCAAAGTTTGTTTTGATATTCCAACCTGCGTGTCCTGATCGTGTCTGGGGCGGATGGACAAAATCACCATGCGCGCGATGGCACACACATACGCACGCGCGTGCCCGTTGCAGTCAGCATAGCCTACAGGCCAATCACTAAATGCTTTTGGGGAAAGGCAGAAAATGTTCATGTCCATCCAAGGAGGGAAAAAGGACAATGTCAGAGTTTAGTTCAATAAGAGAAACGCTTTGAGATGGAGCTGAAAGTAAAGAGAAGGGAGGGTCAGAAAAGTCATCTTTGGGAAAGATTTGGTGAAGTTGTAAAAGCTGATGGCAGTGATTGTGAGCCGCGATACGAATTCAACCGTCACAAGATGGGGACTTCAAATAGGCCCATGGCACGTCAAGTGTACTTTAGCCTACTGTTCAGATGGGTTAAATGGGAACTGAAATCTGGACACTGACTGTAGGTCTATAACCTCTCATATAGCCTGAATATAATCTCAAGCATTTCTTGCAGTTCAATTATACACCAAATGTAGGCAACATTTTCACTCGAGAAGAGGAGTGGAGAAATATTATTTCTTTCTTTCAGCATCTGAACAGAATGCAAATGTACCGTTGGATATCGTCTGTATTGGTGCTATATTTATCAGCATCATAAAAGCCGATAGTATTTCAAACACATAAAATATGCATCCAAGCCGAACTGAAATCTTCCCAGAAACATGTTGGGTTGTTTTTCACAGCTTTCACAACCAGTCAAATTGATGTCATTTGAACATTTTCTTTTTGGTCTAGTGATTGCATTTTGTCCCCGGTCCCTAAAACGTCTTTGCTCTGTGAAAGAACCAGAGAAAACTTGACCGATGTCAACTAGATTGATGCATTCATTCTATTGATTTGTGACATTCTGGTGAGCAAAGGTTTATTTCGTCTTCTAGGGCAACATATAATGACAGAAGAGAAGCTGCATGTGTCTAATTATAAACAAGTTGATTAACAAAAAGCCTACAAAATTGTTGGAAATATAAGCACAAACATATCTAAATTAGTCCCCCCCAAAAATTCTGCAACGTCTGTCAAAAAGTCGTTTCCGCAATCTCTGACTGCCTTTTCTATACTAGTGGGTTAGGGTCAGATGTTCACTTTGTCGCATATACAGTGCCTTCAGAAATGATTCACATCCCTTGACTTTTTCCACATTTTGTTGTGGATCCTGGATTAGTAATGGATTACATTTAGATTTTGAGTCACTGGCCTACACACAATACCCAATAATATCAACGTGGAATTATGATTTGAGAAAGAAGTATTTAACCCTTTTGTTATGGCAAGCATAAATAAGTTCAGGAGTAAAAATTTTCTTAACAATTCACAAAATAATTAGCATGGACTATGGTGTTAAACATGATTTTTGAATGACTACCTCATCTCTGTATCCCACACATACAATTATCTGTATGGGCCCCTCATTGGAGCAGTGAATTTCAAACACAGATTAACAGAGTGAAAAGAAGGAAGCCTGTACAGAATTATTTTCCCCCTCCAAAACATGCATCCTCTTTGCAGTAAAGGCACTAAAGTAAAACTGCAAGAAATGTGACAAAGTAATTAACTTTATGTCCTGAATACAAAGCTAATCCAACACAACACGTCACTGAGTACTGATTTTCAAGCATGGTGCTGGCTGCATCATGTTATGGGTATGCCTGTCATCAGCAAGGACAATGAGTTTTTTTTGCTGATAAAAAGAAACAGAATAGTGCTAAACACAGTCAAAATTCTAGAGGAATTTCCAACAGACACTTGGAGACAAATGAATCCTTTCAGCGGGATAATAGCCTAAAACACAAAGCCAAAAATACACTGGAGTTGATTACTATGATGACATTGTATGTTCCTGATTGACTTAATTACAGTTTTGACTTAAATAGCCTTTAAAATTTATGGCAAGACTTTAAAATGCTGTCTAGCAACGGTCAACTGCTTGGAGATTGAAGAAGAATAATATGCAAATATTGTACAATCCAGGTTTGCAAAGCTCTTAGAGAGTTACCCAGAAAGACTCACAGCTGTAATTGCTGCCAAACGTGATTCTAGAGGGTTGAATGCTTATGTAATCGAGATACATTAGTGTTTTATTTTTCATGTTCTTTCTTTTACAAATGGTATCATTTTTTTTCCCACTTTGACATTACAGAGTATTTTGTGTAGATCATTGACAAAAATGTACAATTAAATCCATTTTAATCCTACCTTGTAACAAAGCAAATTGTGGAAAAAGTCAAGGGGTGTGAAAACTTTCTGAAGGCTTAGTCAGGCGGTTGCGGATGGGTAATTAGCAATTGCGGGCGGGTGCAGGTGAACACTTGAAAAAGAAAAGCCTCACACTCTAGGAGCTCAGATGCAATAATTTAAAGGGTGCAGGTGAACAAACAGCTGACCCACGCACAACTAACACACACACACACATACTCATTCTTGAGGCTCGCCCTGATTGACAGCTTTGTGCGCTTGTTATTCTCAGTGAGTTCAATGTGCAAGTTTCCATTACGTCCTGTCTAGCACTTGACACCTCACAACATGTCAAGCATTATTTAGTGTTTTGTGGGTATGTGTGTGGGTGTGCATGGTTGTGGGCATGTGTGTACGAGTGTGTGTGTATGTATGAATGTACAGTATATATTATTGTGCCTGGTCTACACTTGATTGACTGTCAAAACCAAGCCTTTCTATTCTTTTAGAAAGACTGTTAATCTCAATACAAACAGTTTCTAACCAACCTCTCTTTCTCTCTTCCTCCCTCCTCTCCCATGCAGGTTAAACTGGGTTTTGAGGCACCCAACTCCAAAGTGGTCAAGGTTCCTGGTAGCATCCGGCGGCGAAGCAGCTTGACCAGCACCACGGGCCCTCATCCCGGGGACGAGTGCCGCCTGCTGGACTTCGAGTCGTCGGACCGCCCTCTTGTGGTGAACTTCGGCTCGGCCACCTGACCCCCCTTCATCAGCCACCTGCCCGCCTTCCGGCGGCTGGTGGAGGAGTTCTCAGACGTGGCCGACTTCCTGCTGGTTTACATCGACGAGGCACACCCCTCGGACGGGTGGGTGGCGCCCGCCATGGGCCCGCGCTCCTTCGAGGTCAGGAAGCACCGATCACTGGAGGAAAGGGTGGTGGCGGCCAAGAAGCTGATTGAGTCCTTCAGCCTGCCATCTCAGTGCCAGCTGGTGGCCGACTGCATGGACAACAATGCTAACGTGGCCTACGGTGTGTCCAACGAGAGGGTGTGCATCGTGCAGAGGAGGAAGATCGCCTACCTTGGAGGGAAGGGACCCTTTTTCTACAACCTGAAGGATGTGAGGCAGTATCTGGAACAGAGCTACGGCAAGAGATAGGACCAGATAGACAGGAAGAGATGACCAACTAAACGCGTCTGGAAAAGAGGACAAGAATGTTTATTTTTGTATAAAAGGAGAATAAAAGGAAGGTGAGGTGCTTTCAAAACTGGACTGTCAACACTCAGAACAGAACATGTTACAGGTTCTAAGGTTCCAAAGTTCCAAATCTCATGAACTTCCTTTCTGGAAGGAGACCAACTTTCCAGTAGAAAACAACAGAACAGAACCAATAGACTTAAGAGCATGGACTGATGCTCTGCTACCTAAGTTGCCTGAAAGAAGAGACTGAAAAAGGTTCACCGCTGACACGCTTTATCAATGCCTTCATCCCCGTTTGCTAATCATGAACAAGTTCTCTAGTTACAGTCCACATTAACTTCTAACCTGGCACCTTTCAAAATGAAAACCAAATGACTGAACAGAGTAGAAAGCAAAAGTACCCAACGATATATAAATATATAAAATATGATATTAATTTATTTATATGGTTTTTAATGTTTGTTTTTACACCATGGTAATATGTTGTATGCCGATGCACTTGTAACGCTTTTTATTTAAGAAGACATTGTGTCATACTCCTATTTTGTGTGTATGAGGGGGTGTTACAACACTATTCATAAAAACGTAGAGTAGAATGCTTAGAACCACCTAGACTCAGACACTTCCTGGTACATCTTTCATGTTACCACACCACCTAGAAAACAGAGGTTAGCGCCGTATCGATCTCCTCCATGTTGTCGATTTAAACCTGACAGACGATGCGAGAGGTAGAGAAGGAGAGAGGGAGGAAAGTGAACTGGAGAACAAAGCACAGCATCAACAGCATGTTAGCCAGAAACGGAGGCAATATGTGTCCTGTAGTTATTACCAAGGATACGTAGCTAGCTAGCTGTAATCCCAGGGCTATTTGCTGTTGAGGGTTTGTGTTAGCGATGTTGGTTAGCGATAAGGCAGGGGTGTACAGAGATGTAATGGGTTGAGGGAGATGACCATGTCTCCAAGACCTGAGGTGAGTTTCCCGAAAGCTTTATGGCTAACGAGTTACTGATTTTATCTTGACGGCCCAGACTTGTGCCACTTGTAGACCATCAAACATTGCATTTACAATTGGTGCTCTCATGGTTGAGTTGTCAAGATAAACAAAGTGCCTTGTTCACCATGAAGTTGTGGTACACTGAGCTCTAAGGTGTGTGGCAGGAGTTGAGACAGAATAAGGACAGGTGGTGTCTAGATGGCTTAAGAAGGTGTTTCGGAAGGGGTGTGTGTCAGCTGTATGGTGTGACGTGACTGAAAGACAGGCAGACAGACATTTGGTTTGGGTCGAGACGGGGCTGGTGTGAGAATGAAAACCACTGACTAAAGGGTTACTGACTCTGTTTGTGGTCGGATGACAGACCTCACCTCCCTGACGTAGACTCAAACCAACACGTCTTTTAACATCATCAAACCATCCAACATTCACAAACAATTTCTTGGAGCGGTCCATAAACTGATCCCCCCCGTCTTCATCCATATACTCAATCCTGTGTAGTGCTGCTTTTCAAAAAATACAGGAGAGTAGAGGAGGGACGGAAAGTCAAATAAAGTTGTTGCTGCTGACTGTGATTTGCTACTCTGTGATTTCTGTCTGTGTGAGTGCTGATGGAGTGTAGGTGAGAGCGAGAGAGAGAGAGAGAGGCGCTGAAAGAATGGAAGAACTGTTCAGGGAGTTTACAAGTCCAATGCAGCTGTTTTTATCTCAGTATCAAATCCTTACTGTGTTTTCAATTAAACATTTCAAAAATAAACAAAAATAGCTTCTTAGCAAATAGCAATTTCTCAATCAAGAATTTTGCAAAGACTTTCTAAGATTGGTCTGAGTGGGGAGGGGAAAACTCAAAATGAGCTGTTATTGGATTTCTGTTGGTAACAGGTGTATAAAATCGAGCACACAGCCATGCAATATCCATAGACAAACATTGGCAGTAGAAGAGCTCTGTGAATTTCAACATGGCACCATCATAGGATGCCACCTTTCCAACAAGTCAGTTCGTCAAATTTCTGCCCTGCTAGAGCTGTCCTGGTCAACTGTATGTGCTGTTATTGTGAAGTGGAAACATCTAGGAGCAACAACGGCTCAGCCGTGAAGTGGTAGGCCACACAAGCTCACAGAACGGGACCGCTGAGTGCTGAAGCGCGTAAAAATTGTCTCACCTCGGTTGCAACACTCACTACTGAGTTCCAAACGGCCTCTGGTACAATTACAGCATACATTCTAGACGATTCTGTGCTTCCAACTTTGTGGCAACAGTTTGGGGAAGGCCCTTTCCTGTTTCAGCATGACAATGCCCCTGTGCACAAAGTGAGGTCCATACAGAAATGGTTTGTTCAGATTGGTATGGAAGAACTTGACTAGCCTGCACAGAACACTGACCTCAATCCCATCAAGCACCTTTGGGGTGAATTGGAACACGACTGCGAGCCAGGCCTAATCGCCCAACATCAGTACCCGACCTCGCTAATGCTCTTGTGGACATAATGGAAGCAAGTCCCCACAGAAATGTTCCAACATCTAGTGGAAAGCCTTCCCAGAAGAGTGGATGCTGTTATAGCAGCAAAAGGGTGGGTCCAACTCCATGATTTCGGAATGAGATGTGTATATAAAACGCCCTCGGTACGTGTGAACGTGCATGTGCGTGCCTGTGCACCCGACGACCCTTCTCGAAGCAAAACAAAGAGACACACATAGAGTGGGTGAAAGACACCTCAAACACGACAGCGTTGGTTATGGTCCACAATAGCGAAGCCACAGACGTGTTGGAGACTGAGCGCCTGTGTTTTCATTTCCGAGAGGAGCGTGACTCTCAACACACTCTCTATGACAGGTTATAACATGTGTTTACTCGTGGCCGTAGGGCTCGAGTGAAACCAAGCCTCCTGGCTGAACCTGTGGTCTGGCTAGCCTGCCAAATACTGCACAGAATAGCACAGACATCAGGAAGAGGTGGATAGAGAGGGAAGGGAAAGGGGGGTAGGGCGGAGGAGGAAATGGAGGTTAGGAAATGGGGAAAGGGGGAGACATGTAGAGGAGGCTAGGAGAAGAGGTAAAGAGGAAGAGGGGAGAAAATAGGAGAAGGAGGTAAAGGAGAATGGAGGAAGGGGAAAATGAGAAGTAATGAAAGAAAGAGGGAGTATGTTTTCAGCTGGTCCATTGCTGTGGTGTGAAACACTTGCTGTGGTCATCTGGATGAGGGCCCTCTGAGCAGAACACATTGGAGTGTGTGTGTGTGTGTGTGTGTGTACTGGGTTTATACAAGACACCCAAAGCAGCACCGCTCTTTAACTGGTCCCCTCATTATCCTGATACACACGCACACACATTCAAGCTGATTTGGGAACCTGTTAATGACACAATGAGAGTGTGAATGGTCAGAAATGGCCATCACTTTTCTCTAATGATTCAGGATCACAATCCTCTTACATTCTTCCCTTCATTTTGAGTGAGTGTATATGGTCAGGCATCCCTGCACTCAACCGATTGTCATAGGACAAAGTACCGTGGCCTGGCAAGACCTGGGTTCAAATTCTATTTGAAATCAATTCAGTGGTCTATTTGGACTTGATTGGTCTTGTCTGGCACAATTGAACCAATAGCTTATTAGCAGGAAGTAGCAAAAGTTGAAACCCGCACGCCAGGCCAACTAAAACAAAGTGTTTGAAAGATTTAAAATATAATTTAAACCCACGCGTGCCTATCACCCAATGGCCTGACCCATAGGGTGTAAAGCAAGACGGCCCCTAGTGGAGTGACCACTGAGTATTTGACGCCAATCCCCTTAAAAATCTGATCTTAAAGGGGAAATCCAGGATTGGTGCATTCTTTTTAAACTTTACAATTAATTATACAGTCATGGACTGATGAAGAGTATAACTTAGAAATGCCTCAGTAGCTTAGTTCAACTGTCGTAACCCATCAGAAACCCCAAAATATAAGCCTGTTTTTTTTCATTGTAACAAACACGGTTAAATTCCAAAAATGGTTAATACTAGAGTTTAAGGGTCTCCTTGCATACATTGCTCTGTATATGAGTTTGCCTGCTTTGTTTGAGTCGCAGATTGCCCCTTTAAACCAAACCTCATATAAAAAATATAACACATACAGTAGCTACCTTGAACTACTTAAATAACTAACCTTAACAACCCTTGTATACATCCTGTACAGAAGCCCAGCTCAGGCCAACCAGGAGACCGGTTTTGGACAGAAGCTTCTTGTATCTATGGTCTAAGAAGCTTGACTCGATTTGACGTAATACTATTAAATCAGTAAGTCAACATGAAGGGCACTACCCTGAATGGTTATGGACCAAACCTGAAATTATAAACATGTACAGGTGCTGGGAACCACTTCCCTTAATAACCCTCGCAAACTGGCCTGATTTGTCGTAATTGCAGTAAAGTAGTCAGTCGTATTGTCAACATGAAGGACACAACCCTGCATGGTTGTGGATTAAACCGCAAACCATAAACTGCAGTATCTGAATGACAGTTACGTACGCCTCTAGGAAGAGGGAACGCAACACCCTGCTACAACTCAACTCCCTGTGGAGTGAAAGAGGTATGGGACTGTAGGTGCTAATAAGGATGACAAAAGGCAGAGAATTACCGTTTACATGGAATTTATTCCGTCACATGGTAATTTTGGGGAAAAAGGGCTGGACGAAACCAAAGCAAAGGAAGTAAATATCAAAGCCCCCTCTCCTACCTTACCTACCCACTACTAGCACCACCTGGTGCACTAACCAAAATACAGGGGAAGGTCCGCCCAGGTCTTGCCTAGTGTGCATAGACAGAGTATATACTATGGGTATATGTATGCCCACAGGCCTCTTGGCTAAGCACTCCCAAGGTACCTTCCCCTTCCCCCCTGGGAACAAAAACAGAATAACAAAACAATGTCAATAATCAAAACCGTTCTTTGGACATAAACATACCTCCTAAGGACCACAACAAAATACTTCACAACAATTATACAGACCACCACCACCAACACACTCATCTTCCTCATCTCCTAACAACAACCAACACTGGTTCACACCCTCTTCACTCAGCAATCATCTCCCCTTCTGAACAACAGAACACTGGCTTTTATAGCTGGAGAAGGAGTCTAATGGGATACAGCTGTATCCTGACGAGGGGGCGGGGTCAGCTCCAATTAGCCATGGAGTCCACCAATCAGCTGCTTGGGGGATTCCAGGAAGCCATTTCCTGAAATACATACAAATACACAAACCACAACACAGAAACTGGGGAACGTAACACTTACCTAATAATAATGAGCAATTAAGTCCCAGAACGGAAGCCCAGCTCACTCCACATTTCTTAAATAAGAGCGTACCGTCCTAGAGTCATAGTAGTAAGTAATTGTATTGTCAAAATGACAGGCACTACCATGCTTGCCTCGCGGATAAGCACGTTGGGCCAGCAACTGAAAGATTGCTTGTTTGAATCCTGAGTTGACAAGTTGAAAACTTCCATGTGTCCCTGAACAAGGCACTTAACCCTAATTACTCCTGTAAGTCGATCTGAAGAAGAGCATCTGTAAAATACAAGTAATACATTTGACCCACCATTGTTGTCTTGCTTTTGTCATGACCCTAGATTATTGACCCCTTAGGCTCTTCTCCAATATAGATATTCTTATTAGGACAGTCGATAGAGTCCGTCTTTGGAAGGAGACTGGGTTTCTCATTCCACTATGGGACCTTGTGCTTGTCCCTTGTTTTATCACACGTTCTTTCTCTGCCATTGAACTACTTTTAACATCAATAGACTGGGATCTGGTTTTGTAACTGGCAGCACAACGAGGTAGTGTGTTGTGTGTTGTTGGCTGGTTAAAGAGGGTACGTAGTGGACATGGTGGTCTGCCAGAAAACCTCCAAAACTTCATTTCCATGACAGAGAGCGAGGAAACAGGAGCAGACCTCTGCATGGTGCCATTATCTCCCCATGACCCTGTTCCTTTCTCTTTCAGTTAAAGCTTTTCGTTCTCCATAAACATGCACACACACATGCAAGCACGCACACACACACGCAAGCACACACACAAACACACAAACAAACACACACACACACACACTCAGCTAAAGCCAATCATGCAGTTTCCTCATGGCCCACTTTAAGACCTGTAACAAATGTTTTTCCCCCAATGGCACTGTAACCAGTATGAGGTTCTTATCATCATTGAACCTCTAAGCTTTCCCACTATTTATCCTTTACTGGGTCAAGTCGGTGTTTATGGTGTCACGTGACATTGGAACACGAGAGTCATTCAAGTGGACTGAAACCATTGTTTTTTCCCGACTTGGCTAACATTCAGGGACACTTTCACTTCTCTAGCTACATCTTAGTCACGTAAACTCAACCATAGGCAACAGCAGTGACTACAGTAGGGTTTGGTTGCAATGATGGACTCTTGGCAACTTTGATAAGAAAAAAACAAATCTGGGGTTGGTCTTTTTCAGACAGACAACTTCTCAGTGCCCAACTGACGTTGTATTAAGTACAGACGTGTTCAAAATTGTGGGAGGCAACCCGGATATCTAGAGAGACTTAGCTACAGAACATTTTGGATAAGTGAATGGCAGATTGGAGCCACGTCTGGTCTCGCCCTCATTCTGATTGTGCCCACATTTTTAGACAGTTGTAGACGATTAAAAGACGCATTGTGAACTGATTTTGATCAGATCTTTTAAGTTTAAACGGGCAAGATCAGAACAAGATCAGGATGAAAGACTTATGTAAGAGGCAGGTATAAATGGGGCTTTATTCAGGGTTAGAGGCTTGACGTGGTCCTGAACGATTATTGTGCAATGATGCAACGTTAGCACCTGCTATTTTTTAGACTAGCACAAAAGGCAAAAGACATGAAGTAGTGTGGAGATAAAAGTATTCCGTAGATAGATATAGCTTTCTTATGTCTTCATTACCTACCTTCAAAGATTGACAGGTGCAACTCTGCACCAGTTGGTTTTACCCTTGTGCCCTTAGTCAGTAAAGGTGTCCCGTGGTAATTTAAGAGCTGTATGTAAAGTGTCAGGACTGACTTAGAGGAAAAACGAGGACCGCTAGTGACATCCTGGCTATACTTATCACGTGATTATCATACTGTACACAAATAAGGACAACACATTTGTGTTTTGGAATTCAGATGTAGATGACATAGATTTCAAATGTATGTATAATAATATATTCCATTTACTAGCCGCTTTTATCCAAAGCGACTTACAGTAAGTCATACATGCATACAATTTAATATAACACATGCCATTTAGCAGACACTTTTATCCAAAATCTCTTACAGTAATGCGTGCATGCATTTTACATATGGGTGGTTCCAGGAATTGAACACACTATCATGGCATTGCAAGCACCATGCTCTACCAACTGAACCACAGATTAACATTTTACAGTGCCTTCGGAAAGTATTCATACCCCTTGACCTTTTCCACATTTTGTTACGTTATAGCCTTATCTAAAATGGATTAAATAAAAAAAAATATTCAGCAATCTACACACAATACACCATAATGACAAAGCAAAAACAGAATTACCTTATTGACATAAGTATTCAGACCCTTTGCTATGAGACTCAAAATTGAGCTCAGGTGCATCCTGCTTCCATTGATCATCCTTGAGATGTTTCTACAACTTGATTGGAGTCCACCTATGGTAAATTAAATTGATTAGACATGATCTGGAAAGGCACACACCTGTCAGTAAAAGGCACATGACAGCCCGCTTGGAGTTTGCCAAAAGGCATCTAAAGACTCTCAGACCATGAGAAACAACATTCTCTGATCTGATGAAACCAAGATTGAACTCTTTGACCTGAATGCCAAGCTTCATGTCTGGAGGAAACCTGGCACCATCCTTACGGGTGAAGCATGGTGGTGGAAGCATCATGCTGTGGGGATGTTTTTCAGCGACAGGGAGTGGGAAACTATTCAGGATCGAGGGAAAGATGTACGGAGCAAAGTACAGAGAAATCCTTAATGAAAACCAGCTCCAGAAAGCTCAGGACATCAGATTGGGGCGAAAGTTCACCTTCCAGCAGGACACCGACCCTAAGCACACAGCCAAGACAACGCAGGAGTGGCTTAGGAACAAGTCTCTGAATGTCTTTCTGAATGTCTAATTCACAGCCAGAGCCCGGACTTGAACCTGATCGAACATCTCAGGAGAGACCTGAAACTAGCTGTGCATTGACGCTCCCCATCCAACCAGACAGAGCTTGACAGATCTGCAGAAAAGAATGGGAGAAACTCCCCAAATACAAGTGTGCCAAGCTTGTAGCGTCGTACCCAAGAAGACTTGAGGCTGTAATCGCTTCAACAAAATACAGAGTAAAGTGTCTGAATACTTGTATTATTTAACTAGGCAAGTCAGTTAAGAACTAATTCTTATTTACAATGACGCCCTAGGAACAGTGGGTTAACTGCCTTGTAGAACGACAAATGTTTTCTTGTCAGCTCGGGGATTCAATCTAGCAACCTTTCGGTTACTGGCCCAACACTCTAACCACTAGGCTACCTGACACCCCAAAATAAAAAAGGTGATATTTCAGTTTTTTATTTCTGATAAATTAGCAAACATCTCTAAAATCCTGCTTTTGTTTTGTCATTATGAGGTATTGTGTGTGGATTGATGAGGGAAAAAAACTATTAAATCAATTTTAGAATAAGGCTGTAACCTAACAAAATCTGGGAAAAGTCAAGGGGTCTGAATACTTTTTGAAGGCACTGTATGTGTGGGGGGTCCCGGGAATTCATAAATGTATTTTATTATTTATGCTGCATGTTACTTATGATTAATATTATTTTAGCATTTATGAATTGTATGTATGTCAGACAGACAGACACTGAACACTCATAAGGACAATTTGGTCCATTTGGAATGAGTGTTTTGGAATTTAGGCCAAGACCACACAAGCTTGTGCAGAGCCCGTCATCTAGTGGTAATGCTCCCGGGTTAGAAACCTGTATACTCCTCTCCCTACCAAAGACCAGGGTTTAATCACCGCTCCAACCCTTCAACCTGTATCTCTCTCCTGCCTGTATCCCCTCTGATTTTCCCTATGTCCAACTACAGTGCTAAAATAAAACAATTAAAAAAAACATTACACAAGTTTAAATTTCATTGGCATTGATACAGTAACCTTGATTCAGGCTGATTCATGTCTGTCCAGAGCTGGCAATAGAAACCCATTGTCTAGTCAGAGCTAAGTCGGCAACATGCCCAGCCCTTGACAGACAACACTATAACTGTCACAATGATTCATGTCAAAACATAAAATTACTTTTAAACGGTTTCACAAGGAAAAACATAGAGAACAGTTAGTTCTTTAAGTCAGTCTGTGTTTAATTGGAATGTAAAAAGACAACAAATATTATGTTGCTCTTCTCCCTGTACGATATTATTTTATTTAACCTCTATTTAACCAGGAAAGTCAATTAGCAACAACAGTTGTCAGTCGGCCTGCTGTCATCACCACTTTTGATGGCAAGCAAATCAAACAATATTTGTATATAGCCATTTAGGTTTATCCCCTGAAAGTTAGCTTGTTGACTAGCCATATTGACTTGATCTGTTATTGTCTAGCTAGCCAATTTGATGTGGTACATCAATCAATGTGGCCTACTATGTCTGTCCACAGCAATCGTGATTAAACACACTTAAAAACAACTGTCAAAAAGGGGATCATGTTAGCTAACTTCGCAAGGTTGGTTGCAGAAAAAAAGATGCCTACGTTAGGTCTACTTACCACTATTTTTAGTCAACGGTACAAAGTTTCTACTAGTAGCTTGCAAAGTAAACATGATCAGATGACAGGACATCAGCAAATGCTCCCTTCTGCTGCTTGACAGTCAGAGCCCACAAAGGATGGGAAATTCAGCTAATTCACTCATCCTTGTCAAGTATAGTTCACTTGTATTTTACAAGGCCTATCACGCAAATATCATATTAATGTTGGCCAATATTAGGAGATATCGTGAGGCTACCATCACGTATCTGAAATGACATGAACAATTGATGTCTACTGATAATGAAAAGTATGCAGTTTCTTGCTGTATAACTCTGATGATAGAGCTACATGTGTGCAATTGTTTGGCATGGAATAATCTGCAATGTGTTGTTCTGCAATGTGTTGTTCTGACTATGTTCTGACTATGCTCTTAAGGAGGTGATAGTTAACATTTATTTAACAATCCCTTGAAAACTGCACGCACTTGTCAATGGTTTTGGCCACTCAACAAGCCAATCGAGTGCTCTGTACCTTATTGTGACGTTTATTGATAAATACCTATACACAGTTTGACATTTTATTGATAACGACCTATAGAATGTATTCAATAAAAAAAACAGTTGTTGGGATGTTCGGTAAAATTCCTTTTTCTTCATGCCTGAATGGAGAGTGGGACTTTGTTAAAAAGTCTTGTAGTTAGTCAGAGTTTGGAGTCAAAAGTTTGGACACACCTAATCATTCAAGGTTTTAATAAAACATTTTTTTTTTACTATTTTCTACATTGTAGAATAATAGTGAAGACATCAACACATATCGAATAATTTAAATACCAAAAAAGTGTAAACAAATCTAAATATATTTTAGATTTCAGATTCTTCAAAGTAGCCACCCTTTGCGTTGATGACAGCTTTGCACACTCTTGGCATTCTCTCAAACCAGCTTCACCTGGAATGCTTTTCCATCAGTCTTGAAGGGGTTCCCACATACTGTATGCTGAGCACTTGTTGGCTGATTTTCCTTCACTCATCCCGAACCATCTCAATTGGGTTGAGGTCGGGTGATTGTGAAGGCCAGGTCATCTGATGCAGGGCTCCTTCACTCTCCGTATTGGTCAAATAGCCCTTACACAGCCTGGAGGTGTGTTGGGTCATTGTCCGGTTGAAAAACAAATGATAGTCCCACTAAGCGCAAATCCGATGGGATGGCGTATCACTGCAGAATGCTCTGGGAGCCATGCTGGTTAAGTGTGCCTTGAATTCTAAATACATCACTGACAGTGTCACCAGAAAAGCACCCCCACACCATCACACCTTCTCCTACATGCTTCACAGAGGGAACCACACATGCGGAGATCATCCGTTCACCAACTCTGCGTCAAATCACAGACACGGCGGTTGGAATCAAACGTTTTTTTTTTTTACTCATCAGACCAAAGGACAGATTTCCACCGGTCTAATGTCCATTGCTCGTGTTTTTTGGCCCAAGCAAGTCTCTTCTTATGGTGTCCTTTAGGAGTGGTTTCTTTGTAGCAATTCGACCATAAAGGCCTGATTCACGCAGTCTCTTCTGAACAGTTGATGTTGAGATGTGTCTGTTACTTGAACTCTGTGAAGCATTTATTTGAGCTGTAATGTCTGAGGCTGGTCACTCTAATGAACTTATCCTCTGCAGCAGAGGTAACTCTGGGTCTTCCTTTACCATGGTGGTCCTCATGAGAACCAGTTTCAACATAGCATTTGAAGGTTTTTGAGACTGTGCTTGAAGAAAGTTCTTGAAATGATCCGCATTGACTGACCTTCATGTCTTAAAATAATGATGGACTGTTGTTTCTCTTTGCTTATTTGAGCTGTTCTCGCCATAATATGAACTTGGTATTTTACCAAATAGAGCTATCTTCTGTATACCACCCCTGCCTCGTCACAACACAACTGATTGGCTCAAGCGCATTAAGAAGGAAAGAAATTCCACAAATTAACTTTTAACAAGGCACACCTGATAAAAATGCATTCCATGTGACTAACTCAGGAAGCTGGTTGAGAGAATGCCAAGAATGTGCAAAGCTGTCATCAAGGCAAAGGGTGGCTACGTTGAAGAATCTTATATATAAAATATATTTTGATTTGTTTAACACTTTTTTGGTTACTGCATGATTCTATGTGTGTTATTTCACAGTTTTGATGTCTTCACTATTATTCTACAATGTAGAAAATAGTAAGAATAAAGAAAAACCCTTGAATGAGTAGGTGTGTCCAAACTTATTGAAAGAACACTGAAGCAGGTACTCCCTGCCTGCAGCATTTTGCATGTGTGTATGCTTGCATTCTCACAATGTGTTTATGTGTGTGTATGCTGGTGTGTGTGTGTGTGTGTGTGTGTGTGTGTGTGTGTGTGTGCGTGCGTGTGCGTGTGGATGTGGTTGTGCGTGTGTAAGTGGATGGGTGTCAACAGAGGAGTTGGGAATGCACAGGGCGAGGTCTTACAGTACAAATTATGGAGTTAGGAGTTACAGATGTAATTCACATCTGTCACCCGAGTAGTGTATATAAATGTATCATTCACCCAGATCATTGAAAGGACACTGGAGCAGGTACTCCCTGCATGCTGCAAATTGTGTTCTGGTCTGTGTCCCATACGTTTTCAAACTCTCTGAATGACTGTCTATGCCTGAAAGATGATGGGAATGGAGGAATGATTGCCAGACACAGTGAGATCTATGCTGCTTAATAATCCACCGACAGACAGGACAGACAGACGGACGGACGAATGGACAGACTTGTTTGTATGTGTGTGTGTGTGTGTGTATACAGTGTATGCCTAAATGCAAGTGTGTCTGCACACGTGCATGCTTGCATGCAGGCATACAGTATGTGCGTGACAGAGAGTGTGTGAGTCAGTCTTTGGCACTCTTCTGCTCCAAGTTCCACAGTACTGCCAAGTCCAACAGATGTCCTGCATTCCAGATCCAGCTCCTCTACACCCAGACATGCAGTTCACACACAGGATGCTAGAGGGTGTTGTGTGCTCATTCAGGAACAGACATACTGTAGTAATGGTTCAGCCTCAGGTTGTGTTTTCACCATTTGGCCCAAATGTGTATTTAAATGCTCAAGGTTAACGAAAATGTGCCAGGGTGTGTACACGATACACTCCGATTGATGATTTAACAAATGAGGGCCAATTGAAAAGAATCCTCAGGTTGAACCTGAGAAGAAGACTGTAATCATTACTTTTTCAGATGTTGAGGACATCTCTGTGTATTTATGATGCATAGATAGCATTGTCAATACGTAACTCTGCTTTTAGAATTCAGGGCAACCCAAGGTTAAATGTATATTTTTTATGTCTCTAATAATTAAAGCAGAGAGATGTAGTTGTGACTCCGAGTCCCAAACCTGCCTGGCTGAATCACAGATTACTGCACCTGTACATAGCCCATCTATAATTTAGCCCAAACAACTACTTCTTCCCCTACTGTATTTATTTATTTTGCTCCTTTGCACCCCATTATTTCTATTTCTACTTTGCACATTCTTCCACTGCAAATCTACTATTCCAGTGTTTTACTTGCTATATTGTATTTACTTCGCCACCATGGCCTTTTTTTTGCCTTTACCTCCCTTATCTCACCTCATTTGCTCACATCGTATATAGACTTATTTTTCTACTGTATTATTGACTGTATGTTTGTTTTACTCCATATGTAACTCTGTGTTGTTGTATGTATCGAACTGCTTTGCTTTATCTTGGCCAGGTCGCAATTGTAAATGAACTCAACTTGCTCTCAACTTGCCTACCTGGTTAAATAAAGGTGAAATATATATTTGTAAATAGCAAACGTTCATGTGAGAGGCTGCTATTCAAACAGCTGTATATATACAGTACATTCAGAAAGTATTCCCTAACCCAAGACCCTCATCAATCTACACACAGTACTCCATAATGACAAAGGAAATTGCACATTTTTCCAAATTTACATATAAAAAACAAAAATATAACATTTACATAAGTATTCAGACCCTTTACTCAGTACACTGTAGAAGCACCTTTGGCTTGGGTTCAAGTCCGGGCTCTGGCTGGGTCACTAAGAGACATTCGGAGACTTGTACCGAAGCTACTCCTGCATTATCTTGGCTGTGTATATTTTAGGGTCATTGTCCTGTTGGAAAGTGAACCTTCTCCCCAGTCTGAGACAGGTTTTCATCAAGAATCTCTCTGTACTTTGCTCCGTTCGTCTTTCCCTGTTTTCACTTTGTCATTATGGGGTACTGTGTGTAGATTGATGAGGATTTTAATTTTTTTAATCAATTTTCTAATAAGGTTGTAACATAACAAAATGTGTAAAAAGTGTCTGAATACTTTCGAATACACTGTATAATGAATATGAATTATCCTGCCTATAGGCCTACTAAGTAAGATTAGGATAAATTATGCAAAGTTAGGCCAAACTAATTAATGCTAAATATGTGTGATACAGTGGAGTATGAGACTTGCACCTAATCATAATATATAATAAAAATGTAAATGTCATTTGGAAGACATTTTTATCCAAAGCCACTTACAGTCATGCATGCTTACACTCTTAAAGAAAAGGGTTGCAAAAGGGTTCATTGCGGAGGGATAAGATTCTAACAAGAAACGTTTTCATATTTAGAAACCTTTTTGGAAGACAAGGGTTCTTTGAAGATTCTTTGGAAGGCAAGAAGCGTTCAGAAAGGATTCTTAATAGTGCCTGAGCATTAATGTTTACCTCAGTAATAAACATTACATATTTACAAACTTTACATCAGGAGTTTGAGTAATCTGATCAATTAAAAATAGTGTGAGGATGTTTTAAATTATACAACAGGTTGTTTGAACATATGGCACCCATTACTGAGATGGTTGTTCCAGTTTTGATTATTTAGATAGTCTCAATAATATATTTCTCCTACCATGGTAGTTATTCTGAATGTCACACCCGGTCTCTTTTTCAGGTGTCTTTCTGCTTGTCTCCACCCCCCTCCAGGTGTCGCCCATCTTCCCCATTATCCCCAGTGTATTTATACCTGTGTTCTCTGTTTCTCTGTTACCAGTTTGTTTTGTTTGTCAAGACTACCAGCGTTTTCTCCCTTGTACCTGTCTTTTTCTAGTTCCTGTTTTCTAGTTTTCCCAGTTTTGACCATTTCTGCATGTTATGACCCTGAGCCTGCCTGCCATTCTGTACCTTGACACATCACCCTGGATTATTGACTTCTGCCTGACCTGACCCCGAGACTGCCTGCCGTTCTGTACCATATGGACTCTGATCTGGATGACTGACCTCTGCCTGCCCTTGAATTGTCGTTTTTCCTGCCTCCTGTTCCAGTAATAAACTTTTGTTACTTCGACACTGTCTGCATTTGGGTCTTCTCCTGAAACGTTATAGTACGAACTGGCCATGACTGACCCAGCAGACTCAGACCAGCTCCACAATGCTGTCTCCCTGCAAGGAATCAGCATTGGAAGACACGAGGAGTTAATTCAATGTCTTATGGAGGGACTCCATACCCTGGCAGAACACCATTACCAGGCCTGGGAGGAACAGTCTGGAGGACTTCAAAGGAGGAAGTTCGGAAGGTGTTTGATTCTCCGTTGTTCCAGACTCCAGAAGTGTGGCAGTATACGCGGTGGACATTCGCACGTAGGCAGCTGAGAGTGCCTGGAACCCGGAAGCATTGTTCGACATGTTTCTGCACGGAGTATCGGAGGAGGAATAGGACAAGCTTGTTGCACAGGAACTACCAACGGATCTCGATTCGCTCATCGCCTTTACCATTAGAATATGGTGACTATGGGAGCGAAGGAAGGAGAGTAGGTTCGATTTCACTCGCCCGCTAAAGGCTTCCACCTCGCCTCCAAGACATCTCAGAAGTCCCGGATGGCTCTGTTGCCGAGGGTACCCGAGTTCCTCCGAGAGTCTCCGAAGTCTGCCAATTCATCTCATTCCGAGCTGATGCAAATAGGTAGAGCTGTCCCCAGCTAAATGGCTATACAGGCTTCACACTAAGAGTTGCCTGTATTGCGGGTTGCTGGTCATTTCGTGGCCTCCTGTCCACTAAAAGACCAGGCTCAACGGTAGGAGCGAGTACTCTGGTGGGCCATATAGAGAACTTTTCCTCTCCCCTTACTCACACCCCTTTTCATGCCATCTTGCTGTGGGGAAATCAGTCTAAATCTCTCCGGGTACTCATCGGCTCACGGGCCGATGAGAGTTTAAGGACGCTACACTGGCGTCCGAGCTGGGCATCCCCACTCAGCCCCTCTCCACTCTTATGGACGTTGGACGGGCACTCTATAGGCCGGGTCACTCACAATACCAGCCCATCAACCTACAGTTGAAGTCGGAAGTTTACATACTCTTCCGTTGGAGTCATTAAAACTCTTTTTTCATCCACTCCACCAATGTCTTGTTAACAAACTATAGTTTTTGGCAAGTTGGTTAGGACATCTACTTTGTGCATGACACAGATAATTTTTCCAACAATTGTTGACAGACAGATTATTTCACTTATAATTCACTGTATTGCAATTCCAGTGGGTCAGAAGTTTACATACACTAAGTTGACTGTGCCTTTAAACAGCTTGGAACATTTTTGAAAATGATGTCATGGATTTAGAAGCTCGCATTAGGCTAATTGACATCGTTTGAGTCAATTGGAGGTGTACCTGTGGATGTATTTCAAGGCCTACCTTCAAACTCAGTGCCTTTTTGCTTGACATCATGGGAAAATGAAAATAAATCATGACCTAATTGTAGATGTCCACAAGCCTAGATCATCCTTGGGAGCAATTTCCAAATGCCTGAAGATACTACGTTCATCTGTACAAACATTAGTACGCAAGTATAAACACCATGGGACCACGCAGCCGTCATACCACTCAGGAAGGAGACGCGTTCTGTCTCCTAGAGATGAACGTATTTTGGTGCAAAAAGTGCAAATCAATCCCAGAACAACAGCAAAGAACCTTGTGAAGATGCTAGAAGAAACAGGTACAAAAGTATCTATATCCACAGTAAAACGAGTCCTAGATCGACATAACCTGAAAGGTCACTCAGCAAAGAAGAAGCTACTGCTCAAAAACCGCCATAAAAAAGCCAGACTACGGTTTGCAACTGCACATGGGGTTGAATATCGTACTTTTTGGAGAAATGTCCTCTGGTCTGATGAAACAAAAATAGAACTGTTAATGACCATTGTTATGCTTGGAGGAAAAAGGGGGAGGCTTGCAAGCCGAAGAGCACCATCCCAACCGTGTAGCACGGGGGTGGCAGCATCATGTTGTGGGGGTCCTTTGCTACAGGAGGGACTGGTGCACTTCACAAAATAGATGGCATCATGAGGTAGGAAACTTATGTGGATATATTCAATCAACATCTCAAGACATCAGTCAGGAAGTTAAAGCTTGGTCGCAAATGGGTCTCCCAAATGGACAATGACACCAAGCATACTTCCAGATGTTCTGAAAGAGCTGCAAAACCTGGACCCGTACAAATCAGCTGGGCTTGACAATCTGGACCCTCTATTTCTGAAACTATCCGCTGCCATTGTCGCAACCCCTATTACCAGCCTGTTCAATCTCTCTTTCATATCGTCTGAGATCCCCAAGGATTGGAAAGCTGCTGCAGTCATCCCCCTCTTCAAAGGGGGAGACACCCTGGACCCAAACTGTTACAGACCTATGTCCATCCTGCCCTGCCTATCTAAGGTCTTCGAAAGCCAAGTCAACAAACAGGTCACTGACCATCTCGAATCTCACCGTACCTTCTCCGCTGTGCAATCTGGTTTCCGAGCCGGTCACGGGTGCACTTCAGCCACGCTCAAGGTACGAAACGAACCGCCATCGATAAAAGACAGTACTGTGCAGCCGTCTTCATCAATCTTGCCAAGGCTTTCGACTCTGTCAATCACCATATTCTTATCGGCACTCAGTAGCCTCAGTTTTTCTGATGATTGCCTTGCCTGGTTCACCAACTACTTTGCAGACAGAGTTCAGTGTGTCAAATCGGAGGGCATGCTGTCCGGTCCTCTGGCAGTCTCTATGGGGGTGCCACAGGGTTAAATTCTTGGGCCGACTCTTTTCTCTGTATATGTCTTCTTTTTTTTTTATTCTTAAAAAAAAAATGTTTACCCCTTTTTTTCCCCAATTTCATGGTATCCAATTGTTGTAGTAGCTACTATCTTGTCTCATCGCCACGGGAGTCGCTGGTGCGCGATGAGACAAGGACATCCCTACCGACCAAGCCCTCTCTAACCCGGACGACGCTAGGCCAATTGTGCGTCGCCCCACGGACCTCCCGGTCGCGGCCGGTTACGACAGGTTACGCTGCAGTACAGCGCCCTTAACCACTGCGCCACCCGGGAGGCCTTCCCTGTATATATCAATGATGTTGCTCTTGCTGCGGGCGATTCCCTGATCCACCTCTATGCAGACGACACCATTCTGTATACTTCAGGCCCGTCCTTGGACACTGTGCTATCTAACCTACAAACGAGCTTCAATGCCATACAATACTCCTTCTGTGGCTGCTCCAACTGCTCTTAAACGCTAGTAAAACCAAATGCATGCTTTTCAAGCGTTCGCTGCCTGCACCCGCACGCCCGACTAGCATCACCACCCTGGATGGTTCCGACCTAGAATATGTGGACATCTATAAGTACCTAGGTGTCTGGCTAGACTGTAAACACTCCTTCCAGACTCATATCAAACATCTCCAATCTAAAATCAAATCTAGAGTCGGCTTTCTATTCCGCAACAAAGCCTCCTTCACTCACGCCGCCAAACTTACCCTAGTAAAACTGACTATCCTACCGATCCTCGACTTCGGCGATGTCATCTACAAAATAGCTTCCAACACTCTACTCAGCAAACTGGATGCAGTTTATCACAGTGCCATCCGTTTTGTTACTAAAGCACCTTATACCACCCACCACTGCGACCTGTATGCTCTAGTCGGCTGGCCCTCGCTACATATTCGTCGCCAGACCCACTGGCTCCAGGTCATCTACAAGTCCATGCTAGGTAAAGCTCCGCCTTATCTCAGTTCACTGGTCACGGTGGCAACACCCACCCGTAGCACGCGCTCCAGCAGGTGTATCTCACTGATCATCCCTAAAGCCAACACCTCATTTGGCCGCCTTTCGTTTCAGTTCTCTGCTGCCTGTGACTGGAACGAATTGCAAAAATCGCTGAAGTTGGAGACTTTTATCTCCCTCACCAACTTCAAACATCTGCTATCTGAGCAGCTAACCGATCGCTGCAGCTGTACATAGTCTATCGGTAAATAGCCTACCCAATTTTACCTACCTCATCCCCATACTGTTTATATTTATTTACTTTTCTGCTCTTTTGCACACCGATATCTCTACCTGTACATGACCATCTGATCATTTATCACTCCAGTGTTAATCTGCAAAATTGTAATTATTTGCCTACCTCCTCATGCCTTTTGCACACAATGTATATAGACTCTTCTTTTTCTACTGTGTTATTGACTTGTTAATTGTTTACTCCATGTGTAACTCTGTGTTGTCTGTTCACACTGCTATGCTTTATCTTGGCCAGGTCGCAGTTGCAAATGAGAACTTGTTCTCAACTAGCCTACCTGGTTAAATAAAGATGAAATACATTTTTTTTTTTTTAAGTTGTGGCCAGTTTGACTAGAAAGGCCTGCTCACTGAAGTGTTTTAGGGAGCATTTGACAGTGATGAGGGTTGGTCATTTGACCGCGAACCCGTTATGGACACAGGCAATGGTGATCTTTAAAATCCTGGTTGAAGACAGCAGAGGTGTATTTAGAGGGCAAGTTGGTCAGGATGATATTTAAGAGGGTGCCCATGGTTACGGATTTAGGGCTGTACCTGGTAGGTTACTTGATAATTTGTGTGATAGTTTAGATTGTAGGATGGCCGGGGTGTTAAGCATATCCCAGTTTAGGTCACCTAACAGTACGAACTCTGAAGATATATCGGGGGCAATCAATTCACATATGGTGTCCAGGGCACAGCTGGGTGCTGAGGGGGGTCTATAACAAACGGCAACGGTGAGAGACTTGTGGTGGATTTTTAAAAGTAGAAGCTCGAATTGTTTGGGCACAGACCTGGATAGTATGACAGAACTCTGCAGGCTATCTCTGCAGTAGATTGCAACTCCACCCCCTTTGGTAGTTCTTGTCGGAAAATGTTGTAGTTGGGGATGGACATTTCAGGATTTTTGGTGGCCTTCCTAAGCCAGGATTCAGACATGGCTAGGGCATCAGGGTTGGTGGACTGTGCTAAAGGAGTGAATAAAACAAACTTAGGGAGGAGGCTTCTGATGTTAACTTGCATGAAACCAAGGCTTTTACGGTTACAGAAGTCAACAAATGAGAGCGCCTGGGGAATAGGAGTGGTGCTGGGGACTGCAGGGCCTGGGTTAACCTCTACATCATCAGTAGAGGTTAACCCAGGCCCTGCAGCCCCCTGCACCACTCCTATTCCCCAGGCTCTCTCATTTGTACACTTATGTAACCATAAAGGCCTTGGTTGCTCTTTAAAGGAGTAGAATGAGGGTACGGCTAAAGGCTATAAGAACTGGTTATCTAGTGCGTTCAGAACAGAGAGTAAAAGGAGCAGATTTCTGGGTGTGGAAGAATAGATTCAAGGCATAATGTACAGACAAGGGAATGGTAGGATGTAAGTACAGTGGAGGTAAACCTAGGTATTGAGTGATGATGAGAGAGATTTTGTCTCTAGAGGCACCAGTTAAGCCAGGTGAGGTATCCAAGGAATTTTGGGCAGGGATGGGGGCTCTACTTTGAAATAAGACAATAATAACTAACCAAAACAGCAATAGACAAGGCATATTGACATTAGGGAGAGGCATGTGTAGCTGAGTGATCATAGGGTCCAATGAGTAGCAATATGTGAGTCAGGGAGCCGTTCAGTAGTTGCTATTACGCTAGGCGAGCTGGAGACACGGCAATTCAGACAGAAAGCGGGCCGGGGCTAGCAGATGGGCCTTCGGCGACGTCGCAACGGGAGAGCCTGTTGAAACCACCTTGGACGATTATGTCGGCAGACCGGTTGTGATGGATCGGCGGGGCCCCGCCTCGGCAGTAAAGGGTCCAGGCCAATTGGCAAAAGAGGTATTGTAGCCCAAGAATTAGCTGGTGGACCTCTTCGGCTATCCAGGAGATGGGCCTAGCTCGAGGCTAGCTCAAGGCTAATTGGTGCTTGTTTCAAGACAGAGACGTTAGTCAGGAGTAGCCACTTGGATTGCAGCTAGCTAGCTGCGATGATCCGGTGTAAAGGTTCAGACTTGCAGCTATTGACCGAGCTGAGGCTGGCTGATGTCCGAGTTAACGGTGATGACCGCTAGCAGTGGCTAACTGACTACTAGCTAGTAGCTAGTTAGCTGGCTAGCTGCTAATGGGGGTTCCGGTTCTAAAGTATAAAAATAGCAGATCAGGACCACATTGGGTGAGGTGGGTTGCAGGAGAGCATATTCAGTCCTTAGATGGAAAGTGAGATTAAAAGTATATACAAAATATATACAAAAATAAAATTTGGAAAATGATATTTACACAGGACAAGACAAAACACACGAACGACTGCTACGCCATCTTGCAAAGATGAAGAGTGGTACTCAGTGATGTATTGTGTTGGAGTTGCCCCAAACATAATGCTTTGTATTCAGGACAGTTTTGCATTAGTCCCTTATTGCAAACAGGTTTTGGAATATTTATACAGGCTTCCTTCTTTTCACTCTGTCATTTAAGCTAGTATTGTGGTGTAACTACAATGTTGTTGATCCATATTCAGAGGTCTCCTCTCACAACCATTAAACTCTGTAACTGTTTAACCTCTCTGCGCACGGAACCCGGTAGCGGGCTGAAATTCGACAACATACGGTGATCGCTACATAAATAGTCATATTAAACATTAATGAAAATACAAGTGTCTCACATGTTTTGAAAGCCTAGAATCTTGCTAATCCAACTGCATTGTCAGATTTGAAAAATGATTTACTGCGAAAGAATACGATGCGATTATCTGAGGATAGAGCCCCATAAAAAACAACTAATTCAACCAGCACAGTCGTAACAAAATCACGAACTGCAATAAAATAATTGTTTACCTTTGACGATCTTCCTCTGTTTGCAATCCCAATGCTCATTGTTACACAATGAATGCTTTTTTTGTTTGATAAAATCCATTTTTATAGCCTAACACGAAACATTTTGTGAACCGCTTGTGTCGTGAATTCCGTCTCATTCCATTTTCGACGACACATTCGAGGTAAATACACACACAGAACGTGACTTTTCCAATCATGTTTGGTTTCATTGCAATCAACTGGTTTGTTTGTAACACAACCAAACCTGATGGGTAATTTCGCGGGACGTATTGACTGAAAGAAACCGATTTGAAGACAACAAGTAATGACATCATTGTGCACCAATGATTTGCCCGCTGTTTCGTTGATTGACTGTATTTTAACCCAATGACCACTGATCGTCTTGAAATCTAGCTGGGTAGATAGCCAATGAGCTGAGGTAAATGGCAATATGTAATGTTTATGTGTTGGAAGACCAACCCATGTAGTAAACTCCAGCGTAAAGAGGTTCATTTGCTATTGACGATTCATACCGGAAGGAGCAACGCATGTTGCGCCCAGCATTGTTTTGGTAAAGTGCATATTTAGCTGTTTATATATCAATCAGTATGGCGACAAAGTCAGGAAAAGCTAAGTCTAAGTCTAGATATACAGATGTACACACAATTTTAGAAGAAATTGATCGAGGACGATTCATTTAGCGATTCCCAAATGGAGGAATATTATTTGAACGGAGAGGACATTGTTTTGGACTGGTAAGTTCTTCTCATGCTAATGCCGTTGTTTGAAATTAATAATATAAAATATTATTTGTGAAATGAAATAGCCTATTTGAGGCTGTTGAGGGGAGGGCAGGCCCACAACAATGGCCAAAGTGAAATGGAGATAGTAGATACAGCTGGTCTGTTGTAATATAATAAAGACAGTAGATCTAGCTGGTCTGTCATAATATATTCAACCTTATGTTCCCTGTACTCTATTATTTGTATATATATATGTTTATTATGCCTGTTGATACAGGGCTCATATGTGAAACTATTCTAACTGAACATTTTCTTTCACAGTGACACTGACTCCGAATGGGAGCTCCCAGTGCCAAGGTGTCCATCCCCCACTGAAGCTGGTTCATCCAGCTCCTGCCACAAGTGGTGTTCATCTGCCTAAATTTATTTCTGCAGGCATGGATGTGCTATGGCACCTGGCATCAGCAGTATAATATTGTGAAGAGGACTGAGGGTCTTCCAAATATTGAAAGTGTTATTTTGTAAATGTGTATATATTTTTTTTCATGTTTTTTCTCAAACATTTTTTTTTGGGGGGGTGTGTTAGAATACCATTTTGGTATTTTGTATATAGTTATTCCATTCAAAATTTATAACTTCACCAATTTGGCCACTTGGGTACATTTGGGCTACTTGTGTGGGACACCTTTGTGACTTCATGATAAATGTCATGTAGCACACTCATTTTGGAAGTTATCATTCTGAAACTTCGCACAAGTACTGTTGCCCTCTTATGTTTTTCACTGAAATTGTCCGCATCGTCCTATCTGAATGTTTGTTTTATCTTGTTCATTTTAAAGATGATGATACAACAATAAAAATAAAAAACATGTTTTTTTTCATTGTATTATCTAAACCAGATCTATTAAATTATATTCTCCTACATTCAATTCACATTTACACAAACTTCAGAGTGTTTTCTTTCAAATGGTACCAAGAATATGCATATCCTGGGTTCTGTGCCTGAGCTCCAGGCAGTCGATTTGGGTATGTCCTCAGGCGGAAATTGAAAAAAGTAGGGGGGTAGCTCTAAGAGGTTTGAACAAGTCACACAATAAATTGCATGGCGTCACACTGTGTGCAATAATAGTGTTTAACATGATTTTTGAATGACTACCTCATCTCTGTACCCCATACATACAATTATCTGAAAGGTCCCTCAGTTGAGCAGTGAATTAAAACACAGATTCAACCACAAAGTGCAGAAGTGTAGGTAAAAATATAAAAAATATAAAAAGCAGACATTGAATATCCCTTTGAGCATGTTATTAATTACAAGTTGGATGGCTTATGAATAAACCCAGTCACTAGACAGATACAGACGTCTTTCCTAACTCCGTTGCCGGAGAGCAAGAAAACTGCTCAGGGATTTCACCATGAGGCCAATGGTGACTTAAGCAGACTTTTACTCCTGAATGTATTTAAGCTTGCCATAACAAAGGGGTTGAATATTTATTCACCAAAGACATTTCAGCTTTAAACGTTTTACAAATTTGTACAGTAAATATTTATAAAAACACAATTCCACTTTTACATTATGTCGTATTGTGTTTAGTCCATTGACACAATCTCAATTTAACCCATTTTAAATTCAGGCAGTAACACAAGAAAATGTGGAAAAGGTCAAGGGGTGTAAATACTTTCTGAAGGCACTGTATATACATTTAGACTTGAATTCCAAAAGCCAAATTCCCATGACAAACATTACACATTCATTTTAAGTTAGAATTCAGGCCTAAGTACATACAGGCCTATTGTCCTAAACCGTGAAAAACATCCTTGTTTTTCTATTAGACTGGCTTGATAATGATCTACACTATTGATAACCATTGCTAATAAGCTAGCTCTAATAAACACCTGTGTGTCCATTGTGATGCTAATGGTACCATGTCAGATTAACTTTTCAATTATAGAGACTATAGATTTTCTGCAGAGAAAGCTAATCAATTAGCCTTGTCTGGGCTGCTCTGTAACTTCATATGATATTCCTGCGCTTCCGGAGGTCCTTCCAATCTTGTACTTCGCGAAACAGCAGAAAAAGCAAACAACATTGTCTGCCTGAACAATGATAATGTTTTATGTGTCTGCCAACTAATTATTGAATTTCACTCATACTGAGCAAACTGAGCTCCCCGAGGTTGTAGAAAGCTGATAGGTTGGTCTTTGGGGGATGCAACAGGTTGTTGACCAATGGGGTCTTTCAGGGATGTAGGTGCTGATTGGTGTCTTGAATCAGGGGGTTTAGGTGCTTCAAGACGAGATGGTTAGGAAACCACTGGGAGGGCTGGATTCACAGGATGTGTCTATGGTGTGGTTCATTATGTAGACAGGACAGAACAGGGAGTACACACATACACACGCACACACAAAGCCTGAGACAGTGGTGTGTTATTATTCCGGTGAAATAGCAGCTGATCTCCAGTATAAATAATGAAGCAGATATTTTATCAGGCCCTTGCTCTCCCAGGATATACTCAGAGCCTGCTCCATATCTAGGCAAGCATTTCCCACAGTACTTCTATGATTGTATTCCTGTCTTCCTAACAACAGTTTTGCGTGGCCAGCCTTCCAAAATCCTGTTGTTTGCTCGACGATTGGAAATCTGGCAAACGTCAAGTTTTGATTTCAAGTTAGAATGGAAACGGTGGCTCGCGTTTGACGTTTCCCCTCAGGAGAGGGATTTTGTTCCGTTTCGGTTTAGTTTTTTTCCCTGTTTTGTTCATGTCTTTTTGCCTACCATGTTGGACAAAGTTTTTGTAGCCTAACGTCTCTTTGGAACTCTTTTCATGTGAAACACTTGATTTATTTGTTAAGTGGCAGCGTTTTACTAGTTTCCATCCTGACTCTGCCATACCCTGGCTTTTAAACCGGAAAAGTAAGAAGCCTGGGCTTCCAAGGCTTTTTTATTTTTTACATTTTTATTTCACCTTTATTTAACCAGGTAGGCTAGTTGAGAACAAGTTCTCATTTGCAACTGCGACCTGGCCAAGATAAAGCATAGCAGTGTGAACAGACAACACAGAGTTACACATGGAGTAAACAATAAACAATAAACAAGTCAATAACATAGTAGGGAAAAAAAGGAATCTACAGTGGGGCAAAAAAGTATTTAGTCAGCCACCAATTGTGCAAGTTCTCCCACTTAAAAAGATGAGAGAGGTCTGTAATGTTCATCATAGGTACACTTCAACTATGACAGACAAAATGAGAAAAAAAATCCAGAAAATCACATTGTAGGATTTTTAATGAATTTATTTGCAAATTATGGTGGAAAATAAGTATTTGGTCAATAACAAAAGTTTCTCAATACTTTGTTATTTTCCCTTTGTTGGCAATGACAGAGGTCAAACATTTTCTGTAAGTCCCTCACAAGGTTTTCACACACTGTTGCTGGTATTTTGGCCCATTCCTCCATGCAGATCTCCTCTAGAGCTGTGATGTTTTGGGGCTGTTGCTGGGCAACACGGACTTTCAACTCCCTCCAAAGATTTTCTATGGGGTTGAGATCTGGAGACTGGCTAGGCCACTCCAGGACCTTGAAATGCTTCTTACGAAGCCACTCCTTCGTTGCCCGGGCGGTGTGTTTGGGATCATTGTCATGCTGAAAGACCCAGCCACGTTTCATCTTCAATGCCCTTGCTGATGGAAGGAGGTTTTCACTCAAAAATCTCACGATACATGGCCCCATTCATTCTTTCCTTTACACGGATCAGTCGTCCTGGTCCCTTTGCAGAAAAACAGCCCAAAAGCATGATGTTTCCACCCCCATGCTTCACAGTAGGTATGGTGTTCTTTGGATGCAACTCAGCATTCTTTGTCCTCCAAACACGACGAGTTGAGTTTTTACCAAAAAGTTATATTTTGGTTTCATTTGACCATATGACATTATCCCAATCTTCTTCTGGATCATCCAAATGCTCTCTAGCAAACTTCAGACGGGCCTGGACATGTACTGGCTTAAGCAGGGGGACACGTCTGGCACTGCAGGATTTGAGTCCCTGGCGGCATAGTGTGTTACTGATGGTAGGATTTGTTACTTTGGTCCCAGTTCTCTGCAGGATTTTTGCTCACCGTTCTTGTGATAATTTTGACCCCATGGGGTGAGATCTTGTGTGGACCCCCAGATCGAGGGAGATTATCAGTGGTCTTGTATGTCTTCTATTTCCTAATAATTGCTCCCACAGTTGATTTCTTCAAACCAAGCTGCTTACCTATTGCAGATTCAGTCTTCCCAGCCTTGTGCAGGTCTACAATTTAGTTTCTGGTGTCCTTTGACAGCTCTTTGGTCTTGGCCATAGTGGAGTTTGGAGTGTAACTGTTTGAGGTTGTGGACAGGTGCCTTTTATACTGATAACAAGTTCAAACAGATGCCATTAATACAGGTAACGAGTGGAGGACAGAGGAGCCTCTTAAAGAAGAAGTTACAGGTCTGTGAAAGCCAGAAATATTGCTTGTTTGTAGGTGACCAAATACTTATTTTCCACCATCATTTGCAAATAAATTCATTAAAAATCCTACAATGTGATTTTCTGGATTTCTTTTTTCATTTTGTCTGTCATAGTTGAAGTGACCCTATGATGAAAATTACAGGCCTCTCTCATCTTTTTAAGTGGGAGAACTTGCACAATTGGTGGCTGACTAAATACTTTTTTGCCCCACTGTATTGTATATGCATTGTGTGCAAAAGGCATGAGGAGGTAGGCAATAAATAGGCCATAGGAGTGAATAATTACAATTTAGCAGATTAACACTGGAGTGATAAATGATCAGATGAACATGTGCAGGTAGAGACACTGGTGTGCAAAAGAGCAGAAAAGTAAATAAAATAAAAACAGTATGGGGCTGAGGTAGTTAAATAGGGTGGGCTATATACCAATGGACTATGTACAGCTGCAGCGATCGGTTAGCTGCTCAGATAGCAGATGTTTAAAGTTGGTGAGGGAGATAAAAGTCTCCAACTTCAGAGATTTTTGCAATTCGTTCCAGTTGCAGGCAGCAGAGAACTGGAAGGAAAGGCGGCCAAATTAGGTTTTGGCTTTAGGGATGATCAGTGAGTTACACCTGCTGGAGCGTGTGCCACGGGTGGGTGTTGCCATCGTGACCAGTGAACTGAGATAAGGCGGAGCTTTACCTAGCATAGACTTGTAGATGACCTGGAGCCAGTGCGTCTGGCGACGAACATGTAGCGAGGGCCAGCCGACTAGAGCATACAGGTCGCAGTGGTGGGTGGTATAAGGTGCTTTAGTAACAAAACGGATGGCACTGTGATAAACTGCATCCAGGATACAAATTGGCTATCCTAATGAAGTAAATACTTTCATAATAATAAAAGGGTTCTCTGTATTTGTGTGGTCATGAAACTGAAGACCTGTACGTCATAATAAGGTCATAACAATGAGTTTATATGGGTTCTCTGTGTTTTGGTCATGGTCAATGGAGAACTCATGTCATAGCCTATCCTACTAAATTACATGTAACATAACAAACAGCCAAAAGCTTCTCTTGACCAAAATTCCATTCATACCTCTGCAACGTCATACATCAAGATGCATATCATACATGAACAGTCATTACAACAGCTGATTGTGGGTAGTTGACGTGACGTCCATTTTTTTTGTCCATGATGGCAAACACAAATGTAACTTTAACTTAAATGAGCTAAAATTGTGATATAATACCAAAAGCTTAGCTTCTTAACTTGGACCATAAGTAAATTCATGCAGTGTATCATTTGTTTTCTTACAATTTCGAACCGAACGTGACAATTGTCCAATGTCGGACTGTCCCAGGTAAGGTTGTGGAACTTTGGACTTAAGTAAAATTCATGAAAAATCGAAGACAATTCCCTTCACCCACTCGTTTAATAATAACACATAAGTTTATTTCAAGAAACAATAGTCCCCAAGTCTATTCATTACATTTCCAAAGTTCTGATTGATTAAATTTTGTCCCTAAAAGCAATAACAAACTTGGTGTGACAAAATTCTGTGAAGAGTTCTCTTTCAATGAGGAAGTACAGGAGCCATGGCTGGAACACATGACCTGATCAGATTGGAAGTATCAGAAATATTTATCAAAATGTTTCACTTCTCTGCCATTGCCCAACCATGGGTCAGTTTCTTAGTCTTTTGGTGGGACACCTTTTGAATGTATATATGAAAATAATAAATGTTTTTTTGACAATTGAAGTATAAAAAGCAATGTAGTGGTGAAAACATATGGAAGGCTTACTGTTGACAATAAGGTCCAACATGGGCCATACAGCTTGAGATTTCCAATGGGGAGACAGCTTTGTTACCTTGGTGTGAAATTAAGATGGAGTCACACCAGAGGAAATAGCTGTTTTTTTTAATCAAATAACTCTTATTTGCATTAGACCAATTTGTATCCTGTTGCAATTTTTATCATTTTAAGTGATTCTGAGTGCAATATTTATTTATTCTACCACGCCTGGTTCTCACTCCTTGCAGATGACCATTCCGCCAGTGACCTCTAGGTCTGTTTCTGCCGCCTGGGGAGGTTCTGGTTCTATTATCTGGCTCTAGTGATGGTGCAGGCAGATTATGAGAAGGGGCTGTGCATTAGACCATCCATCCCCTTGGTCCCTCTCTGTCTGCCCTACCAGTTTCACTCGTTGGAGGGGCCCTCATCAGCCGTGCTTCTTTTGGAGACTGTTCCCCCCTGCTCTACCTGGTTGATCCTGCCATATTCTAGTCCCAAAGATTAAGCCATGCAAGTCTTGGTACACATGGTTGGCACAATGAAACTGTGAATGACTCATTCAATATTTTATGGTTTCAATGATTGCTCCATTGTTATTTGGATAACTGTGGGGGCAGGTAGCCTAAACACACACACACTGGCAAATATTTTCAGCTTGCAGGCAGACACTGGAATAGGTTTCTGAGTGACAGAATGAGGGCTTTGCATAGACGCTTTGTTGCGTTTTTTTGTTGGACTAGAAAAAATGCTGTAAAATAACGTTATTAAATGGATCCTATTGCATAGAAAATAACGGTTCTGTTGTGGAACAGTATGGTTCACTTACGTTCCCTGTTCCATTTCTGTTCCTTGAAAAAAAGAATACACTCCCGATTCGGGGAGGTAGTACCACTATTTTTTGCATTCCAATCCACTATTCTGACCAACAAAATAAGGTTTTGAGCCAGTTCGAACCCCCCCAAAAGTAACGGTTTATATTGCTCCTTTCTGCAAATGTTTTAACCCGTGACATCAACAGGTTTTTACATTTAGCTCATTAAATGACTTCACCAATCAGTGCGGATGGAGCAGGCAAGCTAGTTGTTTACATACATGATGGACAGACAAGTGTAGCCTATGGCGCAAGATGCGACTGAAATTGTGCGGGTGGGGAGAGAACAAGAGAGGGTTGAGGAGGAGGCTTGAAGCACTGGGCATCTTGTTATGACATGTATAATCTGAATTAGGTCCACAGAATTATACCTAGGAGGAATGGTTTCTATGGAAGAACTTGGAATGCCCTTTGAGCTAGCTAGCTAACAAGCTTGTGTGTGCAGAGTGGCACCAAAATTAAAAACATCTCTTACCTTTTGTAGTTAATAAATCCAATGTGAAATGTGACAACTAGGCCTATAGTATCCTTAACTAGCATTAAAAGTTAATCCATTCTTCTCTAGCCAATTTAAAACTCTGTTTCCGTATCTTCTGACTCAAGCTAGTATTGTTAGTACAGTATCCTCTGCTTTGCAAGGGGGAGGGGCAGGTAGCCTAAACACATACACACTGGCAAAGATTTTCAGCTTGCAGGCAGACACTGGAATAGGTTTCTGAGTGACAGAATGAGGGCTTTGAGGGCTTTCAGCATAGGCGATTTGTTGAATTTTTTTGTAGGACTAGAAAAATGCCTGGAATGTAAAATAATGTTATTAACCGAATCCTATACTTTTAAAATAACGGTTCTGTTCTGGAACAGTGTGGTTCACTTACCTTCTCTGTTCCGTTTCTGTACCTTGGAAAAAAAATCTGTTACGGTTTTTGGTTCTGTTTCGGTTCTTTTTCCTGAACCGGTTCCAACTCCTGATTATATAATAAGCAAGATAGTTTATTTTTATTTAAGTTTAGGGAAATGACTGTGAATCTTACCCAATGGTGCCGGAGAAGAAGGCTGACGTTTTACGTGTTTGTTTATTTGCGCTCTTTGTAATTAATTTTTTTGTTGCCGCTACCGTCTCTTATGACCGAAAGAAAAGTTCTGGACATCAGGACTGCGATTACTCACCACGTACTGGCAGAATCCCTTTTTTCCTGTAACGAGTCTGACGAGCCCAACGCGAATGATATACTGCTATCTCAGGAACAGGCTCAGATCCCCATGATTTGCTTGAAGAGGAGGCAGAGAAAAAGGGGCCAGAGGGCGGGCTGCCTTCTGAGAATTCGTAGGTGATCGAATAACCCAGCTGGTGCACAATATCTAAGGAAGTCTTGAACTATTGCTCGTCTGAGGTGGAATATCTCATGATAAGCTGTAGACCACACTATCTACCAAGAGAGTTTTCATCTGTATTGTTTGTAGCTGTTTACATACCACCAGTCAGAGAATGGCACTAAGACAGCATTGAAGGAGCTGCATTCCGCCATAAGCAAACATGAAAACACTCACCCAGAGGTGGTGATCCTAGTAGCCAGAGAATTTAATGCAGGGAAACTTAAATCCATTTTACCAAATTTCTATCAGCATGTTAAATGTGCAACCAGAGTGAAAAAACTCTGGACCACCTTTACTCCACACACAGAGGTGCATACAAAGCTCTCTCGTCCTCCATTTGGCAAATCTGATCATAATTCTATCCTCCTTATTCCTGATTATACAAGCAAAAATTTAAGCAGAAGGCACCAGTGACTGGTGACTAAAAGTGGTCAGATGAAGCAGATGCTAAACTACAGGACTGTTTTGCTAGCACAGACTGGAATATTCTTCCGATGGCATTGAGGAGTACAACATCAGTCATTGGCTTCATCAATAAGTGCATCGATGAAGTCATCCCCACAGTGACTGTACGTACATACCCCAACCAGAAGACATGGATTTACAGGCAACATCCCCACTGAGCTAAAGGCTAGAGCTGCCACTTTCAAGCAGCGGGACACTAACCCAGAATTTTATAAGAAATCCTGCTATGCCCTCCGACGAACCATCAAACAGGAAAAGCGTCAATACAGGACTAAGATCAAATTGTACTACACCGGCTCTGATGCTCATCAGATGTGGCAGGGCTTGCAAACCATTACAGATGACAAAGGGAAGCACAGCCGAGAGCTGCCCAGTGACCCGAGCCTACCAGACGAGCTAAACTACTTCTATGCTTGCTTCGAGGCAAATAACACTGAAACATGCATGAGAGCCGCAGCTGTTCCGGGAGACTGTGTGATCACGCTCTCCGCAGCCGATGTGAGTAAGACCTTTAAACAGGTCAACATTCACAAGGCCGTGGGGCCAGACGGATTACCAGGACGTGTACAGTGAGCATGCGCTGACCAATCGAAGTCATCCCCACAGTGACTGCACGTACATACCCCAACCAGAAGACATGGATTACAGGCAACATCCGCACTGAGCTAAAGGCTAGAGCTGCCGCTCTCAAGGAGCTGGACACTAACCCAGAAGCGTATAAGAAATCCTGCTATGTCCTCCGACGAACCATCAAACAGGAAAAGCGTCAATACAGGACTAAGATCAAATTGTACTACACCACTGACCAAGTGTCTTCACTTCTGAGTCAGTAATACCAACATGTTTTCCCTGTCTGAGTCAGTAATAACAACATGTTTTCCCTGTCTGAGTCAGTAATACCAACATGTTTTCCCTGTCTGAGTCAGTAATACCAACATGTTTTCCCTGTCTGAGTCAGTAATACCAACATGTTTTCCCTGTCTGAGTCTGAGTAATACCAACATGTTTTCCCTGTCTGAGTAATACCAACATGTTTTCCCTGTCTGAGTCAGTAATACCAACATGTTTTCCCTGTCTGAGTCAGTAATACCAACATGTTTTCCCTGTCTGAGTCAGTAATACCAACATGTTTTCCCTGTCTGAGTCAGTAATACCAACATGTTTTCCCTGTCTGAGTCAGTAATACCAACATGTTTTCCCTGTCTGAGTCAGTAATACCAACATGTTTTCCCTGTCTGAGTCAGTAATAACAACATGTTTTCCCTGTCTGAGTCAGTAATAACAACATGTTTTCCCTGTCTGAGTCAGTAATACCAACATGTTTTCCCTGTCTGAGTCAGTAATACCAACATGTTTTCCCTGTCTGAGTCAGTAATACCAACATGTTTTCCCTGTCTGAGTCAGTAATACCAACATGTTTTCCCTGTCTGAGTCAGTAATACCAACATGTTTTCCCTGTCTGAGTCAGTAATACCAACATGTTTTCCCTGTCTGAGTCAGTAATACCAACATGTTTTCCCTGTCTGAGTCAGTAATAACAACATGTTTTCCCTGTCTGAGTCAGTAATAACAACATGTTTTCCCTGTCTGAGTCAGTAATACCAACATGTTTTCCCTGTCTGAGTCAGTAATACCAACATGTTTTCCCTGTCTGAGTCAGTAATACCAACATGTTTTCCCTGTCTGAGTCAGTTATACCTCTATGTTTTCCCTGTCTGAGTCAGTTATACCAACATGTTTTCCCTGTCTGAGTCAGTAATACCAACATGTTTTCCCTGTCTGAGTCAGTAATACCAACATGTTTTCCCTGTCTGAGTCAGTAATACCAACATGTTTTCCCTGTCTGAGTCAGTAATACCAACATGTTTTCCCTGTCTGAGTCAGTAATACCAACATGTCTGTCTGAGTCAGTAATACCAACATGTTTTCCCTGTCTGAGTCAGTAATACCAACATGTTTTCCCTGTCTGAGTCAGTAATACCACATGTTTTCCCTGTCTGAGTCATGTTTTCCCTGTCTGAGTCAGTAATAACAACATGTTTTCCCTGTCTGAGTCAGTAATACCAACATGTTTTCCCTGTCTGAGTCAGTAATACCAACATGTTTTCCCTGTCTGAGTCAGTAATACCAACATGTTTTCCCTGTCTGAGTCAGTAATACCAACATGTTTTCCCTGTCTGAGTCAGTAATACCAACATGTTTTCCCTGTCTGAGTCAGTAATACCAACATGTTTTCCCTGTCTGAGTCAGTAATACCAACATGTTTTCCCTGTCTGAGTCAGTAATAACAACATGTTTTCCCTGTCTGAGTCAGTAATAACAACATGTTTTCCCTGTCTGAGTCAGTAATACCAACATGTTTTCCCTGTCTGAGTCAGTAATACCAACATGTTTTCCCTGTCTGAGTCAGTAATACCAACATGTTTTCCCTGTCTGAGTCAGTTATACCTCTATGTTTTCCCTGTCTGAGTCAGTTATACCAACATGTTTTCCCTGTCTGAGTCAGTAATACCAACATGTTTTCCCTGTCTGAGTCAGTAATACCAACATGTTTTCCCTGTCTGAGTCAGTAATACCAACATGTTTTCCCTGTCTGAGTCAGTAATACCAACATGTTTTCCCTGTCTGAGTCAGTAATACCAACATGTTTTCCCTGTCTGAATCAGTAATACCAACATGTTTTCCCTGTCTGAGTCAGTAATACCAACATGTTTCCCCTGTCTGAGTCAGTAATACCAACATGTTTTCCCTGTCTGAGTCAGTAATACCAACATGTTTTCCCTGTCTGAGTCAGTAATAACAACATGTTTTCCCTGTCTGAGTCAGTAATAACAACATGTTTTCCCTGTCTGAGTCAGTAATACCAACATGTTTTCCCTGTCTGAGTCAGTAATACCAACATGTTTTCCCTGTCTGAATCAGTAATACCAACATGTTTTCCCTGTCTGAGTCAGTTATACCAACATGTTTTCCCTGTCTGAGTCAGTAATACCAACATGTTTTCCCTGTCTGAGTCAGTAATACCAACATGTTTTCCCTGTCTGAGTCAGTAATACCAACATGTTTTCCCTGTCTGAGTCAGTAATAACAACATGTTTTCCCTGTCTGAGTCAGTAATACCAACATGTTTTCCCTGTCTGAGTCAGTAATAACAACATGTTTTCCCTGTCTGAGTCAGTAATACCAACATGTTTTCCCTGTCTGAGTCAGTAATACCAACATGTTTTCCCTGTCTGAGTCAGTAATACCAACATGTTTTCCCTGTCTGAGTCAGTAATAACAACATGTTTTCCCTGTCTGAGTCAGTAATACCAACATGTTTTCCCTGTCTGAGTCAGTAATAACAACATGTTTTCCCTGTCTGAGTCAGTAATACCAACATGTTTTCCCTGTCTGAGTCAGTAATAACAACATGTTTTCCCTGTCTGAGTCAGTAATACCAACATGTTTTCCCTGTCTGAGTCAGTAATAACAACATGTTTTTTAGCTGACCACTATAGTACCTGTGCCCAAGAACACTAAGGTAACCTGCCTAAATGACTACTGACCCATAGCCATGAAGTGCTTTGAAAGGCTGGTCATGGCTCACATCAACACCATTATCCCAGAAAACCTAGACCCACTCCAATTTGCATACCGCACCAACAGATCCACAGACGATGCAATCTCTATTGCGCTTATTTGAAAATGGCGAAAATTCTTACTGATTTAACTCAATAATTGTCTGTTTGGCAATCATTAAACCTTTATATTATCATGAATTGTAATGTCACATCAGAGGACAAATTCAAGGCACTGATAAATTAAATGGTTCATTTAATTGGATATAAACTCAAAATTGAAAGTGGGCATATAACATTGAGTTGTTTAGACATAGTTTATTTTAACTATATGTTTGTATACTTGAATTTTAAAGGAATATATTTTTTTATGTGGGCCAAATGGTAACTATGACATGTTATACCTTATTAGGCTATAACTGTTACAATGCGGTACCACACTTTCACAGTGACAAGTCCAGAGCGACTTACTGCAAGTTGGGGAGTCATTATGACACTGATTGATTGTGTATGTGTGTGTAAATGTGTGTGAGTGATTATTGCTCCTCAGCCTTACCTGACAAGTCAGAGTCGTTTGTCTTACCCCACTAGACGAGCACATCTAATGTTTCCAATCTATTTAATTACCATTACAGCGTTGACATGCTGTTGTGTTGTTGTTGATGTGCTTGGTCTCTGCATGATTTAAATGATTTCCTCTGGGGAAAAAAGCATTTGTCACAATCTGCCTGGCAAGTGGTGGTGGGTGGGTGGTGGCACCCATGTGTGTGACAAGTTTAAATGAGCTAGCAAAATACATAATTCCTTTCAATAGAGTGTCAAATCAACTTGCATTTCTGCTTACTCTCAGGGCAATTGCTGTGTTGTTGTAATCATATTATTAACAGCCATCAGTGAACAAGTCAGCATTGGCTGGATGGAACAGTGAAGCAAACCCAACCTCATGTGCTGTCCAGACATTTTGTAACGGTGAAGTTGTGGCATTTTATTTCCATGGTAATTTCCAACTGTCCACCAGGGGCAATGCGAGTGCCTTTGACCATCTAGTACAGTGTTTCCCAACCGTTTTGGTTACTGTACCACCAATAGAATTTTGCTCTGCTCGGAGTACAACTGAAGAACCCCCTCGTGCATTTTAGCTTCCCGATGATCTCGAGTCTTCTCAAGTATCCACTTTAGATAGTACCCCCAGGGGTCCTAGTACCCCTGGTTGGGAACCACTGATCTAGTAGGCTCGTGATGAGCTAGGGCAGGGGTTCCCAACCAGGGATACTAGGACCTTTGGAGGTACTTGGCCTACGCACAAGGCATACTTGAGAAGACTCATGAGACCATAGGCTTCCTGGTAAAATGCACGAGTGGGAACTTCAGGGGTACTCCGGGCAGAGTAAAATTCAGTAGGTGGTACAGTAACCAAAACAGGTTTGGAAACCACTGAGGTGTTGGGGATGGAGTTGAGGACAGGCCTAAACCGTGCGCTACGGCTGAGCATCGTAGGTTCAATCCCAGTGCTGGGCACACTTCCTAATCTACAGACGGCACCACACCCCATCATTAAAATGTATGCACTAAGCAATATTAACATACTAGGCCCAACCATACTGAGAATGCATCATATAATGAACAATGCGTTGTTTCCCGCCATTCCTTCATTTTGGTACAGCCAGTCCCCTTACCTGATTATCAGCTGTTGTCAAAAGCACGTTTGCCTGAAAAGAAGATTCTGTACCTCAATAGTATGCAGCGAATTCTACCAGATGAAACATCTTACTCAATTATAACAATTTTGCATACTATAAAACATTATATTTTTGCATATCCAAAAAGCCTAATATTTGGAACGCAAGTGCAGGTATTTGGACACAGTTAGTGTGTCAAAATCTGTTCTTTACACACCATGGACACCACCTGTGTATCCAGCCCTCCCCTGTATGGTCCGACAGCAGAGTACATTTCATTGGCATAACCTCTGTAATTACACAGTAATAGACTAGTAATTGACTGCTAAGTACATTCTGCAAGGGATTGCTGGTGAGCAATGGTTATGAATGGCAGATCATCCAAAGAAAGAATTCTGGGTATGTATGTAAGGTAACATAGTTTCAGGCTATGGCCTATGTAGGTAGGTTATATGTAACACTCTTCAACGTACCCCAAGAGGTACTGTAACTACAAGGAAAGGATTGTAAATTAATTTATTCTGCATACTGTATTCGGATTTCACATCTAAAACCTTCAACGTGTCTGATAAGATGGTTACTCCAAGCCTAGAAAGCCCTAAACAAAGCCAGAGATGGAGAAAAAGAGAGGGAGATAATACACTCTAATGAATGTTCATAATCAAGCGAGCTCATCGGGAGCTGGTAGGGGGATTATTGAATTCTCAGCCTTGGAGGAATTTTAATGAACTTTGTCTCCACCTGTGAAAAGGCCTCCCTCCTTCCCTCGGTCAATGGTGCTCAATAAGGCAGCCATCCATGTAATAACATCCATGTAATTTGAAATCCTCTGCTCTTTATACCTGGAGCGAAAGAGAGCGAGAGAGTGTGAGCGAGATATAGAGAGAAAGAGTGTGAGCGAGATATAGAGAGAAAGAGTGAGAGAGCACTAACCCAACACACTTTGTACAGTAGATTTCCCCTAACCAGGGTGACTTATGAAAGACTGTCCGAAAGTATGAAAGTGTTATCGTTATTTCACCATTGTAGTTTCATCTCAATAGCTCTTCAAAAAAGAGGAGACTACTAATAGAATTGCTTAGGTTTTACCCCACACTGCGAGGGACCTGATTTTAAGTTGGAATAAACTGCAAGTTACAATTGCACATGGGCAATTTACAGCAGTCATTTGAAAAAAAATTGGTGTCATTATGTGGAACGCAGTTCCTATCGGAATAGACTCGGAGGCAGGCTCATGTAACCGTAACAATTCAGTAACTGACATTCACACCCATGAGATTCCCGTTAAGCCCTCTCTCCCATGTTCCAGAATGGATGGGTGTAATGGTTGTAAACCAAATAACAGACATTTTTACTTAGAGTGTTCGCAAAGATGGGGACGCTATTGAGAATGACTGGAAAGACATTCAATGCCAATACTCTGTGTTCACAAAATGAGATACAGGGGACGACTCAAACCTGTATATATGATTGCAGTAAAAGCACATTCCCTTAAGAGAAAGCAAAAGCAAAGTGAACATGGATGATTTGAGTCTGTTAGATCGTTTATAATGTAGGTAGCTTTTGAATAAAATAAAATACTATCAATCCATTGATCCTAGTGAGGAAAAATATGAGCATTGTTGTACTAGTGTACAGATTCCTAGTCAATACCTGGTAATGCGGGCTGAAAAGGAAGTGTATTGTACAAGTAAGTTATGGGTCATTTGCATGTAGATACCTGCAAAAAAATCACTCCTGTTCTCCGGTATTTTATGAGCATTTCATCAGCTTGGAAAAATAAGGCTTCATCTGTACATCAAGCTTTAGAAAACCGTTACTGCTTAGGCAATGACTAATGTAACCATTGTCACAGGATCCCTGGCAACCTACACACACACAAACACACACACACACACACACAGTCTTTTACAGCTAACCTTGTGGAGACACACAATTCAGTCCCATTCAAAATCCTATTTTCCCTAACCCCTAAACTTAACACGTCGTCTTACTCTAACCTTAACCCTAAAACCTAGCCTTAACCCTTAACATAATTCTAAACCTAACCCTAACACTAACCTTAACCCCATAGAAATAGCATTTGACCTTGTGGGGACCAACAAAATGTCCCCAGTTGGTAAAATGTTTGTTTGTTTAATATTCTTGTGGGGACTTCTGGTCACCACAAGAAAAGTTAAACACGTCCATCGACACACACTGACAAACACCGACAGAGTTATAGAAAAACCACAGTACGACTTCTGTGAGTTGACATTGTCTCAGTCAACATCTCTGCCAGTGTGGAGGAGTAAATCTTACCTGGCTTTCATGTTAACGTCAGAGCAGAATGTGCACCTACAAAAAATGACATCTCATTTGGAGAAGACTAGGGTTAGGACTTTCTTTTTGACGCTTCACTGAGTCTTAAGAAAAATGGGTTTGAAGACTAGCGTGTGACCCTTTCTTTCAACCCCTCCTCTGCTCCTACACACCCTCTCCATTTTAATCAAGACTCCCACTTAAAGCAAACAGGTGTCTCTCTCTACAGAAATACATTCACAAATATCTTTATATTAGGGACATCTTTCGAATCTATCAGTATTTCCCACTTCCTCTCTGATCAAAATCAAATGAAATTGTATTTGTCACTTCTTAAACAACAGGTGTAGACTAACAGTGAAATGCCTACTTATGGGACCTTCCCAATGATGCAGAGAGAAACAAAGAGAAATAAAAGAAAAATAATAATACAAGGAATGCAGCTGTAGAACTTTTTAAGGATTTGAGGGCCCATTCCGAGTCATTTCAGCCTCCTGCCTTCTTCACGACTGTGTTGGTGGACCATGATAACACCTTAGTGATGTGGACACAGAGGAACTTGAAGCTTTCGACACGCTCCACTATAGGCTCATTGTCGTCAGTGATCAGGACAACCACCGTTGTGTCGTTAGCGAACTTAATGATGGTGTTGGAGTTGTGCGCTGCCATGCAGTCGTGGGTGAACAGGGAGTACAAGAGGGGACTAAGCACAAACCCCTGAGGGGCCCGTGTTAAGGGTCAGAGTGGTGGATGTGTTGTTGCCCACCCTCACCACCTGGGGGCGGCTCGTCAGGAATTCCAGGATCCAGTTGCATAGGTAGGTGTTCAGTCCCAGGGTCCTGCGCTAAGTGATGAGCACCTTGGCGTTCTTAGGAACAGGGATTATGATGGTCTGCTTGAAACATGTATGTATTACAGACTGAGTCAGGGAAAGGTAGAACATTTCATTCAAAAGTATGTGGACACCCCTTCAAATTAGTGGATTTGGCTATTTCAGCCATAACAGTTGCTGACAGGTGTATAAAATCGAGCACACGGTCATGCAATCCCTACAGACAAACATTGGCAGTAGAATGGCCTTACTGAAGAGCATAGTGACTTTCAATGTGGCACCATCATAGGAAGCAACCTTTCTAACAGGTCAATTTGTAACATTTCTGCCCTGCTAGAGCTGCCCCGGTCAGCTGTAAGTGCTGTTATTGTGAAGTGGAAACGTCAGCTGTGAAGTGGTAGGCCACACAAGCTCACAGAATGGGACTGCCGAGTGCTGAAGTGTGTAGCGCGTTCTTGGTTGCAACGCTCACTACCGAGTTCCAAACTGCCTCTGGAAGCAATGTTAAACTGTTCTTCGGAAGCCCAAGATCACAATGTGCAATGCCAAGCGTCGGCTGGAGTGGTGTAAAGCTCACCATCATTGGAGCAGTGGAAACGTGTTCTCTGGAGTGATGAATTACGCTTCACCATCTGGCAGTCTGATGGAATCTGGGTTTGGCGGATGCCAAGAGAACGCCATCTGCCCCAATGCGTAGTGCCAACTGTAAAGTTTGGTGGAGAAGGAATAATTGTTTGGGGCTGTTTTTCATGGTTCAGGCTAAGCCCCTTAGTTCCAGTGAAGGGAAATCATAACACTACAGCATACAATGACATTCTAGAAAATTCTGTGCTTCCAACTTTGTGGCCCTGTGCACAAAGTGAGGTCCATACTGAAATGGTTTGTTGTGATCGTTGTGGAAGAACTTGACTGGCCTGCACAGAGCCCTGAACTCAACCCCATTGAACACTTTTGGGATGGTTTGGAACGCCAACTGCAAGCCAGGCCTAATCGCGCATCATCAGTGCCCGACCTCACTAATGCTCTTGTGGCTGAATGGAAGCCAGTCCCCGCAGCAATGTTCCAACATGTAGTGGAAAGCCTTCCAAAGAAGAGTGGAGGCTGTTATAGCAGCAAAGGGGGAACCAACTCCATATTAATGCCCATGATTTTGGAATGAGATGTTCAATGAGCAGGTGTCCACACTCCACATACTTTGGTCTGTGTATGTCTGATCGAAAATGGGCTAAATCCAAATCATGAAATATCCAGTGCCGAAAATCATTGTGCTTCTTCACATGAAGTTGGAAAATCTGAGCATACATTTGTACCATATTGAGTAGTAGGCAAAACAATGCATATTTAATCCAAATTGCTATTTCCAAAGCACATATTTTTGTTTAACAAAATGCAGCATAGCAAATCCAGAGCTCCAATCAAAACAAGTTTTCTGTAAAGATGCAAAAGTAGGCCAATCTTTGCTAAAAATGTATTTTATTTATTGAATAGAAAATGTAAGTTGCACACCCTCAATTCCCCTGCCTGCCCTGTTTGTGCTTGACGATGGATGCAGGTCGTCAGTTGCGGACCCAATAGTGTTGGGTAGTGTTGGTCTGTGATCCACTTCAAACTGTAAATACATAAGTCATTTATCAAAATTGTGTTGATATTGCAAGAAAATATTGTCATTTCACATAACCATACCACAAGATAGTTACTCTACCTGCTTCATTCATGACAACAATACTAACTGGAACAAGCTAGCTAGCTATCCAAGTTGTTAGTTAACTAGCTAGCTAAGTTTGTTAGCTGTCACCTTGAGGCTTGATAGGGGGAAAAAATGATTTTCCCTGACAGGAAGGCAATGCAATTATTTGTTAGCTGGCTAGGCTACCAGTTAGCTTTTACCCCGTATCAAGCCCAGCTAGCTAGCTAGCCTTACTGGCTGCTAACTAAATTAGCTAACATGCTTGAGTCTGGTTAATAAGATAAATAAAACTTCTCAAACTAGCTACTCACTTTAGAGTTAACTTCTTTTACGTATTTTCTGCACAGCTTCCCACTTCTTTGTTTCTCCACACATATACACACTCATTTGCGGTGCAAAATTTAAAAATGACAGTTGGAACTCCACAGCTGAAAAGACGTGATTCTTGTTGCTAGGCTACCAGTTACAGCGCTTATAGCTTGCATAGAATACAATAGCTAGTGTCTGAAGAATGAAATGGATTTCATATTTGTCAAATGATTGAGATTGTACTCAAATAAGCTCCAGAAATGGTCCTTATTTAGCATATCAAGATCCTGATATGAACCTCAGTCAAGAGCATATGCATTGTACGTGCTGTGAAAATATACTATGTAACCCGCTGTTAGTATTTGTCATCATATAGAGAAAATAAGATGTCCACATATGCCTATCTCAGGATATCTAATGAGGCAATATCCGGCCATACCATGTATGATATCCGGAGGGAATCCAAAAAATGAATTGTGCATGAAATAAAACGTTTTTCATATTTGTCAAAATATTGAGCATGTGCTGAAAACTCAGAAATGGTCCTTATTTTCAGCATATTAAAAAGCATATCAAGATCCAGATATGAACCTCAGTCATAAGAAGCATATCTGGAATCAATATAGCTTAGTATCTTGAATGTGCTGAGAAAACACAGATATTTGTTGTATACAGTCAGTATTTGTCAACATGAAGAGAGAACATAGGATGTCACATATCTCAGGACATTGAATGAGTCCATAGGAAATGTCCATGTGTGATATGCGGAGTAATCCCAATATCATATACTGTATGTCTAAAAGACACATCTGGATTCAGACTGTCAGGATATGGTGCAAATCCACAAAACTCCCAAATATGCATTGGAAATGGTCTGCATTCTGTAGAATGTCAAAAATATGTCATGTAAAGATATCCCCTGACATGGAACCCTTTTGCCCAGTGTACATACATAAAAAAAAGTTTTAAAAGAAAGAACAATAAATTAAGACATATCAGAATGAGCAATGTCGGAGTCCGGAATATAAATAAATATATATGTATGTGAATGGTGTGTATAGACAGTATGGACAGTATGTGAATAGAAAAGGTGTGTACAGCAGTAGTTATATAGTATGAGCCATGACTAGAATACAGTATATACATATGAAGTGAGTAAAACAGTATGTAAAATTTTTTTAAATGACCAATGTTCAATGACTCTATGTGCATAGGGCAGCAGTCTCTAAGATGAAGGGTAGAGTAACGTGTGGTAGCAGGCTAGGGACAGTGTCTAAGGTTCAGGGTAGGGTATTGGGCAGAGGCCGGCTGGTAATGTCTCTTTAACAGTCTGATGGCCTGGAGATAGAAGCTGTTTATCAGTCTCTCTGTCCCAACTTTGATGCTTTCTTTGTTGTTGTTACAGCCAGGATAGTTCACATCAGACAGAGATGGAAGAAGTAATTAATTGTCATACTTGAGTAAAAGTAAAGATACCTTAATATAAAATGACTCAAGTAAAAGTGAAAGTAATCCAGTAAATTACTACTTGAGTAAAAGTGTAAGGTATCAGATTTTAAATGTACGTAAGTACAGTGGTGGAAAAGGTACTCAATTGTCATACTTGAGTAAAAGTACAAAGTAAAAGTAAATGCTATACATCAAATTCCTTATATTTAGCAAACCAGACCGCACAATTTCTTTTTTCTAACTTTTTTTTGACTGCTAGGGGCAACTCCAACACTCAGACATAATTTACAAAGGAAGCATTTATGTTTAGTGAGTCCAGATCAGAGGCAGTAGGGATGACCAAGGACGCTCTCTTGATAAGTGTGAATTTGACATTTTTCCTGTACTGCTAAGCATTCAAATTGTAACTCGTACTTTTGGGTGTCAAGGGAAATGTTTGGCATAAAAAAATACATAATTCTCTTTAGGAATGTAGTGAAGTAAATATAGTCAAACATATAAATAGTAGAGTACAGATACCCCAAAAACTTCTGAAGTAGTACTTTAAAGTATTTTTACGTAAGTACTTTACATCACTGACATCAGGTAGGATAAGGTAACATGGAAAGTGGTCACCCCTATCTAGTGCCAAATCAATCCCTAGTTTATGTTGTTGGAAACTTCTAAAGGAAGGACCAAAGGTATCAGTGAGAAAAACCCAACCCAATCACAATATTAAACTCTAATACTGTGAGGCGAGTAAGGGAAAAAAGTACATCACATAACATAATGTCATGTTACATTCCCACACCAAGGACTGAATGAATAACAGCCATTTCTGAAAAATTGAGCCCCTCTTTAGTCTCAATTCGCTGATAAAGTTACTCCAGGAGTCATAAAATACTGTATATCAGCTTTAGACAGGAAATTGAGAGTACTCTCTTTCTCTCTCTCTCTCAGTGCAGTGGTCTAGACAGACAGTAAAAGGCCATTCCTGTCTGAGAATCCCGTGGAGGGCAAGTGGTATTTCTCACTGTTGGCACACACCGTACATCAGGTCTGGGATGTAAATCAAGTGTCTCGGACGTCAATCCCAGTTTGGGTTAACTGCGAACAAACAAATGGGAGCAAGGCTGCTGCACTGTATAGCTTTAGGGAAATATCACTTGAAATATCAATCGCTGTACAAAGTGCTAATCTTCCTGGCAGACATATTTCTACGTTTACAAAGAGCTAAAAGGGAACCCGAAATGACTCAACCAGTATTAGATAAGATACCCCTCAAAGTTGACTTTTGTTATGCCTGGGTAACAGTATATTATGGTATGAGGTTAGGAATATTACTGTAACAGTAACACGTGTACTCCATTGTGGGGGATGGTGTAGTATCCTGAAAATCCCAAATCAGCATTTAAGACTAAGGAAATGTAGATGTACACTAAATTATAATTGACAAACACAGAACTGACTAAGACCTCTTGGGTTACATGAGGTTTTATGAGAAGATCGGAGAAGGTCCCTAATATGTATTGTCCCAACTCTCTAACATAGCCCTAATGTACACACATATTTATTGAGCTTACTCATTTAGTAATGAGCTTAACACTTGGCCTCGAGAGGTAAAACGAGAGATTTCAAAAGCAGTGACTTGAAAACACGTTTGGGAAGAACATTTTATTGCAATGCAATTCCTGGGGGGGGGGGGGGGGGAAGTATGAAAAAATATGAAAACTCATAGAAAATGATATCTAAATCCTCAACAACAAAAAGGGAATTATAAATCAGGGTGAAAAAAATAAAAAAAATATATGGAAACTATATTCAAAAATATATAAAACAAATATGAAAAGCGAATGATTTGACATGATTGTTAGTGTCCAGACCTGGAGGTAAGAATCACACTGGGTTTCAGGAGGTTGTCGGAACTGCGTCTCCGCATCCATCCGTTATACTCTTCTTTAATATAGCTTCTCTTTATTTTTTCAAAATAGAAATAACACTAAAATAACCCAGAAGAACAAGAAAGCCTTGGTACATTTAAGATTGGGCGTCTTGTATTTGATTGACACTTCAAGTGGTCAAATATTCATGCGACTTAAAAACATCTGCGATTAGATCTCTAGCCTAACAGTTTTTCTCCTTTCTTTACAAAATATGTGTATGTTCTCAATGCTTCAAAGTCTTTCTTCATGTCAGTTAACAGTTATGGATTTTTCTTCATGAAATACAGTGATAAACCATATGATCATTCTGTACAATAGAAGTACTAGAAAATTACAACTTAGATGGTATGTACAACATCTAGTACCTACAACGTACAATGGCTATAATGTAATAAAATATGTAAACAAAATTGTTTGTTTGACACAGTTGACTGTGACAAGAATTCACACTTTTCACGTTAGATTTATTTCTGTATAGACATCTTTAACAGTGTTATAGTACTGCATTCTGTCCTCAATGGGACAGCTCCATAGAAAATAGAACAAGAGGCGATGAACCAACACACAGAGGCCTGCAAAAGATACAACCAGCACTGGCTGCAAACCAATATTAGTCCTTTTTGTCGTCAGGGATAATCACATTTTCTTTGTTTAGGTTTTTAGGGAACAAAATTAAAAGAGTTGTGTAGTCCTGATGATGAAGTAGTATAACGTTTGTCCTTGGTGAGAACTGGACTGCTCAAGCAAAGTTGAACACTGTATATTGTACTGTACTGTACTTGGCTGTCGCAGTAGGATGGGCATGCATTACAATCAGTTGCTTTTTACCGAGACAAGAAAAACCAACCACTTCTCGCCACGATCACGTCAGAGTCACTCTGTCCGTCCGTCACACAATGAGAGTAATCAGGTCGAGATCAGATGACAGAATTATGAGATCTGAAGAGATCCTAAGAGATCTATCCTTAGCCATTTGAGCTCACTTGGTTTCATTTGATACATAAAGTAGTACTTGTTTTTTTTAAACGTTTTAAGACACCACACGTTTATAATGTATAAACAATACAAATTAGTCATATCTTTTTACGACAGGAGTCAATTTTTTTCATTGACTTTACAATGATCCTTTTTATCCTGACCCACTCACTCTTGTTAAGCACTACATGTCACTTACATGCTGGAAATGGTCAAGATATATGAATATCTTCATTTTGTACAGGTTTACAAAAAAAAAAAAACTAGAATTTACGTTAAGGATCACATAGCTCTAAAAGTCACTTAGGATAATGATGCAGTAGCCGTGAAGTAGTTCTACACTGATTACGTCTCCGACCAGATAGAAGAGTAAGGTCACTAAAGTTGCTATTAGCCTTCTCGGTATGCTTACAATAGTAAGTGTGCTTTATATTACAGAACATGTCATAGTTCAACCACTCTGCACAGCATGAAGTAACAGTTCCATTTTTACCATCTTTCGTCGTCGCAGCTCCTTAGAAGGTAAACTGTTAAATAAAGTTCTATATATTTCTTTCCCTTTCTCTTCCTCGCTTTCTCTCTCTTTTTTTATCTCGCAACGTCCGTCACTCACACGTAATACTCCTTGTCCTTGTTTTTCTGTTTTACTTTGCTGCCTTTTGCGCTCTGCTGTTTGTCCTTCATGACGGCTCCATTGCTCTGCGTGGCCGAGTTGGTGATGTAATTCCTGCTCTCATCCACCTGGTAGGAGCCCTCGTCCCTGTTCCTGTACTTATACATGGCGTACAGGAGGATGAGGATGCACAGGGCGGCGGCCGCCACTATCCCGACGACCATCCCGGTGGTGCTGCTAGACTGGCGGGACACTTCCGGGGGTCCCGGGACTCGGTTGACGCCGGGCTGGGTGGGCAGGGCTGTGGGTACATTACGGAACATGGGGGAGGTTATTACAGGAGCCCTCTGCTTGGTGCTGTCTACCTCATAGGGTAGTGTGGGCAACGGGAGCAACACTACGTCAGGCTGGGGTTTTAGCTCGCGGTTATTCATTTTGCCGGCAGGCAGCTTGGCGGGTGGCGTGTGGTGCAGGGTTGCGGTGGAGGTGTAGCGGCTCTGGTCGGGGGCTAGCGGCAGCGCAGCGGTAGTGGTAGTCCTACCGCGTTCTGAGGACGGTTTGTTAGAGCTAAAGTCCTTGGTTTCCCACTTGGGCGCATGAACTTTGTAGCCACCTTCAAAGGCCGACGTGGACAAGGTCTTATCTGTTACCAAGGAGAAGGTGGTGTAAAAATCTTCATCATCAGTAGGGGGCAGGTTAGAGTTGAACGCTTCCCCTGAGCCATACCCCGATATCACCAAGCCATCATCATCATCATCATCACAATCATCGCTGCCTCGATCCGACAAGCAAGGTACCCCCGCCTCAGTGGCCGTGGACAGGGACTCTTTGGTGGTCTCAATAATGGTGAGGGGTGGGCGGAGGGTTGGGGGAAGGGGGATGGAGGGTGCACGAGTAGCTACAGGGGGCAGCACTAACGGTTCCTCTAAGAGTACTGGGATCACTAATTCACCTCCTAGAGGTAGAGACAGAGAAAAGACATGTTAGAGAGCAGTAAGAACGTCATGGCAACTACACACATCTATCACATTCATCCAAAACGGAAAAGAGGTCAATAAAAACAACACGACACTGTACAAAACAAAATAAACAGGTACATACACTGTACTTACTGTACCTACATTACACAGCTTTAAATAAGAACAAAAATGCCACAAAACGGAAAAAAGGGTCAACTAAAAAGGTTGCGCATCAAAAGGCTTCAGGGGGTGTGAGGGTGAGCCAGACCTAACGTGTAATCAAAGAAAGCACTTAAGAATACATAACTAATAGGGCCAACATAATGTGGGTTTACCTGTTCAATAATATCCTCTCAAATCTGACACTGAAGTTTTCATGTAGCTAATGTACATTAACAACAAGTTGCATAGTGACTGAAATACACTGAACAAAAATATAAATGCAAGCTGAAATAAAAGATCCCTGAAATGTTCCATTCGCACAAAAAGCTTATTTAAAAAAAAAGAGCATTTCTCCTTTGACAAGATAATCCCTCCACCTGACAGCATGATCATTACACAAGTGCACCTTGTGCTGGGGACAATAAAAGATCACTCTAAAATGTGCAGATGTCCCAAGTTTTGAGGGAGTGTGCAATTGCAGGAATGTCCACCAGAGCTGTTGCCAGATAATTTAATGTTAATTTCTCGACCATATGACACCAATATAATTTGAGAGAATTTGGCAGTGTGTCCAACCGGCCTTACAACCGCAGACAACATGCTTGGCATCATGTGGGCGAGCGGTTTTCTGATCAACGTTGTAAACATAATGCCCCATGGTGACGGTGGTGTTATAGTATGGGCAGGTATAAGCTACGGAAAATAAACACAATTGCATTTTATCGATGGCAATTTGATTCACAGAGATAGCGTGACGAGATCCTGAAGCCCAATGTCGTGTCATTCATCCGCCGCCATCACCTCATGTTTCAGCATGATAATGCATGCCCAATGTCGCAAGGATCTGTACACAATTCCTGGAAGCTGAAAATGTCCCGGTTCTTCCATGGCCTGCATACACACCAGACATGTCACCCATTTAGCATGTTTGGGATGCTCTGGATCAGTGTGTTCCAGTCCCCCCCCATATGCAGCAACTTCGCACAGCCATTGAAGAGGAGTGGGAGAACATTCCACAGGCCACAATCAACAACTTGATCAACTATATTGAAGGAGATCTGTCGTGCTGCATGATGCAAATGGTGGTCACACCAGATACTGACTGCTTTTCTGATCCACGCCCCTACATTTGTTTTAAGGTATCTGTGACCAACAGATGCATATCTGTAGTCCCAGTCACGTGAAATCCATAAATTAGCGCCCAATGAATGTATTTCAATTGAGTTATTTCCTTATATGAACTGTAACACAGTAAAACTTTTAAATTGTTGCATGCTTATATTTTTGTTCAGTATATTTATAATTCTACAATAAGATACGTGTGAAGGACAGAACCACATGTCCAAGCTGGCTAAATGAATATACAGTGTCACCCCCATGGAAGGATCTGGCTCCCCAGTCGGCCCCAGCCTCTCGCCTTTTGAATGGCTCTATACAGCTTCCATAATGGCAGGACCTCAGGGCAAACCAACGGCAGCTGAATGTTCACCCTCTAATTGCGTATCTGTGCATGTGTCATGTACCCTTGTGTGATTTGTGTTCGGTGTCTGTGGCATACATGCGTGAGTATTTGTGTGCATCTGCAACATAACTTTGTGATCAACTCACAATGTGATGTATGGTAGCATGCATCACTGGAGGGTTACTTAATAAAGTTACACTCGCACAATTCAATTCAAGAGAAGTTTTTTCGATAACTCTCTTTTTTTTCACTCCAGCAAAAGAGGCCTTGAATGAAAATGGTACCAAAATCAATTACGCGTTAAACAAGGGTTCAATAGCGCTTTACAGTTTCTTCAAAAACACACAAATGCCAAGTGAGTATCCATACTGAATAATTAAGAAACAACAGGTCCTTTCATATGCCCACTAATTAACTATAAGTAATGAGTTAACGTAAACAAATGATCATCCAGCTGATTAAAAGACAAAAATCTGTTCATTATGTTTTCTCATTGACCCTGATTGTACACTTCTACATCTAACAGAATAGCTCAGACTCTCTTTCTCTGTCTCTCGCCCTCTCTCTGCACTTCAGCGAGCATTGTTCTAGCTATAAAGTAAGCCAGGCAAATTATTTTTCTCCCAGCAAAATTGTTCCCAGCTTCAAACTAAGTAGCTCATTAAAAACCTAACAAAAACTACACAGGAGCAATAAAGAGCTTATGTAGTGATTAAGGCTGCACTGGGAACCGAGAGGTTGGAATTAGACTTGCAAATTCACACATCTTGCCGGAACTTACGGAAGAATGGTGCAAAAGATGACAAAGCTAATTTAAGGGGAGGATGCCGACAAAAATGTGCATTAATTGTGAGTGCCTGTGTGTGTGTGAGAGTGAGAGAGAGAGAGAGAGAGAGAGAGGAGGCCAACATATGGGGTAACTAATCCCATCTTTTTTCTAAAGGATTAAAGAGGATTTTGGGAGAAAATATGGTAGTATCCCCCATCACATGCTGACTTTCGTGTTGCATAAAAGGAGAGTGTAGATGGTCTGTTTCTCAAAGGCATATGGTGAACATTCAGGGTGTCGTTGCAGCTGCCAAATTCCACTGCCATCAAGGTTCGTGTATACAGTTGTGTATATCTTATTACAAAGCCCTACACATTGATGCAAAAAAATCAACAACAACAAAAAATCAAGCCAAACATACGATTATATTGTATCACTCACAAGATACGGCAAACACTATTACGTTAAACATTTACAAGCTAAGAGCACAGTTAGATCTATTAAATAAAGATTAGCTACATATTCTACCAAGCAAACTTTAAACAACGCAAGTCAGTTATAAACATCATAACAGCCCACTAAAACATTATTCAAGGAAGAAAGCATACCACATAGTCCTTGTCAACTTACATCAACAAATTGCCCGCATGATTTTGGCATGAAGAAAAAAAGTTTACAAAAGAAAGTTGTGTAAGAATGTTCTTGGCTGAGTATAGTTTTGTATAGATAAAAAAATCATTTAGCAATTGGACTTCTTGTTTAATTTATCTTTAGACATGATGGTACAGGGAGGCAACAACACATACATCCACACCACATAACATGAAAAATAAACTTCACCATAATTCTTTTTTTTTCTTATTTTTTAAAATCTTCGATAAATAATCCAGTTTTTACAAAAAACTGTACATCTATAAGTTTTTGCTTTAATAGACTTCTCAATAAATATCTACATTCTATTAATTTTAAGTTTTTGCTTAGTTTGTATTTGTTCTTTAGTTTAGAATGGATGGATGACTGTCCATATTTTAACATCGCTAAAGAGGGGGAGGGGAGGGGAGTGACAAGGGGGAGGGGCCTATGAACATACTACAGAGGAGATGAGGATGATGAGGGTGATAGTGTAAGTCAGTTGCCATGTCCATGTAAAGGCAGTACGAAGCGGTCGGGCGGCATTAGAGCTTTTGGCTGTAAGGAAGGGATGGGGATATACAAACAATGAGCATATACATGCCCATCTACAGAGAAGAACATAAGTCTAATAACACTGACAGTCTGACAAACCCTAAACTGCAACTTCTTAGCCATGCAGTTTTGTTTTTTTAAGTAATTCATCATTCAATAAAAAAAGTGTAATTGTTTATCAAAATAGCTCTAAAAAATATCTGAAAACCAAGGAAGATATCATGTGGATCTGGAACCGCTTCACCAAATATTGTGTCAACTTTAATGGACTTGGTTTTGACAAAATGGAGGTTTAACTGGAGGATTGCTATATGTTTTGTCTTTCATAATTGGATTATTAAAAGAAAAGCAGTGGTCTAAAGCACACAGTCCATTCGCTGAAGTAGTTCCAAATCCCCCCAAAAGAAGTAAAAAATTCAAATATATTCTACAAAACTGTGATTCCAAATATTCAGTGGTCAAAACGAATGTTTAACCGAAACTACGTAATCCAACTATGTAATCCAAAAAATCGAAATCATAACAAAATGGTCATATATCAATTTGAATGTTTCTATACAAAAATACGAACGGATAAACTATCAAATAATAAATGTCCATATAAGATGATAGAACAAAGCCATTTAAATTTGCACACACTACAACCAGATGCACACACTAGAAAACAGACACAGTCGAGAGGGGCAGTCGGGTGGCGACTTTCCCTCTGTCATGTGTTTTTGGGATGACAAATCTGTTTATGTTAGTCTTAAGACATGGACCCGGCGTGCAGTCTGGGTATATGTCAGAGAGAGAACATACTGTCTGAGAATGGGTTAATCTTTTTTTGGTTGTACTGCAAGATGTTGATGCATGCTTAAAGTAAGTTGCATTTAGGGAAAGTAGAAAAACAATATACGGCAAGCTGGGGTCAGGTAAAGTAAGACATTTTGAGTAAGACGGTTGAGTAAGGTTAGAGAAGTATAGGAGCCAGTTCAACCAAGGGCTGTAGGATTATAGGAATGAAATTGACCCATAATGATGTATTATACCGTAATTGATTGAAAAATAAGTTATTACATTCAAGATAAAACTTGAAGGAATTTTGATTCCCACAGCCTTTAGTTTTACAGCTAGACAGAAATAGAGAGGAATTCCACAAGACTCTTAATATGTATGTTTTCCTGAAGTTATATGCAAACTGAATGTATCTCATGAACGCTTTAAAAATGAAGATCTCAATAAACTAAGGTAATCTCCGTAGCAAGACTCCTTGGTCATAACATAGTTCCCACTGGGCACACACTAGTTGAATCAACGTTGTTTCCACGTGATTTGAATGAAATCACGTGGATCCAATGTGGAATAGACGTTGAATTGGAATCTGAGAGCTGAACTTCATTGCGAAGGCATTTTGACCCACACGTTTAATAATCATGTGAATGTCATTCAGCTACAGAGTGGTGTACAGTGAGATATTATTCTTGTGGACGCAAATCATTGCATCATAAAAAGTGTGGAACGTTAAGTGGAACATTAATATTGGCATGAGGGTAAAATATCCCTTCCCGGAGTGAGATAGAAAGTAACTAGCGAATGCCTGAGAAGCACTCGGAAGAGAGACACAGGCGCTCTTATCTTGTAAAAACAGACATCACTGTAGACAGCAGAGGAGGAAGAGGACACTGACAGATTTCACCTATAACAGTGTGTCTGAAGCTGGTGCTTGATTTCTTGATTCCCTTGTGTAGTGCAGAGGAAGCTACAGAAAGCTGGGAGTGTGTTCATATTCTACTTGGAAGGAGAACCATAGAGAAAAGCATAAGGTGGAAACGATCCATCATAATGCCACATTTTGGGGTTATATATATTTCCATACTATAAGGTTGAAATAATATTGTGAAACTGTGAAAATGATAATACCCTTTTAGTGTGAATTGACCACCTGAAGTTTCAGCCTGTTTAGGTGGGCTGGAGTTTTGAACTGCCAGGTGACATCACCAGACGACAACTAGACCAATACGAAAGAGAGTTCCAAACCTCTCTGCCATTACCATCTCCTTTTCTGTTTTCCCCTCCACACTCAGACCACTCCCAGGCAGTCCTGGGAAAATTCTTGATTGAGAAATCGCTCTTTGCTAAGAAGCTATTTTTGTTAATTTTTGACAATTTCAATTGAAAACAATCACAAAAAGGTACGTAATTGCTTCCCAGAAATGATTTCATACTGTGATCAAAATGACTGCATTGGACCTTTAAATAAGTATGCTTCCTGATTCATATCGAAAATCACATGTGGGACACAATCTATCGTAATGCCAAATTATAGAGTTAAATACGTATGCTTTCTTATTTATATTCATATAGAAAAGCATATGTCGGCAACGATCCATAATGATTCCAAACAATAGGGTTAAATAAGTATGCTTCGGATTTATCAACATTCTATACTTACCTAAGGTGCATAAACATTAAAACCTATTATTAACTTAAGTGGATAATTACTCTAATTGTGGCCTACCTGTTTTAATTTAGACCAGAACTTAGTGAATGTTCTTACTGCCACGTGAGAGTTGAGTGTCCACCTCAGTGTCTAGCTGATGTAGAACTACTCCAACCCCTAGCAGAGCCTTAGGAGTCCTGGGTCCTTAGTCCAGATCCGCCTCTCTGACACCTCTGTGAGCTGGGCCATGGTCAGAGAAGCGTGTTGTCTGGTCCATGTCTATCACCAGGGATTTACTACCTGTCTCTCCTGCTTCAGGGCACACTCTGCTAACATGGGGCTGGCTAGCCATAGAGAGGCTCATTGAATTGGGCGTTAAGAAAGACGTGGCTACCGTAACACGTTTGATCCACTGACTACAAACAGAATACCGAGACAGTGATTGGCTCGGAAGAATCAGAGGGATCAGTGTGAGGTTCAAAAAGATCAATCCTACTGTATGTTTTACACATCAGCTTATGGTTTCACTGGTCATTTTATACTTGCTATTCTCTTCAATCCTATGCAAAAGAATAAAACATATACCATATACTCACCTTTGTGCTAACATGCATACTGTATAAGAAATCAGAGGCTATTGATATTTCATAAAGACTATGCTTAATTTGAAGTGGTAAATATAGAGGTTCTGGTGAAAATGATAGTGGTTTTAAACTGTGGCTGTGCCATTACTTGATTATGTGTAATCACCCTCTTCACAGTGATGATGTAGGGTCATTCAGGTGGGTTTACTCTCCCTGACTGACATCACACTCACAATCTACAACTAGAAACCTGGAAGAGTGGACATGTTGTGAATCCCAGAGTTGCCCCAGACTCTTTCATTAATAACAGGTGATACCTGGGGGATATACTGTTGAAGTCGGAAGTTTAAATACACCTTAGCCAAACACATTTAAACTCAGTTTTTCACAATTCCTGACATTTAATCCTGGTTGAAATTCCCTGTCTTAGGTCAGTTAAGATCACCACTTCATTTTTTAGACTGTGAAATGTCAGAATAATAGTAGAGAGAATGATTTTTTTAAGCTTTTAATTATTTCATCACATTCCCAGTAGGTCAAAAGTTTACACACACTCAATTAGCAATTGGTAGCATTGCATTTACATTGTTTAACTTGGGTCAAACATTTCAGGTAGCCTTCCATAAGCTTCCCACAATAAGTTGGGTGAATTTTGGCCCATTCCTCCTGACAGAGCTGGTGTAACTGAGTTAGGTTTGTAGGCCTCCTTGCTCGCACTCGCTCTTTCAGGTCTATCCAAAAATGTTCTATAGGATTGAGGTCAAGGCTTTGTGATGGCCACTTGAATACCTTGACTATGTTGTCCTTAAGCCATTTTTCCACAAGTTTTTAAGTATGCTTGGGGTCATTGTTCATTTGGAAGACACATTTGCGACCAAGCTTTAAATTCCTGACTGATGTCTTGAGATGTTGCTTCAATATATCCATGTAATATTCCTCCCTCATGATGCCATCTATTTTGTGAAGTGCACCAGTCCCTCCTGCAGCAAAGCACCCCCACAACACGATGCTGCCACCCCCGTGCTTCACGGTTGGGATGGTGTTCTTCGACTTGCAAGCCTCCCCCTTTTTCCTCCTAACATAACGATGGCCATTATGGCCAAACAGTTCTATTTTTGTTTCATCAGACCAGAGGACATTTCTCCAAAAAGTATGATATTTGTCCCCATGTGCAGTTGCAAACCATAGTCTGACTTTTTATGGCGGTTTTGGAGCAGTGGCTTCTTCTTTGCTGGGCGGCCTTTCAGGTTATGTCGATCTAGGACTCGTTTTACCGTGGATATAGATACTTTTGTACCCGTTTCCTCCAGCATCTTAACAAGGTCCTTTGCTGTTGTTCTGGGATTGATTTGCACTTTTCGCACCAAAGTACATTCATCTCTAAGAGACAGAACTTGTCTCCTTCCTGAGCGGTATGATGGCTGCATGGTCCCATGGTGTTTTTAGTTGCGTACTATTGTTTGTGCAGATGAACGTGGTACCTTCAGGCGTTTGAAAATTACTCCCAAGGATGAACCAGACTTGTGGAGATTTCCAATTTTTTTCCTGAGGTCTTGGCTGATTTCTTTTGATTTTCCCATGATGTCATTTTCTGGAATTTTCCAAGTTGTTTAAAGGCACAGTCAACTTAGTGTATGTAAACTTCTGACCCACTGGAATTGTGATACAGTGAATTAGAAGTGAAATGATCTGTCTGTAAACAATTGTTGGAAAAATTACTTGTGTCATGCACAAAGTAGATGTCCTAACTGACTTGCCAAAACTATAGTTTGTCAATAAGACAATTGTGGAGTGTTGAAAAATGAGTTTTAATGACTCCAACCTAAGTGTATGTAAACTTCCGACTTCAACTGTATATATATATATAAAATTAGTTTATAAACAATGATTGATAAGCAGTTTAAACTTCTTGAATTCAATCATTATTGGGTTCAAATACACATTTCGATTTGTGAAACGCCAACCACAACAACCACAATCCGTAAGGCAAACAGCTAAATGAGAGAGCAGCAGTGTGACTCACATCAATGCTTTATGTAGATATCAATAATAAGTGATATCCATATCGCCGTAGACTACACCACTACTGTCATCCTTACCTCCAAGCGTTTATTGAAGTTGGATCTTTGGATGCCGACAGCAGTCGCACCATTGGAAGACATAGCTTGGACTGTAGCCTACAAAAGCCTATTCCTGCTCTTTTCTTGCGATCCATCAAACACATTTGGTGTGTCATCATAGTGGTCTCTGACTTGTGATCATACTTGCTCAGGTGGAACAAACTTAAACTTGCGCCTTTTTCAATGCTGATTTGAATGTCAAGAAAACAGAGAATTCTCAAAGATTTTTTTCTCACAAACTTAGTTTCTGAATTGAAAAGTAATCCTCAAAGTAATCATCTAGTTTTTAAAAAGTATCTGTAATCTGCTGACAATATTTTTGCTAGTAACGTAACAGATTAGTTACCATTTTTTTGTAATCACTTACATGTACTGGATTACATGTAATCCTTTACTCCCCACAATATCATAAGGTAAGATTCAGCATAGAGTTTGCTTTAAGGCTGTCTAATTAGGTTTCTGTCCGCGGTCTTTTCACAGCTCTACCTCGTCAACAATATGTCTGTAAACAAAAACAGGCTCTTCTAATTTTAAAGCGATGCATTTCAAATGTTGAACAATTAAATTCCGGTGTTGGCAGCTACATTAACACTGACAAATTCGCTGGCTTAGCAGTTTAGAGTTGTGAAAACATGATTAATTTGAATGCCAGTGGAAAATCACTGTTGACTTTAAAGCATATTTTTTAACTTTTCCTTTTGAAAAACAATATCTCACCTATAAATACACATACTTAAGGGTAAAAAAATGATGTTTTGAGCAAAATTGTGTTTTTTTAGACACAAGTGCAAACTTCACGGAGTAGGCCATTCAAGGAGTTGGTCTGATGGTGCCCTCTGATCTCATCGGCCTCCCCCTTGCTTGAGGAACAATAAAGGATCGATAGAGAACTAAATATGACGACCCCCCCACACACACACTTGTGCAATGTCAGAGGACACCTGGACCACCTACTGAGATTAAGCCTTTTGATAAGTAAATCAGGTGATAAATGAGCTGAAAAGAAGACTGGAGTAGAACTTTAAGACCGATGCCAAGAAATTTCTTGGCTGTAAGCAGCGTTACATTTCCAAGTTGACATTTATTTGAATTAATCTTGTCCTAGAAGCAGAGCTGAGCGATAAAAAAATTGGCTATATATCATCAACATTTAGGGGAAAAAATGGGTTTTTGGTCTTAATTTAAGGTTAAGGTTAGGCATACGTTTAGCAGTGTGGGTTAAAGTTATGGTTAAGGTTTAAAATAAGATTATATGACTATGTGGCTGTGCCAACTAGTGACTACATTGCAGAGCTGCCTCCGGTACATGAGTCATCCCAATAAATGCCAACCTGCGTTACATTCCTTGTCAAACGCCATCTTCAATTGCTGCAGTTGAATGGCTGGGCGGTTGCATCCTCTGTCTTCACTTCGCCTACTGTCTGTCTGACAGAAGTTTGTTCAGCAGTGTATCTGTGTTTTCACTATGCTGGAATCTTTGGATCAGCGGGCTAACATAGTCATTCGGTGCATGGACTACCCAGGTTCAAAGTATACGTATAGTAGGCTTATAATAACTGGCTAGTTTTATAAGTATACTGTAAAATAGATCATGATTGCCGGAAAGATACAGACTTTCCTTAGCTCAGCCCTTACTCCTGTTATAAAAACATGTCAATGAACAGGGAGGTGAGGCTTGTCTGAAACACTGCCATTTATAAAGAGACTCATCTAAAAACCTATATTTTTGGTGGATAGATGTACGAGTTACAGAGCTAATAAGTTCCCTGGAGAGAGTTTGCACTTTCCTATTTGATAAGTTCACCTTCTTGTCTTTTAAAGTGAAATACGTACACTGTAATTGTTTATAACCCTCAAAGAGAGGTCTGAACCCGAGTGCATTTGACACTGTTTTGGTGGTTGAGTGAAATGTCTAATGTTATTATTAACATAGATAATCATATGAATGCTTCATTCACCACACTGCATGATGTTACTGTTGTCTTCAGTCAACAGACTGTGCTAGAAATGAACACTACCGTGACGTTATCATTGGAATAACAGGTTTAGAGTTTGATGGTATTTAATCTCCCTATACTATCAATGAATCAAATGTATGAAATTAGTTTAAAATGTATGTTATTATTAGCACCAGTGTTATCCGTCTTATGGAATTCCTTTAAGGGAAAGGGGGGCATATCCAACAGTTTTACAGAGAACAGAATCACATGACAACACCTCCAGACAGAAACACAGACAAACGGACAGACAAACAGACAAAAACAGACAGACCAAAAACAGACAAGTGCAGAACAGAGAGAGAGAAAGAGAAAGAGAAAGAGAGAGCGAGAGAGAGAGAGAGAGAGAGAAACGATGTCGCAACAGGCAATGTCGCTAAGACCGTAAAGATGGGTGCGGAACTCAAAGTGACCAGAAGACAAACCAGCCCAGTTAGCCTAAATGCAGGGTTAGGGGGTCCATGCTTTGAAGGGATGGAGGTCACCAGGTGGTGACCAGGAAGAGAATGGGTTGATGTTGAGTTAGCCACTACTTTTAATGCATGCCACAAAACGACTGCTGGAGAGCAACTCAAAAGAGAAAAACAGATATACTTTTGTGGCAATAAAATTATTTTTATGCCATCTGCATTGAAATAAATTTAAAGGCAGAACGGCTTGGCAAGGAAGGGGAGAGGAGAGGAAGAGAGGGAAGGAGTGAAGGAAGGGACAGGGGCTAGGAAGATATCATTCTTCATACACAACTGTCTTTTGTTACATATTACGGTTGCCTGCTTGAGGCCATAAAAGTTGATGGCAAGAAAATACTTTGTTGCCTTTTATCATCAAAAAATTGAAATGTTTTCTCCAAAAAGCCTCATGGCACAAATGCTCGAAAAGAGATGAGGGAAAAATTGTTTTTAACCACCAAAAATTCATGCTGCACATGATGAGGCGAGACAACAGGAATGTCGTATTTCGGATAATTGGCAGATAGATGAAGACAATGACTCAAAAACAAAACAAACAAACCGAAACACAAGAGACCTGAACATACACGACGGCAAATAAAACTATAAAAAATTAAGAAAAAAACACACACACATGCTTCACTCACAAAAAACAACAACGACGACAACCCAAGCATAAAATAAATATCGAGACCACGGGCATGTAGCATGCAGCTGTCCACGTCAACTGATGTCGGGGTTAGAATGGTGTGAATTTCTGTGTAAACATATGATTGGATGACTGGGGCCCTGACGATATCTGTCTTCAGAAATCCGGGGAGCTCATAGGGCTACAGTACAGAGCAGACCTGGGCTCTTTTACACTGCTATCTCTTCCAGGAACTTTGGGAGGACTTGGGATTGACCTTTTACAGGATGATGATCAGCTAGTCCTGATAACAGCACAGGCTGAGACATGTGAACCCTCTGTCAGTTGTTTGTCATGTGACCAGGTGCTGTAGGCCTACCTGAGATACATTAAGGAACTATTCAATCAAAAACATTATATGGAGTAGTTAAAACGCTTCATGAAAGTCACTGCAGTACATTGTCTGCGTCTGAAATGTATTCTACCTCTGCCGCATTTCGAGTTTCTTTACTTCTTATTTGCCTCATTCAGAGCCACAAATAAAAGCAATTATAAAGGACTTGAGGTTGGTGTCCCTGCCATACTAAACAGCCAATGTGCTTTGATTGATGTTAGTAGAGGTCTTTTTATGTTTCACCTCATTACGGACTGCCATAATGTGACAAGGTTTGTATGTTTTTTTAAAGCATAATATCTGAGCACTAAATATGCTAATTCTCAGTCTCTTTAACACCAATGATTGAATTTGCAGGAGGTAATGTAAAGGATAGTGTGAAAGCTAATATGTAATGGACCATTACTGAATGTTTATCAGAGGAAAGAAAATCACACCCAGTTTGCTTGGCACAAAAAGGCTGAGTCATTCATGTAAATAACTGAAGCTATAAGAACATTTTGACTGACTACCTGGCTTATATCTGTAGAGTACCAATATAAACTGTCGAAACTTATCAAAGTCAATAGTTTTCATTTTTATTTGGGAAGTAAACATTTTAGGCTAAATTGTTGTTTTGGTACACACAGTTCCATGACTGACAGCTGGTTAGTGATATTTTATTCAAACAAGAAAAAGCAATTCCCAAGTTCTCTCAAAAAGCTTAGAGGAATATGACTTGGAACTTCTAAGTTAGCTCAATATTCTATTTTTCATATTTGGGTTGGAAAAAGACAGCAGGATAACATGTTCACCTTGAAGCAAAACTATATAAAAAATGAATTAAGTAAAAAAATCGTACACAGAAATTCGATGATATCTGTTCTATATTAAAAAATGTTTTAAGAAGGCACGCCTCTAAATATGGAAGAAACAAAAATGAACAAACAAACAAACATAAAAAAAAACACTATTTCAATTCCTGCTAGATATCACAGTAATTTCGCTGAAAGCAAATCTTCAAGAGAATCTCAAAATGTATCATGAGTCAAAATGCAAGTCAGTACAGTACCACATGGCAAGAGCGCTGGACCCAAACACGGTATGATACATTTTGAAGCATCAATGGCACATGGCACATCTCCATACTAATTTTGTATCTTTATATTAAAGTATTTACATTTTTCTCTCTCATTCAACGCTGAGAGGACAAAATTTGTATGTGTTTAGGTGACCATGTTTAGATGACCATGTTAACCACTTCAGAGGACCCCATGGGCATGTGTAACTCATAAATCAATGATGTTTTGTATTGATTTTTGAAGCAACATAAAGTGGATAGTCCTTCATGACAGATTTGACTATTTTCCACCTTGGTATATATGTATATATATATATATATATGTGTGTGTTTTATGTCATTTAGTCAGATTTCTTAACAAATCTCCAGTCTTACCCAATATTCTGTCTAAGTGTTGAATGATTTGTCTTGTTTTGTTATATTTCACTACATTTAGTTTCTATTTTTGGAAGTTACACTTTGTGTGTCCATGGGGCTGTGATGCTTAGAGGATGCAGTGCTTCATCCTCAGGTGTGTATGGAGTGAAAGAGCAGGGTGAGGGCAAGCAGAGGTAAACTAACCTAGCCCACCTGCATGGCCAGAGTCGCACTCCTCCAGGTCCTCGTCATCACTCGAACACTCTGCCGACGACACGATGTCATCCGTTGTCTGCTTCATGGGCCAAACGTGTGAAGAACAGACAAAGGAAAAAAAAGAAACAAAGACAAACCGATACATACACAGGGACACACACAGACACAGACAGGAAAAGGACACAAACACACAGACAAGAAGATCATTACTTTCAATGTTCAGCTTTTTTCCAATGTCAGAGAACACTATACAGTAATTGAAGATGTGACATTTCATAAACAATCTTTAATGTTCTATTGCCTTACAGCAAAAGCTTTGGAATGAGAGGGGAAATTACACAAAGGTCTTTTACATTCCACTTGCTTCCTTGAGTTCATTTCAGGCAAAGTAGAAAAAGAAAATCCAAACTCCTCTCTGAAATGAACGCATTATACTGTACAGTAGTTCATTTCAGGCAAAGTAGAAAAACAAAAGTCAAACTCCTCTGTGAATTGTATTATTGCATTATAGCTCTGATCTGGGCAGCGGCCAGCTTTCCATCTTTTACTCTTTACTGCATGGGCAGTCGGGTAATTGAAAAACTTCTGCCGTGTTTATCAAAGCCTTTCTTTCAAACGGCTGCCATAATATTTCCCCGGCGACGTCTCCTCATCGCGGTTGTTAACTCGGCCCAATTTCTCACCCCTGTCCCCTCCATCTTACCCTCTCAATAGTTTGCATGGATTTTCATTACTATAGATCATGGCTATCGAGCGGGGCAGCTCGATCGTAGCGGCCCGATCATTGACAATCTCCTGCACCTCCACCTCTGATTTATCTCTCCTCTCCCTCCCTCGCTCGGGCCGCACTCGTTTTTCAACCCCAGCGTTTGGCATGTCTTTATTAGTAGGAGATTAGGAGGGGGATAAAATAAACGTTGTCATGGAGCAGCTTTATGAAATTATAAATATCAGGGGGAGTAATGGAGTCATCAGGGGTTGGACAGACCAACAGCACCGTAAATACTGTTGGGCTGATGGGACTGTAAAACACACACACACACGCACCCAAGCATGCACACACACACACACCCGCAGAGGAAGGCCCTAAAAATGGTCAAAGCCTCTAGCCACCCAAGTCATAAATGTTTTCTCTGCTACCGCACGGCAAGTGGTACCTGCGAGCCAAGTCCAGGACCAAAAGGCTTCTGAACAGCTTCTACCCCCAAGCCATAAGACTGATGAACAGTTGATCAAATGGCTACCCGGACTATTTACATTGACACCCTTTTTTTTGCACTGGCTCTATGCACACTCACAGGACTACGCACACACTCACACATACTACACACACTCACACACACAACACACTTTCACACACTTCACATACGCTGCTGCTACTCTGCTATTATACTGAACGAAAATGTAAACACAACATGAAACAATTTCAAAGATTTTACTGAGTTACAGTTATCATATCAGGAAATCAGGTGCTGGGCTGATCTGCGGTTGTGAGGCTGAATTCTCTAAAACAAGCCTTGGAGGGCATAAAGAAATGAACATTCAATTCTCTGGCAACAGCTGTGGTGGACATTCCTGCAGTCAGCATGCCAATTGCACACTCCCTCAAAACATTTGTGTCATCGTATTGTGTGACAAAACTGCACATTTTAGAGTGGTCTTTTATTGTCCCCAGCACAAGGTGCACCTGTATAATAATCATGCTGTTTAATCAGCTTCTTGAAATGCCACACCTGTCAGGTGGATGGATTATCTTGGCAAAGGATAAATGCTCACTAACAGGGATGTAAACAAAATTGTGCACCAGATTTGAGAGATACCAGATTTGTGCATATTGAACATTTCTGGGATTTTTAATTTCAGCTCATGAAACATGGGACCAACACTTTACATCTTGCGTTTATATTTTTACTCAGTATACCTATCCTGACTGCCTTGTCACCTTTACTCCTACTTACATGTACATATTACCTCAACTACCTCTTACCCCTGCACATTGACTCAGTACCGGCACTCCTTGTATATAGATTCGTTATTGTTGTTGTGCTCGTAAGTAAGCATTTCACCGTAAAGTCTACACCTGTTGTATTCGGCGCATGTGACAAAAGTACAATTTGAGATTTTTTTTGACACAAACCCCACTAGGAGTATGAAATCTACACCTGGGGTGTGTGGTGGGGAGAAACCCACGCACACACTCACACTCATACACATTAAAACAGTTTATAGTGGAGTAAAAATAATTCAAATGCACAAAGATGAATAAGCAGGCATCGGGGGCATCCACACTGGAGCGCTGTAAAATATGGCCCGGCGGTAAATATGAAATTATTCATTGAATTTATATTTAGTGTGGAAAAAGACTGCTTGCCGTCTTTCAGAGGGAGGAGATCGCAGATGCGAAAAGCAATGAGAAAAGTAATTGACTGATTCCTAGGAAAAATGGGAAATGATCTCCGATTTCGCAGTCAAATGGCTGAGAATGACAGTGCTTAATGTCATAAACAACCCAATGCCTGGCTCCCTCCATCCCCTTTCACGGTGTTAAGAGTAATGCCAAAGTTGTCTGCGAGCTTACTTATGTACACCACTGCATATAGCGATATTTCTCTTAGACACATTAGTCTGAAGCCAAAATCAATGGAGTCTGTAAAGTGTAGAATTACACCTCTTATCTAGGAGTGTAAGTGAATCCAGCCATGGCTTGCAATGGTATTCTATTTTGGTATGTGTCAGCGTTAGAACACACGCACGCACACACACCCCTTCTGGGTAAACCGGTGGGAAAATCGACAAATATACATGTGCCCTAGGCGTCTGTGTCCCACTGGCGTCAGGTTTACCATATCCCTCATTAGAGAAGAATGGTGCCAAGAGTCCTGGCTGCAACCACAATGTAGGTTACCAAATGTTCCCAAAAATACACATTATACTTTTCTTGTAACTATTTCGTAATGCCTACTATATAAGTACTGGATGCATTTCTTTAATTGTATTATCATTATTACAATACATTATGGTTGATTTGTCCAGAGGGGGGTGACAAAAGACAAGAAGGGATATTTCTCATTCCCTCTCCAATGTCACCTAAGAGATGTACATACCCATCTCTTCACTCTCACTGCTATGTGACAACATGTTAGCTGCCAATGTACTGTATCCTATATTTCATATTTGAAAGGATGAAGAAGGGATGGAGAAAATAGCCTAATCCCTGCTATAACAACGCGCAAATATATCTCGACATGGTATAAGTCTTCTATCAGTCTCATATGCTGGCTCAATCCTTTCACTCAGTCCATCCCAGGTCTGACAGAGAGGGAGAACTCCGTATTGAACCTCTGTAGAAGATTAGCTCTATTCTGATGTGTCCTCAAGCCTTAAAGGAGAGCAGGCTTCACACTGGCCCACTGATAAGCAAATCCACACAAATCCTTTTCAATTTATTTCAAGTCTCCAGGAAATTAAGCATTTTTCAGAGCGCAAACATCTCATATCAAGATGAATCTGTCTATTGATTTCACGCAACATTTGTCCCTCTGAAGCGGAGGTGTGCTTCTGATGTCAGTCTGTCTGTGTGTCTGAATGTATGTATGCACAGTATGTCCATCTACAGCACAGGATAATATAACTACTTGAAAACCTGCACTAGAAAAGCCAACAAGGAAGGAATAAATTAAGGAATTAAGGAAATAAGAAAATAATGAAGGAAGGAATGAAGGAAATAAGAAAGGAAGGAAGGAATTAAGGAAGGAAGAAAGGAAGGAAATAAGGTGTGTCCTAAGAGGATCAGATCAGTATATCGCTGTACTAAACATACAGCGTTTGGTGGCTCACAATCTTAGTGATAAGAATCGATAACTCACTGTGTGCACCAGGGATGGGTAGGTTACCTTCTAAATGTAATCCATTACAGTTATAAGTTACTTGTCCAAAATTGTAATCAGTCAAGTAACTTTTGGATTACCCAAACTCGGTAACGTAATCTGATTACATTCCATTACTTTAACCTTAAGAGGCATTAGAAGAAGACAAAAATATATGTTACCAATTGAACAACATCCATTGCTGGATAAATCAATGTTAAAGTTTACATAGCTGGCCATATTTTACTTCATGGGTTGGTTATGTAGGCTTCTTCTAACCCATTGCTTTCTACTGCATATAATATAATACAATTAAATTATATCTTTACATTAAAAACCAAGGTCTATCAGAATTCCAGTCATAATAAATGTTATACCCCTTGATCTTCAAGAATAGGACTTGGAAATATGGAAGTGTAGATTAGCCATGACCCCAAAACTAAGGACTTATTAGCCAGCCCTACTATGTTGTTTATGATTACTTTGTTGTCATGGAGGACTGATTGGGCTTGTTGATTCGAGTTGAAAAATAAATGCTGCGCCCATGGAATGGCATGCTTTGCCAAGAGTGTGCAAAGCTTTCATTGAGGCAAAGGTTGGCTACTTTGATGAATCTAAAATCTAAAATCTATTTTGATTTGTTTAACACTTTTTTGTTACTAGATGATTCCTTATGTGTTATTTCATAGTTTTGATGTATTCACTATTATTTTACAATGAAGAAAATAGTAAAAATAAAGAAAAACCTTTGACTGGTACTGTATATATAATTTATAAGTAAAAAAATAGATGTAGCAAATACAGATTGCTGCTTTAAGTCTATCAAAAGTGTGCAAGTTTGGCCTCCCGAGTGGCGCAGTGGTCTAAGGCCACTAGAGACCCTGGTTCAAGTCCAGGCTCTGTCGCAGCCGGACGCGACTGGGAGACCCATGGGGCGGTAAACAATCAGCCCAGCGTCGTCCGGGTTAGAGGAGGGTTTAGCCGGCAAGGATGTTCTTGTCCCATCGCACAGTAGCGACTCCTATGGTGGGCTGGTGCAATGCAAGCTGATGTGGTTGCCAGGTGCACAGTGTTTCCTCCGGCACGTTGGTGCGGCTGGTTTCTGTCAAGAAGCAGTGCGGCTTGGCTGGGTGGTGTTTTGGGGGACGCACGGCTATGGACTCTCCCGAGTGATGGGACAAGACCGTAACTACCAATTGAATACCACGAAATTGGGGAGAAAAAGGGGTAAAACATAGACAGTTGAAGTCGGACGTTTAGCCATGTACATTTATACTCTGTTTTTCACAATTCCTGACATTTAACCCAAGTAACAATTCCCTGTCTTAGGTCTGTTAGGATCACCACATCATTTTAATAATGTGAATGTCAGAATAATAGTAGAGAGAATTATTTATTTCAGCTTTTATTTCTTTCATCACATTCCCAGTGGGTCAGAAGTGTACATACATTCAATTAGTATTTGGTAGAGTTGCCTTTACATTGTTTAACTTGGGTCAAACATTTTGAGTAGCTTCCCACAATAAGTTGGGTGAATTTTGGCCATTCCTCCCGACAGAGCTGGTGTAACTTAGTCAGGTATGTAGGCAACCTTGCTCGCACACGTTTTTTCAGTTCTGCCCACAAATGTCAGGGCTTTGTGATGGCCACTCAAATACCTTGACTTTTTGGTCAAGGCCATTTTGCCACAACTTTGGAAGTATGCTTGGTGTCCATTTGGAAGACCCATTTTCAACCAAGCTTTACTTTAACTTCCTGACTGATGTCTTGAGATGTTGCTTCAATATATCCACAGAATTTTCAATCCTCATGATGTCATCTATTTTGTGAAGTGCACCAGTCCCTCCTGCAGCAAAGCACCCCCACAACATGATGCTGACACCCCCATGCTTCACGGTTGGGATGGTGTTCTCGGCTTGCAAGCCTCCCCCTTTTTCCTCTTAACATAATAATGGTCATTATGGCCGAGCAGTTACATTTTTGTTTCATCAGACCAGAGGACATTTCTCCAAAAAGTACGATCTTTGTCCCCATGTGCAGTTGCAAACCATAGTCTGACTTCTTCCTTGCTGAGTGGCCTTTCGGGTTATGTTGATCTAGGACTAGTTTTACTGTGGATATAGATACTCTTGTACCCGTTTCCTCCAACATCTCCACAAGGTCCTTTGGTGTTGTTCTGGGATTGATTTGCACTTTTCGCATCAAAGTACATTGATCTCTAGGAGACAGAACGTGTCTCCTTCCTGAGCGGTATGATGGCTGCGTGGTCCCATGGTGTTTATACTTGCATACTATTGTTTGTACAGATGATACGTGGTACCTTCAGGCATTTGGAAATTGCTCCCAAGGATGAACCAAACTTGTGAAGGTCTACAATTTTTTTTCTGAGGTCTTGGCTGATTTAATTAGATTTTCCCACGATGTCAAGCAAAGTGGCACTGTGTTTTAATGTAGGCCTTGAAATACATCCACAGGTACACCTCCAATTGACTCAAATTATGTCAATTAGACTATCAGAAGCTTCTAAAGCCAATTACATAATTTTCTGGAATCTTTCAAGCTGTTTAAAGGCACAGTCAACTTAGTTTATGTAAACTTCTGACCCACTGGAATTGTGATACAGTGAATTAGAAGTGAAACAATTTGTCTGTAAACAATTGTTGGAAAATTACTTGTGTCATGCACAAAGTAGATGTCCTAACTGACTTGCCAAAACTATAGTTTGTTAACAAGAAATTTGTGGAGTGGTTGAAAAACGAGTTTTAATTACTCCAACCTAAGTGTATGTAAACTTTCGACTTCAACTGTATATATATAAAATGAGTTCAAGTTTGAGCATGTGTCCATTAGGTCTATGGATAATGTTTTTATCAGCATGAATTCGATTCAGCAATAAAAGCTCCACTTTTATTCTATAGGCTGGGATCTGCACTATGCAACTGTTGCAAGAGTTAATTTTTCACTGGCTGTCCACTGGTTTCAAAAACAATGATTGATAGGCAGTTTCAACTTCTTGAATTCAACCATTATTGGGTTCAAATACACATTTAGATTCGTGAAACGCCAACCACAACAACCAAGCGCAAACAGCTAAATGAGAGAGCAGCAGTGTGACTCACATCAATGCTTTATGTAGATATCAATAATAAGTGATATCCATATCGCCGTAGACTACACCACTACTGTCATCCTTACCTCCAAGCGTTTATTGAAATTGGATCTTTGGATGCCGACAGCAGTCGCACCATTGGAAGATATATCTTGGACTGTAACCTACAAAAGCCTATTCCTGCTCTTTTCCCACGATCCATCAAACACATTTGGTGTGTCATCATAGTGGTCTCTGACTTGTGGTCGCTCAGGTAGAACATATTTAATCTTGCTTATTTTTTCAATGCTGATTTTGAATGTCATTGAGAAAACAGCGAAGTGTCAAATAATTTTTCTCTCGCTAAACATCCATTCTGAATTTAAAATGAATCCACAAAGTATTCATCTACGTATCGGTAATCTGATTACAATATTTTTGCTGGTAACGTAACTGATTACAGGTACCGTTTTTTTGGAATCCCTTACATGTAATTGATTACATGTAATCCGTTACTCCTCAACCCTGGTGTGCACTTCCAGAGCGCCAGAGAGAGAGATGTTACTGTCAGTGCTGGTGGATTACACACATTATTCAAGGAGAGTACAATACACTATTTTTGTCACCATGATAAACCTGCTTTAGAAAAGCTCTGCGCATTGAGTTTGACAAATGCACACTAAAAATATTCACATACTCACAGCTATTTATTTAACTCACCAACCTAGCTACTCCTCTTAACCCCACACCCACTTTAACCTTTTACTGCAGTGGGTTAAATCAGGGTCTTATGTAGTCTTAAACAAATCTACTTTGAAACAAAAGTATACACCTCACACACATGGTTATGGGCTTAAAAAAGAGGACACCTGTACCATGTCAGTTATAGAGTTGAAATGTATTACATTTTGAGTTTGCATCCCAATATTATACTTTACAGATATTACATATAACAAAACCATTTGACATATAACCACCAGATTGAATTATAAAATTATGTAATATATTAATAACATTCCAATTTTCAGCAAGCTGCAACATTGAAATGTAGAAATAAACACTTTTCCATTATCAAGGTCACCCATGAGGCCAGTAGAGGGCGATATGGTCATCTGACTGCAGGAAAGGGCGCACACACACACACACACACACACACACACACACACACACACACACACACACACACACACACACACACACCTCTAAGATTAGCTCATACTGCTTGCCACCAATATCCAAGCCAAGCTGCATCAAACTACAGGTCCCAATCCTGCGTGTGTGTGTGTGTGTGTCTGCATACTGATGCTTTCAGGCTGTCCTCATGTTAAAGAGCCTCTAAGCTCCCGAAAGACCAGGGCCAAAACACACAAGCACAGACACACACAAACTAAAGCCCCCACACACTAAAGCCCTTCTCTAAAACCGCCCTCACTGCAACCTGGGGGACCGACAGAAAGAGGATGAAAGCTTTCTATAGCCATCTGCATGGTTACAACAGATTAAACGATGGCCGTTTGTAGCTTTATCACATAACGCTACTCTGACTGAATTCTCACCAATATCCCTAAGGTTAACAGACAAAACCTGGAGCTGGCCTCAGTTATGCAGGCTGGCATTTATTGGGATGACTCATGTACTGGAGGCAGCTCTGCAGGGTAGTCACTAGCTGGCAGAGCCACAAAGTAATACAATCTGATTCTAACCCTAACCCTAACCCTAACCTCAACCTTAACCATACTGCTAACCTTATGCCTAACCCTAACCTCAATTTAGGACCGAAAAGCACATTTCTATAGCAATTTGTGACTTTACTCATCTAGTGGAAATCGCTCAGCTCTGCCTCCAGGACTATGCATTCAACGCCTTTGTAGCCCCTGCAAAAATGTATATTTTGGCAATTTCACTAATTCCCAGTCAAATGAACTTGTGGATAAAAATTATATGTCTGCGTGAAGTTTGAAGGAAGTTGCGGATTAGCACTAGCGCAATTGCTAACTAGCATTAGCGCAATGACTGAAAGTCTATGGGTATCTGCTAGCAAGGCTTCCAGTCATTGCGCTAATGCTAGTTAGCAGAGCTGTGGAATTGAGTCATATGACTTGGACTCGAGTCTGACTCACATAGAAAAGAAAAGAACTAGAGACTTGACTTGGATTTGAGACTGTTGACTTGAAATCATCTGGCCAGGTTTTGTAACATTTTGTCACTCATTTTGTGGCACACAGTCTCTGTGGGTTACTCTCCACACAGCCAGACAGTATTGACCTTGCAAAAAAAGTGAAACGCACACCTGGCCCTGGCCAGGTTTTCATCAGGTGCTCGCTCTCAGGTGCTCTCCTGAGAACTTTGGAGCAGGTTTTCATCAAGGATCTCTCTATACTTTGCTCCGTTCATCTTTCCCTCGATCCTAACTAGTTTCCCAGTCCCTGCTGCTGAAAAACATCCCCATGCTTCACCGTAGGGATGGTGCCAGGTTTCCTCCAGACGTGACACTTGGCATTCAGGCCAAAGAGTTCAATCTTTGTTTCATCAGACCCGAGAATATTGTTTCTCATGGTCTGAGAGTCCTTCAGGTGCCTTTTGGCAAACTCCAACAAGGCTGTCATGTGCCTGTTACTGAGGATTGGCTTCCTTTTGGCCACTCTAACATAAAGGCCTGATTGGTGGAGTGCTGCAGAGATGGTTGTCCTTCTGGAAGGTTCTCCCATCTCCACAGAGGAACTCTGGAGCTCTGTCTGAGTGACCATCGGGTTCTTCGTCGCCTCCCTGACCATTTTACGATTGCATTACAACCAATCCTATAGCTGCATCTAAACGAGCTTCAAACGAGTTTCAATGCCATACAACACTCCTTCCGTGGCCTCCAACTGCTCTTAAATGCTAGTAAAACCAAATGCATGCTTTTCAACCATTCGCTGCCTGCACCCGCACGCCCAACTAGCATCACCCTGGATGGTTCCGACCTAGAATATGTGGACATCTATAAGTACCTAGGTGTCTGGCTAGACTGTAAACTCTCCTTCTAGACTCATATCAAACATCTCCAATCCAAAATCAAATCTAGAATCGGCTTTCTATTTCGCAACAAAGCCTCCTTCACTCACGCCGCCAAACTTACCCTAGTAAAACTGACTATCCTACCAATCCTCGACTTCGGCGATGTCATCTACAAAATAGCTTCCAATACTCTACTCAGCAAACTGGATGCAGTTTATCACAGTGCCATCCGCTTTGTTACTAAAGCACCTTATACCACCCACCACTGCGACCTGTATGCTCTAGTCGGCTGGCCCTCGCTACATATTCCTCACAACCATACAAACAGAAAGAACTGAACTAAATAGGGAGCTGATGTGACCAGGTGAGAAACGAACACAGCTGAAATCAATTAACAAAAATGAAAGGCAGGGCTACGTTCCAGAACATAAAGAAACATGGCTACGTTTCAAAACACAAAGAAACAGGGCTACGTTCAAGAACACAAAGAAAAAGAACACAAGGTTGACTAAGAAAAGAAAATCAGAATCTTACAGTCTGGTTTGCTTAATATAAGGAATTTGAAAAATAGCATTTACTTTTACATGATAATTGACAATTGAGTACTTTTTCCACCACTGTACTTAATTAAGTACATTGGAAACCAGATACCTTTCGACTTTTACTCAATAGTATTTTACTGGGTGACTTTTATTTGTACTTGAGCCCTTTTCTATTAAGTTTTACAAACACATTTCATGCAATTATACTACACTTTACATGTCTGGAGACATTATCACAATCTTTAATAGGGTCTCCAAAAATTGCATGGTAGGCCTAAGCTACTCTGGTGACACTGAACACCTCAGACAGTGAATATGTGCACTCACAGGGGATATGGCCAATGCTTCCCGACTGTAGGCTAGGCGTTTGGGATTTACCATATGATTGCAATATAACCAATTAGATCCCAGGAACCTCCTACTGCATGTTCAACATTTCTGATTAGTCAGGGGACAATACTGGAAACAGTATTCAATCTGACAGTGGCCCAGCCAGGCCTTGTCGTGGATTCGCAGCTGAGACAGAGACACGCGCGCCCGCACATTCGCACACGTAACAAACACACACACACACCACACACACACACACACACACGCACACACACACACACACACACACACACACTCTAACGTCCCCCTGGTATTAGTGAGAGATGATATTTGGGGTATTTTGAGGCTCTGTCATGGTGTCTATGTAATATGCTGTTGGGTTTTTTAGCATTCCACTCTGCCTCCTCTCCTGCCTCCCCCAGGCCTGTGGTGTCTATGCAAATCTGCCTAATCAATGCAGGATATTTACCTCGGCTGGCCAGCTCGCTAACTGACAGCCGCTGCTAGCCATGCCAGGCAATATTAGCATCCCACTGAGGGAGAGAGGGAGACAGAGAGCGAGAGAGAGAGGGAGAAATGGAGAAAAATTGAGAGAAACAGAGAAAAATATAGAGATCACAGAGCGAGACAGAAAGAGAGAGGGAATGAGGTAAAAAAGAAAGAGTGGCAAATCAGAAAGAGGCTAGCAACTCAATTAGTGGATCCATTTTTGGCAACCAAATGACAAACAGAAGCCAGTGCAGTGAAATCCCCTGTAAGCTTAGATATAGTTGGCTAATTACCTTGATGAGGTAGCTAGCTGCCAAGGAATATGGTTCCAATATGGATGGAACAAAACATTTATAGCCTCTGTGACAGAAACTTCACCATAAAACAAGAACACATTTCTTCAGGCAACAGCATGCAGTCCAACTGTTGGATTTCTGGAAACAGACATTTTTGACGCAAAAACACCCTTTGATGCTATGGCAAAAGAAACACTGTGATCAGACATTGTAAGTACCCTAATGTAGGTTATGGGGAAGTTAGGATTGACTTTGATTGACTTTGATTAATCGTGAACAAAATGCTGCAGCAAGGATTTTAGTCTTGGATGGATGAGTCAACGCTCACTCCTCACTGTCCAGGATCCTGCTCATACATACCTAATGCAGCCCCATGTATTCACGCTGCCAGGGGAGGACAGATAGGGCTTAAGCACTAGGCAGGGGGGGTGAAAAGTGTACCATCTAGACACGGCATGCTGTGAATTCTCGCAACTATAGTGAAACCTATTTGGGTGACATTTTGGTATGGAGGAGATATTTTTGTTAGCAAATGGCTTCTGTGAAATGAGTCCCTGGGTGGTAGTTCATTTGGGTGTGGTATGGCAGTCAAAGTGTACCTCACAATTGAGCTCTGCTGGGGACAGGGACAGGTGTTGGGGACCAGCCAGGCAGAAAACTCTAAACAGTTCCATAGACACAGGCTCAACTGTCAACTGACCAGTCAAACAGAGTATTCTCCCCAATAAAAATATGCTTATTGACTCCTCCAGCAATTGTGTTACATTTCTGGACCCTGTGTCATATTTTAAACATATGTATGTACCTACTGCTTCTGCCTTATATGCAGCCAGTAGTTGAGAACCTCTAGGTGGTGGGCCATCAGTTCCGATATGGTCACACAGACGACTGACTATCCTCTTTTTATGGCCTGGTAGTATAGAACTTTAGTTTGCACTGTAAGCAACCAGTCCACCGAACAGATATACGGTACTACGTAACTAATCGATTGTTCCGGATTGATAACAAAAAAACACTTAACACAACTCTAAAACAGCACTAGCAGACACTAAAAGCTGCTGACCCTACAACTTAAAGCATCCGACGTCTGAAGATAACTGATTTAACCTGCTTATTGGCTTGGTTCTGGCTCCCCCTGTAATTGAATGGGAGGTCAGACATCTCCGCTGGTGTGAGACGGCACAATTAGACTAATACTGTCATGAATAACAAGAGACGAGGACTAAGACCCATTACCACAGAAGAAGACCATTATTAAGCTGACAACAGCCCAGGCCTAAACATGCAATTATGCACGGCTACTAGAGACAGAGGGGAGGGAGGAGCTGAGGCTCACATAGGCATGTGAGTTTGGGATTTTAGCACTCATTTTCTTCAAGGGATCAGAGAGAAGAAGAATTCTGAGAAATGCGGAGGAAAGGTGTTCGGAGTCTGGGCGAAAGAAAAGAAAACAAGGCCTAAAGGAATCAAGGTGACCATTAAATTCTTAGAAAAAAAGGTTCCAAAAGGGTTCTTTGGCTGTCCCCATAGGAGAAACCTTTGAAGAACCCTTTTTGGTTCCAGGTAGAACCCTTTTGGGTTCCACTCTGAAGAAAGGATTCTACAAGGAACCCAACACGGTTCTACCTGGAACAAAAACGGTTCTACCTGGATCCAAAAGGGTTCTTCCTGGAACCAAAAAGGGTTCTTCAAAGGGTTCTCCTATGGGGACAGCCGAAGAACCCTTTAAGTTTCTAGATAGCACCTTTTTTTCTAAGAGTGTAGGATGCTTAAATGAATTAGTACAGCTGACCTGTGTACAGCTGACATCTCTTGACTCTGCCATTTGACTACTTTCTGTAATCAAAGCCATTTTGTCCAACTCGGCGTGCTATTCCAGCCTAGCCCAGCTCAATCGCTCAGGTCCCCATACATCAGCTGTGTGGTGATGTGGACTATAGACAGGACGTAGATCATGTAGGATGTACAGTGGAGTCGCCTGTGTCCTGATTTACAAGGGAAACAGACAAGGTTATTTATTATCACACACGCAAACCCATGCTTGTGCACAATCACACACGCGTATAAGAGCCCTCTTGCACGTGTGCACGCACGCACTCCCAGACACACACGCACACACGCCTCCCTGCGGTAGTGCCTAATCGATTATAGCGCACCTGGGTGAAACGGTAAAACACTGAGTCCTGCAGTCCTCTCTGCCATGTTCTTCTAACTCTGAGATATTTAAAATGCAGAATGGGTCAATGTACCTGAAGGGGTACAGATTTGGTGGGAATAAAGATGGAGGGTTTGGTATTTCTCCTCCTCCAAACTGCTCTGAGTGTCTATTTCCTCACTATTAGGTGGAGAGTTGAGTTTCTCATGAGTCACAAAGTAAAGTGGGACCCAGACAAAAAGCACAAGAATGCAGGAATGCCACTTTGGTCTACAGTATCTCGATGTCAATCTGTTCTGAGTGGCATGTTGGATCGCCATGTCTGAGCAGTGAAATGTATATACATCTATATCAGATTAAATACTATCATTACATTTAATGAGAATTTTTGTGTTATTGACTTATGAATTCATATGATGTCCAGGAATAGCTACAGTTGAAGTTGGAAGTTTACATACACTTAGGTTGGAGTCGTTAAAACGTATTTTTCAACCACTCCACAAATTTCTTGTTAAGAAACTATAGTTTTGGCAAGTCGGTTAGGACATCTACTTTGTGCATGACACAAGTAATTTTCCAACAATTGTTTACAGACAGATTATTTCACTTCTAATTCACTGTATCACAATTCCAGTGGGTCAGAAGTTTATATACAATAAGTTGACTGTGCTTTTAAACAGCTTGGAAAATTCCAGAAAATTATGTCATGGCTTTTGAAGCTTCTGATAGGCTAATTGACATAATTTAAGTCAATTGGAGGTGTACCTGTGGATGTATTTCAAGGCCTACCTAACTCAGTGCCTCTTTGCTTGACAAAAGAAATCAGCCAAGACCTCAGAAATAAATTGTAGACCTCCACAAGTCTTGTTCATCCTTGGGAGCAATATCCAAACCCCTGAAGGTACCACATTCATCTATACAAACAATAGTATGCAAGTATAAACACCATGGGACCACGCAGCCGTCATACCGCTCAGGAAGGAGACACATTCTGTCTCCTAGAGATGAACGTACTTTGGTGCGAAAAGTGCAAATCAATCCCAGAACAACAGCAAAGGACCTTGTGAAGATGCTTGAAGAAACAGGTACAAAAGTTTCTATATCCACAGTAAAACGAGTCCTTTATCAACATAACCTGAAAGGCCGCTCAGCAAGGAAGAAGCCACTGCTCCAAAACCACCATAAAAAAAGGCAAACTACGGTTTGCAACTGCACATGGGGACAAAGATCGTACTTTTTGGATGGTCTGATGAAACAAAAATAGAACTGTTTGGCCATAATGAGCATTGTTATGTTTGGAGGGAAAAGGGGGATGCTTGCAAGCTGAAGAACACCATCCCAACCTTGAAGCACGGGGGTGGCAGCATCATGTTGTGGGGGTGCTTTGCTGCAGGATGGACTGGTGCACTTCACAAAATATTTGTCATCATGAAGAAGGAAAAGTATGTGTATAAATTGAAGCAACATCTCAAGACATCAGTCAGGAAATTATAGCTTCGTCGCAAATGGGTCTTCCAAATGGACAATGACACCAAGCATACTTCCAAAGTTGTGGCAAAATGGCTTAAGGACAACAAAGTCAAGGTATTGGAGTGGCCATCACAAAGCCCTGACCTCAATCTTGTAGAACATTTGTGGGCAGAACTGAAAAAGCGTTTGCGAGCAAGAAGGACTAAAAACCTGACTCAGTTACACCAGCTCTGTCAGGAGGAATGGGCCAAAATTCACCCAACTTACTGTGGGAATCTTGTGGAAGGCTACCTGAAAAGTTTGACCCAAATTAAACCATTTAAAGGCAATGCTACCAAATACTAATTGAGTGTAAGTAAACTTCTGAGCCACCGGGAATGAATAAATAAAAGCTGAAATAAATAATTCTCTCTGCTATTATTCTGACATTTCACATTCTTAAAATAAATTGGTGATCCTAACTGACCTAAGACAGGGAATTTTTACTCTGATTAAATGTCAGGAATTGTGAAAAACATTTAAATGTATTTGTCTAAGGTGTATGTAAACTTCCGACTTCAACTGTATATGAACTGAGCCTGGCTGGGCCTTGCTGGGGTCATGGGGGCAGTTCAATGGAGAAGGTCACATTCCTAACCCCAGCATGGACGGGAAGCCATATTAGCAGGGGAGGAAAGGCTGGGGATGATAATGTATTTACGGTAAACACATATTTTTTCTCAACTATCTACGGGTACCATTCCTTACAATTTGTATAAATCCTGTCACATTAGCTCTAGGTGCCTCTGTACATGCTAATTTACTGCAGTGGGTTAAATCAGGGTCACATCAGAGTGTTTCTTGGTAGTCTTAAACAAATCTACTTTGAAACAAATGTATACACCTCACACACATGGTTATGGGCTTATAAAAAGAAGAAACCTGTACCATGTCAGATATAGAGTTGAAATTAATTCAATTTTACAGTATTACACTTTATATGCGTCACAGAAGACATAGAATCACCGGCTTTGGGTGGGTTTTTAAAATAATGGTTACTAATTATGAAATTATAAAAAATATGAATAACATTCCACCCATGAGACCATTAGGTGATTTGACTGCAGGAAAGGGCTACATTAAATTGGGCTGTGGGGTCTATTATGGTTATCTACAGCTCCTAGTGAATCAGGCAATCTGCATAACAATCCCAGCCTTCCAGCCAATCCTCAGAGCCCCACTACTGCTACTACTGTGTAATTGGATTTTAGACACCACAACACTGGAATATTCCTCTTTATTGTGAGGTCGTTTTAACTTAATCTATTGGTCTTTGGTGTACCGGCCTGTTTTCTGGAGTGTTTGTGTTTGCTGTGACTGTTATACAGTTACAGTTGAAAGATGGGGAGGCATGTGTACTTTGTGTTTGGAAAACAGAGAGGTTGAACATTCAATAGTTTATTAGGCTATTTACTCAATTCATAATGAAAGTTAACTGCTGTCAAATTGTATTACCTTGCAACCAATGCTATCACAGCATTCAAGTCATAGATTATTAATGTCATGGACAATAAAGATGAATGTGCCTCTTAAAAGTGTAAGAATCAAACTAACTAGATCTAATGAAAAACATGTATAAACTAAAGCACAAAACAAACTCTTGGCCTGAAGTGTGATTTTCTACCCCAATATCCTTATTCATGCAGATGAATGAGTGGAAAGGGCATTTACCCTGAAACACTGTTATAGACGTGTGCGCGCGCGCGCACACACACACACACACACACACACACACACACACACACACACACACTTCCCTTAGACAAAAAAACATTTATAGGATAACTCTACGGTAAGACAAGGACGATTAGTGTTTAAAAGATAAACATCAACACACTCGTCGACTTTGAGAGGGGCCCACTCAGAAGAGAGGCATAAAAAGGCTCCACTTTATTAAGCCATTAAAAGGAGAAGTGGCCATGTATTAAGTTGACATGGTGGAACACACAGCTCAGCCTACAAAGACAATTAGAGAGGCCTTCCCTTTAAAGGAGGCAAACATAAATCTTTATAGTGGGCTGTTTTCATGGGCTGTTCGTCCTATGTGGGATTGGGACTCAGGGCTAAAGCAGTTTGTCTTCTCTATCTCTGCAGACCTTCCTGTTTAAGGAAGTATACCCACCAGTGTGCACTAAACGCGCGCACACGCACACGCACACACACACACACACACACACACACACACACACACACACACACACACACACACACACACAACCAACCTCTGATCCCACTTCACCAGAGGAATAAGCTTGTTCCATCTCCATAGAGGGATACAAAAACACCATCATATTGAGACAGTAAAGCATCTTTATGACTTATCGACATGACATTTCAATGTTTATCTATTGTTGTTCTATCAAACCTGTATACCTGCAAATTGAGGACATGGGTTGTTTTGACCTACAGTGCTTATGAGAACTAAAACACTGCATTGAAATGTAGCTAGCAAAAGAGTTAGATGAAGTTACATTTGGTGTTAAAATAGCTATGATTAGAATTTGGTAGCGCAGCATCACAGTAAAGTTGCAATTTATCTGCCCATGTCTGTTTTTACTGCTCCATAAATCGACACAATAACATTTTACAGCCCACTGCAAAGACCTAGCTAAATGAAGGCCTCTGCCACTGGGCTGGTCGGATGGAGACATGCTCTCCTCGGCACATGACACTTTATTTCCTTACCTTAACGCCTACCTTCTACATTAGTGAGTATGTCCACTAAGTGTCAAATATATCCACTATCGAGTATGTGATCATGTGTCTGTGTGTGTGTTTGTGGGGGGTATTAAAGAGGAAAGTCTTCCTGGTTGTGAATAATGCAGGGGCTGCAGTGAGGGTACCTCCAAACTAGAGGTCGACCGATTAATCAAGTTTTCACAACAATCAGTAATCGGCCTTGTGGCCGACATTGGTTGATGATATTACTAGGTTAACTAGCTTGTTATTCGTTGCATATAATCAATGCGCTGCCTGTTAATTTATCATTGGATCACAGCTTACTTCAACTTTGCCAAACGGGTGATGATTTAACAAGAGCACATTCGCGGAAAAACCACAACCGTTGCACAAATGTACCTAACCATAAACATCAATGCCTTTCTTAAAATCAATACACAAGTATATATTTTTAAACCTGCATATGTAGTTAAAATAAATTCATGTTAGCAGGCAATATTAACTAGGGAAATTGTGTCACTTCTCTTGTGTTCAGTGCAAGCATAGTCGGGGTATATGCAGTAGTTTGGGCCGCCTGGCTCGTAACATTGAACCTTGTGCAATGTAACAGCAATATTTAGAGTTAGGGTTGCCACCCGTTAGATAAAATACGCAACGGTTCCGTATTTCACTGAAAGAATAAATGTTTTGTTATCGAAATGATAGTTTCCGGATTTTAACATATTCATGACCAAAGGCTCGTATTTCAGTGTGTTTATTATATTATAAATATGTGATTTGATATTTGATAAAGCAGTCTGACTGAGCGGTGGTAGGCAGCAGCAGGCTCATAAGCATTCATTCAAACAGCACTTTACTACGTTTGACAGCAGCTCTTAGTAATGCTTGAAGCACAACTCTGTTTATGACTTCAAGCCTATCAACTCCCGAGATTAGGCTGGCAATACTAAAGTGCCTATAAGAACATCCAATAGTCAAAGGTTATGAAATACAAATGGTATAGAGAGAAATAGTCCTATAATTCCTATAATAACTACAACCTAAAACTTCTTAACTGGGAATACTGAAGACTAATGTTAAAAGGAACCACCAGCTTTCATATGTTCTCAAGTTCTGAGTAAGGAACTTAAACGTTAGCTTTTTTACATTGCACATATTGCACTTCTACTTTCTTCTTCAACACTGTGTTTTTGCATTATTTAAACCAAATGGAACATGCTAAATTGATTTTATTTATGTATTATATTAAGTTAAAATAAAAGTGTTCATTGTTCATTCAGTATTGTTGTAATTGTCATTACTGCAAATATATTTATAAAAATTGGCCGATTAATCTGTATCTGCTATTTTTGGTCCTCCAATAATCGGTATCGGCGTTAAAAAATCATAGTCGGTTGACCTCGACTCCAAACATATGAAGCCAAATGAATGCCCCTATAATGATCGACCCAGGGGTGGGAAGGGACTCAGGGGGTATGCTAATTTGGTATAGAGCAGACCTAACTCACTCCATTAAATTAATCAAAACAGGAACATTTTACATTTGGCTAGAAATTCAAAAGGAAATTATCTTAACAGAGAAAAATGTAATCCTGTGTGCTACCTATATTCCCCCACTAGAATCCCCATACTTTAATGAAGACAGCTTCTCCATCCTGGAGGGGGAAATCAATCATTTCCAGGCCCAGGGACATGTACTAGTCTGTGGCGACCTAAATGCCAGAACCGGACAAGAACCTGACACCCTCAGCACACAGGGGGACAAACACCTGCCTGCAGGTGACAGCATTCCCTCCCACATATGCCCCCCTAGGCACAACTATGACAACATAACAAACAAAAACGGGTCACAACTCCTGCAGCTCTGTCGCACGCTGGGTATGTACATAGTCAATGGTAGGCTTCGAGGGGACTCCTATGGTAGATACACCTACAGTATAGATCATCTCTTGGCAGTAGTACTGTAGACTACCTTATCACTGACCTACACCCAGAGACTCTCAGAGCGTTCACAGTCAGCCCACTGACACCCCTATCAGACCACAGCAAAATCACAGTCTACTTGAACAGAGCAATACCCAATCACGAGGCATCAAAGCCAAAGGAACTGAGTAACATTAAGAAATGCTATAGATGTAAGGAATGCAGTTTGGAAACCTACCAAAAAACTATTAGGCAACAACAAATTCAATCCCTTCTAGACAATTTCCTGGGTAAAATGTTTCACTGCAATAGTGAAGATGTAAATTTGGCAGTAGAAAATCTTAACAGTATATTTGACCTCTCAGCTTCCCTATCAAATCTAAAAATCTCAAATAGAAAACCGCAGAAAATGAACAACAATGACAAATGGTTTGATGAAGAATGCAAAAATCTAAGAAAGAAATTGAGAAACCTGTCCAACCAAAAACATAGAGACCCGGAAAACCTGAGTCTACGCCTTCACTATGGTGAATCACTAAAACAATACAGAAATACACTACGGAAAAAGAAGGAACAGCACGTCAGAAATCAGCTCAATGTAATTGAAGAATCCATAGACTCTAACCACTTCTGGGAAAATTGGAAATCACTAAACAAACAACAACACAAAGAATTATCTATCCAAAATGGAAATGGGTAAGCCACTTCTCCAATCTTTTTGGCTCTATAACAAAGAATAAAGAGCAAAAACATATACATGATCAAATACAAATCTTAGAATCAACTATTAAAGACTACCAGAACCCACTGGATTCTCCAATTACCTTGAACGAGTTACAGGACAAAATAAAAACCCTCCAACCCAAAAAGGCCTGTGGTGTTGATGGTATCCTTAATGAAATTATCAAATATACAGACAACAAATTCCAATTGGCTATTCTAAAACTCTTTAACATCATCCTTAGCTCTGGCATCTTCCCCAATATTTGGAACCAAGGACTGATCACCCCAATCCACAAAAGTGGAGACAAATTTGACCCCAATAACTACCGTGGAATATGCGTCAACAGTAACCTTGGGAAAATCCTCTGCATTATCATTAACAGCAGAATCATACATTTCCTCAATGAAAACAATGTACTTAGCAAATGACCAAATTACCGTACAACAGACCATGTATTCACCCTGCACACCCTAATTGACAACCAAACAAACCAAAACAAAGGCAAAGTCTTCTCATGCTTTGTTGATTTTTAAAAAAAAGCCTTCGACTCAATTTGGAATGAGGGTCTGCTATACAAATTGATGGAAAGTGGTGTTGGGGGTAAAACATACGACATTATAAAATCCATGTACACAAACAAGTGTGCGGTTAAAATTGGCAAAAAAGCACACACATTTCTTCACACAGGGTCGTGGGGTGAGACAGGGATGCAGCTTAAGCCCCACCCTCTTCAACATATATATCAACTAATTGGCGCGGGCACTAGAAAAGTCTGCAGCACCTGGCCTCACCCTACTAGAATCCGAAGTCAAATGTCTACTGCTTGCTGATGATCTGGTGCTTCTGTCACCAACCAAGGAGGGCCTACAGCAGCACCTAGATCTTCTGCACAGATTCTGTCAGACCTGGGCCCTGACAGTAAATCTCAGTAAGACCAAAATAATGGTGTTCCAAAAAAGGTCCAGTCGCCAAGACCACAAATACAAATTCCATCTAGAGCACACAAAAAACTATACATACCTTGGCCTAAACATCAGCGCCACAGGTGACTTCCACAAAGCTGTGAACGATCTGAGAGACAAGGCAAGAAGGGCATTCTATGCCATCAAAAGGAACATCAATTTCAACATACCAATTAGGATCTGGCTAAAAATACTTGAATCTAAAAATACTTAAATACTTGAATTGTGAGGTCTGGGGTCCGCTCACCAACCAAGACTTCACAAAATGGGACAAACACCAAATTGAGACTCTGCATACAGAATTCTGCAAGAATATCCTTAGTGTACAACGTAGAACACCAAATAATGCATGCAGAGCAGAATTAGGCCGATACCCACTAATTATCAAAATCCAGAAAAGAGCTGTTAAATTCTACAACCACCTAAAAGGAAGCGACTCCCAAACCTTCCATAACAAAGCCATCACCTACAGAGAGATGAACCTGGAGAAGGGTCCCTAAGCAAGCTGGTCCTGGGGCTCTGTTCACAAACACACCCCACAGAGCCCCAGGACAGCAACACAATTAGACCCAACCAAATCATGAGAAAACAAAAAGATAATTACTTGACACATTGGAAAGAATTAACAAAAAAACAGAGCAAACTAGAATGCTATTTGGCCCTAAACAGAGAGTACACAGTGGCAGAATACCTGACCACTGTGACTGACCAAAACTTAAGGAAAGTTTTGACTATGTACAGACTTAGTGAGCATAGCCTTGCTATTGAGAAAGGCCGCCGTAAACAGACCTGGCTCTCAAGAGAAGACAGGCTATGTGCACACTACCCACAAAATGAGGTGGTAACTGAGCTGCACTTCCTAACCTCCTGTCCAACGTATGACCATATTAGAGATACATATTTCCCTCAGATTACACAGATCCACAAAGAATTTGAAAACAAATCCAATTTTGATAAACTCCCATATCTACTGGGTGAAGTTCCACAGTGTGCCATCACAGCAGCAAGATTTGTGACCTGTTGCCACAAGAAAAGGGCAACCAGTGAAGAATAAACACCATTGTAAATACAACCCATATTTATGCTTATTTATTTTCCCTTGTGTACTTTAACCATTTGTACATTGTTACAACACTGTATGTATGTATAATATGACATTTGTAATGTCTTTATTTGAAACTTCTGTATGTGTAATGTTTACTGTTAATTTTTATTGTTTATTTCACTTTTGTATATTATCCACCTCACTTGCTTTGACAATGTTAACCCGTTTCCCATGCCAGTAAAGCCCCTTGAATTGAATTGAGAGAGAGAGAGAGAGAGAGAGAGAGAGAGGAATAAATATAATTTTTCAGAAATAAAGAGAACACAGAGAGAACGATGGATATTCAATAAGCCCCAGACAGACACTCACTATTCTAATCCAGCTTCAAAGGAGAAACCCAGCAATAAAATTTAATAGGAGTGATACACTTTAGAAATGAAATTATTCTGCTTCCAAAGGCCGAGCTAATAAATCACAGTCCAAAATACGTTGAATGACAGGTAATTGAATAACGATGAAGTAAACATACTGCTTGTGATGTACTGTGCTACAGTATTTGTGCATACACCCTCAGGTACTACCTATCTCTACTTTAATAACAGGGTCTGTCTATAGGAACTCACAGCCCATCCAGAATTCCCAGAGGTAGGCTACCTTTACTTTAATAAGAATTAATTTAATACAAAAACATCTCATGTAGGGGAGAGTGGGGTAAGTTGGGTCATTTTTAACATTCAGCATTACTATGTCAAGGGAAATATAATATTATTTCTAACAAAGATATCTACATATATTTCAGGATGTTGCGTATCCCTGAAAATAATCAGAATGCATGTAAACATAACAGTTTTGAAAACCTAGCTTGTCCAAAAAAAGTGGTCTCTTGCCACTACTTACCCGGGTATGGGGTATGTTGATTGCAGGGACAGGGTAAATTGAGCCACCTTGGGGTAAGTGGGTGTTGGTGTACTGTGACAGTGGGTGATGGTGCTGATAGGTCAAAGTTGAATTTGTGGATTGGGGGTGTGGTATATTGTATATCTTAAATGTATGCCTACATTCAGATATACTGTAGATCTCTCTGTTCAATATCGCATACCCTTCCAGTACCCCCTGTATATAGCCTTGCTATTGTTATGTAATTTTACTGTGTACATCTTTTACTTTCGTTTATTTAGTAAATAGTTTCTTAACTCTATTTCTTAAACTGCATTGTTGGTTAAAGGGCTTTTAAGTAAGCATTTCACCTGTTGCATTTGGTGCATGTGACAAATAGAATTTGATTTGTTTTATTTATTTTGTCAATATACAGGTACCTGTTCAGTGTCACTCAGCAAATTGTTTCCTCCCTTGCTGCTGCTTGAATGAACATCTTCCCTTCTCTCACTTCCTTGGCTGCTCTCTCAAAAACCTTCAAGGCGGAATACGCCCCTTCTTGTTTTACATTTGTATACACAGGGCACGATGATGTCTGCTCTGTAACAATAACAATCGTGAGTTCATATGCATGACACATCGCAAAAATACTATTCTTATGCAGTGGCGATTTTAGCATGTAAATCTTGGTGGGGAAAACACAAATGTGGGATGCATGCCAGCAAAGCCACTACACAACCCAACACTAAACAATACATTAATTGCACTACAACGGTGACAAACGGTGCTCATAAACTGTTAGGGCCTACATAAAGCTGTCCCAACAGCAGAGTCCCAACAGCAGTCCCAACACCTTACCACTGCTACACCTGGCTTTCAGCAGAGCCTTGTCTGGCAGCGAAACAGTTCATTCAGCCTCATTTACTGCCTTAAAAAAAACATAGCTGATATGGCTGACTTGCTTAAACAAATGTGGTTTCTACTGACAATTGAGATGTACAAACTATGGCATAAGGGAGCAGATAACAAGCAATCCGTCATTTTGTTTAAGACATTAATGAGCGAGCCACGGACGTAGTCAATATAACTATTTGTTCAGCACTTTTGAAATGTACAGCGACAGAAATCAGAACATGGGCCATTCTTACAGTGTTCTCCCTGTACACCAAGTCAGAACCGTGGGATAAATAAAGGGGACATATAAACAGACAATGAAAGCTCTTACAATATTCAATGATTACATTTCTCTAAAACATGTTATAGGCTACATGTGCACCACCAAGTTCGAACAGTAGGAGAAATTAAGAGGCAAAAATAGACCAAATTATTAGGGTGAGGCACATTGAATGCTGTTTGGGTCATTGCGTGTCAAAAAAGATAGAACACTATTTGACACATTAAATAAGCTTTTAATTTGACGAGTCAAATAACACAATTTAATTATAGAATGTTGTGTGTGGTGAATTTGCACGTGCAAGCCAAGCGCCACCACTACTGTCAGTAGCACTGTCAAAGCTGTACAAACGCTAACAAGCAAACACCGGCCACGAACGATGTGTTTACAAAACAGCATTGGTGAAAATAGACCAAATTATTAGGGTGAGACACATGGGCTACTAACAGCTTACTATACAACATACACTTAGTATTAGTTTCTTAGCTACAGTATACCTATCTCCCTTGCATATTATATAATTTATGCAGGAGCATGCAAAACATTTTTGGACAAATTTTTGGGCAAATTATGTCATCAAACTTTGTCACCAAAGTCTGGCATTCTCTGGATTTATGGTGGGAACTCGAGAAAAGAAAAACACAGCCACTCCATTGAACAGCAGGCTAACGTTAGTGGTTTCTTTGCAATGCTTGCAGTTAGCCACTGATTCCTTCCAAATGACTCATTGTTAAATTTGCGATTTCCAACTTGTTGTGTAATCTTTATGTCCAATGGCCGATGAGCACCGATAAGTTATATCTATAATTTCTCTTCATTATTTCTCTTCATATGACAAGGATTAAAAAGGATTTGCTAGTAGATTGTCAATTTAATTCATGATGATGATTGCTAGCTAAGACTTGTGTTGATGTTGACATCAGTCAAATAAAAGCTACTGTATATATAATGTGATTTAACATAATTTTATCTGTGGCCAATGACCTTGAGCCTTCTTGGAAGGGCACTTGTAATATAACTCTGTGGCAGGACCCAACGGGCTGAAATTCTGGATGTCTACCCTTACTAAGGACTTAAACATGGCGATGACGTACTGTCCCATGAGTGACAGAACACCTAGTCAATCATGGTGCAATGCTCCTATTTTCTGCTGGCTCGCCCCACCACCACCACAGAAAGCATTAAGCTAGGCTGAAACACCTGCATTTTGGAGCTGCCTAACTCAAGAAAACAAAAAAGAGACTGTGTGTATGCAGCTTTATTATCTAATTGATACGTATATATTTAATTACATTGTTTGCAAACTGATATGTGACACAAATTAATTCCAAAACAACATGCAAAACAGGTAAGCCCCCAAAACAATTTCTTTATATGGACAGTTAAAGTCAGAAGTTTACATACACTTAGGTCATTAAAACTCGTTTACATACACTTAGGTCATTAAAACTCGTTTTTCAACCACTCCAAAAATGTCTTGTTAACAAACTATAGTTTTGACAAGTCGGTCAGGACATCTACTTTGTGCATGACACAAGTAATTTTCCAATAATTGTTTACAGACAGACTATTTCACTTCTAATTCACTGTATCACAATTCCAGTGGGTCAGACGTTTACATACAATAAGTTGACGGTGCCTTTAAAAAGCTTGGAAAATTCCAGAAAATAATGTCATGGCTTTATAAAATTCTGATAGGCTAATTGACATAATTTGAGTCAATTGGAGGTGTACCTGTGGATGTATTTCAAGGCCTACCTTCCAGCTCAGTGCCTCTTTGCTTGACATCATGGGAAAATCAAAAGAAATCAGCCAAGACCTCAGAAAAAAAATGTAGACCTCCACAAGACTGGTACATCCTTGGGAGCAATTTCCAAACGCCCTGAAGGTACCACTTTCATCTGTACAAACAATAGTACGCAAGTATAAACACCATGGGACAACGCAGCCATCATACCTCTCAGGAAGGAGTCGCGTTCTGTCTCCTAGAGATGAACGTACTTTGGTGCGAAACGGACCTTGTGAAGATGCTGGAGGAAACAGGCACAAAAGCTTCTATATCCACAGTAAAACGAGTCCTATATCAAAATAACCTGAAAGGCTGCTCAGCAAGGAAGAAGCCACTGCTCCAAACCACCATAAAAAAGCCAGAATACGGTTTGAAACTGCACATGGGGACAAAGATCATACTTTTTGGAAAAATGTCCTATGGTCTGGTCAAACAAAAATAGAACTGTTTGGCCATAATGACCATCATTATGTTTGGAGGAAAAAGGGGGAAGCTTGCAAGCCGAAGAACACCATCCCAACCGTGAAGCACGGGGATGGCAGCATCATGTTGTGGGGGTGCTTTGCTGCAGGAGGGACTGGTGCACTTCACAAAATAAATGGCATCATGAGGGAAGAAAATTATGTGGAGATATTGAAGCAACATCTCAATACATCAGTTAAAGCTTGGTGGCAAATGGGTCTTCCAAATGGACAATGATCCCAAGCATACTTCCAAAGTTGTGACCAAGTGGCTTAAGGACAACAAAGTCAAGGTAATGGAGTGGCCATCACAAAGCCCTGACCTCAATCCTATAGAAAATTTGTGGGCAGAACTGAAAAAGCGTGTGCGCACAAGGAGGCCTTACAAACCTGACTCAGTTACACCAGCTCTGTCAGGAGGAATGGGCCAAAATTCACTCCTGTGGAAGGCTACCCGAAACGTTTGACCCAATTTAAAGGCAATGCTACCAAATACTAATTGCATGTATGTAAACTTCTGAGCCACTGGGAACGTGAAAGAAAGAAGGAAGAAATAAATAAAAGCTGAAATAAATCATTATTTCTACTATTATTCTGACATTCCATAGTCTTAAAATAAAGTGATGATCCTAACTGACCGAAGACAGGGATTTTTTACTAGGATTAAATGTCAGAAATTGTGGAAAAACTGAGTTTAAATGTATTTGGCTAAGGTGTATGTAAACTTCCAACTGTATATCCACAGTAAAACGAGTCCTATTTAAATTGCTTAAAATGTGGGGTTCAAAACACAGGTCACCACTGTTCATATTATGCATAAAACTGACTAAATGTAATCATAATTTGTATGAATTATGGTGGCCATCGGCTCAACTTACCCCATGGCCATTGACTCAATTTACCACAAGGCAAAAATGTTGACTATATCAGCCCACACAGCTACACGGATGCACTTTCATGCTAGGTTTAGGACCTCAAATTGTAGCTTATAGAGACCCTAACTGATGTATAAAACATTCTTAAAACAATATACTTTGGTTTAGATACAAGCATCATGAAACCTCTATTTTCAACCTTTGTGAAAATATTTTTGGGGGACCTATCTTGCTTATCACTTTTTCCATGTGGTTTCTTCCGTCACAGACTGAAATGATGACATCTATGACATCAACCAATAGTTGGTTAGCTGGTTCATTTTGTGTTCCTAGAAACAAGAGGTGGCTCAACTAACCCTTTTGGCTCAATTTACCCCAATCTCTCCTACTGACTGTATTAGCTCAATTAACCTCAACTCTACCAATTATTCCAGCAGCCAATGGGGAACAACAAAAGAAGACAAACAAAGCGGGAAATAAACAGTACAAACTGAATTTACCTTTTAAATGTGGTGGATAAGACGGATGACTGAAGAGAACGGCCTGGAGGACAATGTTGTGCATTTTTAAATGGCTGCCAATCAAACGCTGCCTCTCTCTCCTCCCTTGTTCGCGCTCTCTCTCTCTCTCCCTCATTTGTTTTCTGTCTCATGAGCAAACTCACACTGAAAGTCAGAATGTATTAAAAGGATGTTAATGGAGAACCTTGGAGGCTTGACCATGTTCATTATACTGTAGCTCTACACTGTTTAAAAACAATCTATTTCATCTTGTTATCTAAGCTCTATCAGTGACGGTCGGTGCCGTTTAAGATGAGGGAGGATGATCATTTTTTGTTATGAGCATGGCCTTATTTCTATTACAGCATATTGGATGACTGTCATTCAAATTCCATTCACCCAGTTCAATGTAACATCGAAAGGTTTATGCTACTACATGATACTTGAATTTTCTCTATATCCATCATGAGGTTAATACAACCTAGCCTATGAATACAAGTTTACAGAGACAAATTTGAGTAATGAAGATGACAGAAAGTGACACATTCAATACCGCATTGCACACTCTAGCATCTAGCTGATCTAGGGTTTAAACATTAGTCCAACAGTTGAAAGCAAGAGCATTTAAAGGGCAAATTCAGGTATGTTTATGCCCTTTTCATTCCGTTTGCTTCCATTTAAGAAACATTATTCAACAGAATCGGCGGAATGAATACACCCCTGATCACCCGCAAACACGGCTCACTTTTAAAGCAGCCGCATACAAACAGCACAATCACTTTGCTCATTGTATAACTGGTTAATTGTCCACAGTCTCCAGAAGCACAGATGAAGGATATCAATGATCTGGAAATATTCTGTATGGAGGACTGGTCTAAGATCCCTCCCAATGTGTTCTCCAAAAAAGGCTTAGTGTCGTTATCCTTGCAAAGGGAGGGTGCAAGAGTATTGAAAACAGCGGAGGCAATAATTTTGACCCCTAGCTTTTTGAGAGTTAAAAAACATTACTTGTCAAACAAATTCTCCTACTCTGAGCAATTGTATTAGTAAAAAAGTATATAATTTTTCGTTTTTTTTGAGCATACAATATCGATCAGCATTTGTATTATTTAATTATACAGTATTTTTTTCTCATCTTCATCAGGGGATCAATAATTCCGGACCGCACTGTGTACATAGACACACACACTCTCCCCCAGAAATGCCACTTCAGACACTGAGGAGCACAATTAGATTACCTGCAAACTGTGACGGACAGCTTGTTTACCCATCCTGTTTGCTCAAATTAAGACGAGCGAAAGCAAACATGACTGTAAGGGCCACTTTGTGTGGTGTGTGTGTAGTAGCAGCTTGTTGACCTAGCCTACTGTTGAGACCTAGCCTACTTTAATGAGAATCCCCCTGCCAGTTCCACTACACTGACACACACACCACTAACTAATCCCACACAGAGGTATACCATAGGCTTACAGTTTTGTAGTACTGCTATACTGATACACATGCCTTCTACAGACATGAGTAGTGAGATGGGGAGTGTATGAGTACATTGATTGAGGGCCACTCAACCCACTGACCACAAGTTATCTTCTACGGCCTCACACACACACACACACACACACACACACACACACACACACACACACACACACACACACACACACACACACACACACACACACACACACACACACACACACACACACACACACACACACACACACACTCTCTCTCTCTCTCTCTCTCTCTCTCTCTCTCTCTCTCTCTTCTTCCCTGGGTTTTATTGGTGAGATAACAAATGCCTGGTCAGCCAGAGAGAGAAAGAAAGAGGAAGAGGATGTGATAAACACGGCTCTCCTGTCCGTGTCACTTCCTCTCTGGGCTGTTATTCATCACCTGCTTCAGATTGACCTCCACAGGAAATTCATCCTCCATTAAATTAGAAAAATAAATAAAAATCACTTCCTTCTATTGGCCCCCTTTGATATTTTTAATTTGATAGAGTACCTGCTATTGAGCATCACAAGCCTCTCAAATCTCCCATTTCTAATCTGTCTTTATCGCTCTCTCTACGAGCTCCGCAAATCCTTTAGAGACGCAAAAAGACAATACAGACTCAAACTTGAATTAATGCTCGACAACTCAGACTTGCGTCGCATGTGACAAGGACCACAGCTTTCTAAACCTCCCATCCATATAGAAATGAAAGATTAAATAAAATGTCCTCGGGATCTATATAAGTGGAACAAATTGTGCTAAGAGAAACGGAAGAAGCTACCGTTCATGAGGAAGTTTAAGTAATGGTCTGACAAGAACACTAGCTACAAATGTAGATGTTAAGATGTGTATTTTAAGGTAATGTTCCACCCTCTGCAACTGGATCTTGGAATTCCTGATGACCAGACCACAGGTTGTGAGGATTGGCAACAACACCTCCTCCACACTGACTCTTAACACAGGGGCCCCCCAGGGGTGTGTCTTCAGTCCTCTGCTGTACTCCCTGTTAAGCCACGACTGCGTGGCTTTGCACGACACCAACTCCATCATCAAGTTATGTTGACGACACTATGGTTGTAGACCTGATAACCAACAACGAAGAGTAAGGGAGGAGGTAAGTGAACTGGCATTGTGGTGTCATGACAACAACCTCTCCCTCAACATTAGCAAAACAAAGGAGTTGATTGTTGATTTCAGGAAGCAGAGGAGTGAACATGCCCCAATCCACATCAATGGGACTGCTGTAGAGAGAGTCACGGGTCCTCTCCAAATACTACCGCTGCACCATCGAGAGCGTTTTGACCGGTTGCAGCCTGGTACAGGAATTGCTCCGTCCACGACCGCAGGGTAGTGAAGGCGGCCCAGTACATCACTGGGATCGTGTTCCCACCCATCCAGGATATCTACCTGAGGAAGGCACGCAGCATCATCAAGGACCCCTCACACCCTAGCCACGAGCTGTTCTCTGCCTTACTGTCGGGCAGACGGTATTGGAGCATGAGGTCTGTTACCAACAGCCTCAGAGACAGTTTCTATCTACAAGCCATCAGACTGCTGAACACTTAAACTGGACTAACCAGCTGCTCTGGTTCTTTGCACCTTAGCACGCATGTTCTCACTCATTCACACACCCACACATACACTGACAAAACATTAAGAACGCATGCTCTTTCCATGACATAGACTGACCAGGTAAATACAGGTGAAAGCTATGATCCCTTATTGATATCCCTTGTTAAATCCACTTCAGTCAGTGTAGATGAAGCGGAGGAGACAGGTTAAAGAAGGATTTTTAAGCCTTGAGACATGGATTGTGTATGTGTGCCATATGTGGGCCTTTGAATGGGGTATGGTAGTAGGTGCCGGGTGCACCGCATTGTGTCAAGAACTACAATGCTGCTGGGTTTTTCACGTTCCTGTGTGTATCAAGAATGGTCCACCACCCAAAGGACATCCAGCCAACTTGACACAACTGTAGGAAGCATTGGGGTCAACACGCTTTCAACACCTTCTAGAGTCCATGACCCAACGAATTAAGGATGTTCTGAGGACAAAGGGGGGGGGGGGTTGCAACTCAATATTAGGAAGGTGTTCCTAATGTTTGGTATACTCCGTGTACATACATGCTATACACTGCTGCTACCAGACGCTTATTTTACTGCTCAATTTATACACTTGCCCCCATCCCCTTTTTCCCCAATAAACGTGTAAATATTGGACTAAAGTGTGCCTTCCTGTATTATATTTATGCTAAAATGTTTATTATATTCTATTGAGCCATTTACTTTATGTTTATATTCTTATCATTTATTATTTCTTATTGTTTGTTGAGAAGGAACCTGCAAGTAAGCATTTTGTTGGCTGATGTACACCATGCATATCCCGTACATATGGCTAATAAAACATGAAACCTGAGACTCTCTCTCATCGTTCCTTTGTCTATTTTCTTTTCTGCTCTTTTGATGTACTCTTGTGTTTTGCATATAATTTGCCTGCAGTCCATCCAGAGAAAACAGGGTTAGGTTTGTGATGCTTGACTGAGTTACGGTAAGATCAGCTCTGTGTTCCTTTCACAGGTAAAGAGGATACTCCCACACCCTTCTGAGAGGAGTACTAATAAAACACTAGCCAATTAGAATGTGACCAATCCTGCCTTGTTTCATTACAAAATGTTGTAATTGTAAAGAATTCAGTTCCCAGCAATAGGTCTATCTAGGTCTATGTATACTGAACAAAAATATAAACGCAACATGCAAAGTGTTGTTTCATGAGCTGAAATAAAATTTCAGCACAAAAAACGTATTTATCTAAAATGTTGTGCAGACATTTGTTTACATCCCTGTTAGTGAGCATTTTGTCTTTGTCAAAATAATCCATCCACCTGACAGGTGTGGCATTTCAAGAAGCGGATCATTACACAGGTGCACCTTGTGCTGGGGACAATAAAAGGCCACTCTAAAATGTGCATTTTTGTCACACCACACAATGCCACAGATGTCTCAAGTTTTTAGGGAGCGTGCAATTGGCATGCTGACTGCAGGAATGTCCACCAGAGCTGTTGCCAGAGAATGTAATGTTAGTTTCTCTACCATAAGCCTCCTCCAGCGTCATTTTAGAGAATTTGGCAGTACATCAACCAGCCTCACAACCGCAGTCCACGTGTAACCATGCTAGCCAACATGGTCATGTGAAATCCATAGATTAGGACCAAATGTATTTATTTCAACTGACTGATTTCCTTATATGAACTGTAACTCAGCAATCTTGTGCATCTTGTGTTTATATTTCTGTTCAGTATAGTTCTAGATTTAATTCACCTCATAGCAAGGGTGTTGCAGGCATCAGTAGTTTAAACTTTTAAACTTAACATGGGTAAAACATCAGGGGGTAGTTAAACATTCACAAAAGCCTTTCTAGGAACAGTGGACTGCTCTACAGTAGCTGTGCTCTGCGCCGAGAAAGGCTTGTGGCGCTAGCTAAAGCTGAGCTCGCGTCATTCAACATTAGCCCCTCAATACTGTATGTCAAAGTCTCTCTGTGGAGAGTTATGGCTTTAATATCATGACCACTAGCCAGGTCCATTTGTTCTCCGGGGCACCTATGAAATGGTCATCGTGATTATGTTTTTACTCAGCCACAGACTTTTATTTTATATCATTTTGATTTAGATGGCCAGAGAGAGAGAGAGAGAGAGAGAGAGAGAGAGAGAGAGAGAGAGAGAGAGAGAGAGAGAGTTGGAATGAAGATGCTTTTAGAGTTTTTGGAGGGGACACATACAGTATACTAAGACACAAATGTAATCCTGACATCACATGCAGTGCCTGCGGGAAAGTATTCAGACACCTTGACTTTTTCCACATTTTGTTACGTTACAGCCTTATTCTAAATGGATTAAATAAATAAAAATCCTCATCAATCTACACACAATACCCCATAGTGACAAAGTAAAAACAGTTTTTTAGGAATGTTTACAAATCTATTAAAAATTTAAAATAGAAATACCTTATTTATGTTAATTTTTAAGACCCTTTGTTTGCTATGAGACTCGAAATTGAGCTCTGGTGCATCCTGTTTCCATTGATCATGCTTGGGATGTTTGGAGTCCACCTGTAGTAAATTCAATAGTTTGGACATGATTTGGAAAGGCACACACCTGTCTATATAATGTCCCACAGTTAAGAATGCATGTCTGAGAAAAAAACCAAGCCATGAGTTCGAAGAAATAGTTTGTAGAGCTCTGAGACAGGATTGTGTCGAGGTACACATCTGAGGAAGGGTACCAAAACAATTCTGCAGCATTGAAGGTCTCCAAGAACACAGTGGCCTCCATCATTCTTAAATGGAAGATGTTTGGAACCACCAAGACTCTTCCAGAGCTGGCTGCCCAGCCAAACTAAACAATAGCGGGAGAAGGGCCTTGGTCAGGCAGATGAACAAGAACCCGATGGTCACTCTGACAGAGCTCCAGAGTTCCTCTGTGGAGATGGGAGAACCTTCCAGAAGGACAACCATCTCTGCAGCACTCCACAAATCAGGCCTTTATGTTAGAGTGGCCAGACGAAAACCACTCCCTAATAAAAGGCACATGACAGCCAGCTTGGAGTTAGCCAAAAAGCACCAAAAGACTCTCAGACCATGAGAAAAATTATTCTCGGGGCTGATGAAACAAAGATTGAACTCTTTGGCCTGAAGTGTCACGTCTGGAGGAAACCTGGCACCATCCCTACGGTGATGCATGGTGGTGGCAGCATCATGTTGTGGGGATGTTTTTCAGGGACTGGGAGACTAGTCGGGATCGAGGTAAAGATCAATGGAGCAAAGTACAGATTTCCTTGATGAAAACCTGTTCCAGAGCGCTCAGGACCTCAGACTGGGGCGAAGGTTCACTTTCCAACAGGACGACAACCCTAAGCACACAGGAAATACAACGCAGGAGTGACTTCGGGACAAGTCTCTGAATGTCCTTGAGTGGCCGAGCCAGAGCCCGGACTTGAATCAGATCAAACATCTCCAGAGAGTCCTGAAAATAGCTTTGCAGCAATGCTCCCCATCCAACATGACATAGATTGAGAGGATCTGCAGAGAAGAATGGGTGAAATTCACCAAATACAGGTGTGCCAAGGTTGTCGCGTCCTACCCAAGAAGACTAGATGCTGTAATCGCTGTCAAAGGTGCTTCAACAAAGTAGTAAGTAAAGGGTCTGAATAATACTTTTTTTCTTTCATAAATTATCCAAAACTTAAAAACAACTATTTTTGCTTTGTCATTATGGGTTATTGTGTGTAGATTGATAAGGGGAATTTTTAAAATACATTTAAAAATAAGGCTGTAATGTAACAAAATGTGGAAAGAGTCAAGAGATTTGAATACTTTCCTAATGCACTGTATGTCCAATCTATCCTCCCATTTTGTTATTATAATATAAATAGAGAATATATTAATATACTGAACAAAAAGATAAACACAACATGTAAAGTGTTGGTCCCATGTTTCATGAGCTGAAATAAAATATCCCAGAAATGTTCCATAAAAGCTTATTTCTCTCTGAGTTTGTGTACAAATTTGTTTCTATCCCTGTTAGTGAGCATTTCTCCTTTGCCAAGATAATCCATCCACCAGACAGGTGTGGCATTTCAAGAAGCTGATTAAACAGCATGATCATTACACATGTGCACCATATACTGGGGACAATAAAAGGCCACTCTAAAATGTTTGTCACACAACACAATGCCACAATGCGTGTAATTGGCATTCTGACTGCAGGAATGTCTACCTGTACCGTTGCTAGAAAATTGAATGTTAATTTCTCTACCATAAAACTTTGTTTTAGAGAATTTGGCAGTACGTCCAACCGGCCTCACAACCGCAGTCAACGTGTAACCATGCCAGCCATCGACCTCCACATCTGGCTTCTTCACCTGCGGGCTCGTCTGAGACCAGACCAGGACAGCTGAGGTGTATTTCTGTCTGTAATAAAGCCCTTTTGTGGGGAAAAACTAATTCTTATTGGCTGGTTCCCCAGTGGGTGGTCCTTTGCCCTCCCAGACCCATCCATGGCTGTGCCCCTGCCCAGTTGTGAAATCCACAGATTAGGGCCAAATTAATTAATTTAAATTGATTGATTTCTTTATATGAACTGTAACTCAGTAAAATAATTGAAATTGTTGCATGCTGCATTTATATTTTTGTGCAGTATAAATTAATATTTAATATTTTCATGTGTAATATTAATATAATATTTGATAGATGTCCAGCAGATAATGAATGGGGAAAGTCTGGTATACAAAATATAGTCATTCAAAGAAAATGCCCCACTTACCTGTAAATCAAAGCACCCATAACCACACCTGGGCCTAAACAAACCATCCCAACTGACACCTGATACAGTGGCTGGCTGTGCTAGAAAGCATGCAGGGCTTTGTACACAATGGTTTGCATAATATGAAAAACACCTAGCGCACCTGAACACACCAGAGTAAGTGTGACAATAACACAGACCTCGGTTCAAATACTTCACTTCTCTTTTTTTCGACCTGCACTCTTGGAGCTCGGAACATATGAATTTCACTGTGCCCTGCGATTACATCTGCGACCCTGTGCATGTGACTAATAAACGTATCTAATCTAATCATCTAATCTAACACTATTTGAAATCTTTCAGAATCATTGAGTGTTTGCCTGCCTGGAGTGTCAAATGGATGGGGTTTTCTGTTTTGTGACTATTCTAATAGTCCATTAAACCAGGCAAGCTCAATTAAGCACAAATAAAGTATCTGAATAATTAAAAATAGTATTTGAACCCATAGGTCCGACAGACATGTAGGTTTTCCAGAGTTTTCCCTTTCCTGGCCTCATTTATCTAAAAAAAATATAAAAACATCTTGTTAAAAAAGATGGTATTTGGGCTATGTGGTTATTTGTAGTGTAAAACAGGCAGGCAGAGATTATGAAGGGCTTAGGGCTAATTTCTCCATCTAAACCACAGGGTCTCTGAGCGTGCCTATGTCTCTGGGGAGAAGATGGGGCTGTCGTGGTCCTCCACACACAGCTGTTCAGGGGACATGTATGGAGCACATATAGTATACGTTGGTATGTGGCTGGTAATCTCTATGCTGTTGATATGGCTGTATGCATGTATTATCAGGTTAGCATGACATCGTCTGTATATCTCCTGTGACATGTTCATTGAGATTGTGTGTATGCCAATGGTGGTATACACATTAATACATGAAACACTTACATGGGTGTCTTGATTTGTCAAAGGAACGCCCAGCAACCCTCAGCACCAATGAAAATTCTAACCATACCCTCCTCTCTCAAGATCTACCTCACCCTATCATACACCAACTCCACCCAATTATATCACCCCTCTCCTCTCCTCCCCGTCCCCAGGCCCTACCTGTATGGTGGGAGAGGAGCGGTGCTTGCGGGTGGTGGTGGTGGACATGGTGGTGGTGGTCTCAATAAAGGTGGTGGACATCTCGGGGGGCTGGGCGGTGGTGCGAGCCGACCCGGCCACAGAGGGCACGTCGCCTACCAATCGGACACTGCCGTTGATCTTGATGTTGGGGTTGCCCTCGGCAGCCATGTTGAGGACCTTGAGGCCGTTGTAGTAGAGGCCAGACAGCTGACCCTGGAAGGGCCGACTGCGGTCGCTGCCACCGATGGTGACTGTGGCCTGGGTGTTGAATATCGTTAGCTGCCGACCTAAAGGATGGAACCAGACAGAGGTCATTCACATCAAGGAACAACAAGAGATGGAGTAGGAAAATAAGGTCTGTTTTTTTTATTCAATATCCAAACTGTTCTTGAAATGGGAGGAGATGTTGGTTGACTCAAAGATCCGGCTTCATATGATAAATGTTGGTCTGCCATGACCTCTGTGTGTGTGTGTGTGTGTGTGTGTGTGTGTGTGTGTGTGTGTGTGTGTGTGTGTGTGTGTGTGTGTGTGTGTGTGTGTGTGTGTGTGTGTGTGTGTGTGTGTGTGTGTGTGTGTGTGTGTGTGTGTGTCACACTTAAAAGTCCTTGACAATCAAAAGGTCCTTACAGTATATTGTCGAGGTCACTATGAGGTCGGTTGTAAAAACCTTTACGGTGAAACTATAAAGAAAGGTCAACTGAAGAGGCTATAACTAGCCTGGGCCCAGGGAGCTAACCCCAAATATACAGGGTCAACACGTCTGGCTACAAGGGTGATGTCTCCCAGGATGGATTCACTGTAGAAAGGTCATCATGTTGTTAGCCGTAATTACGAGATTACGGGTTGTGATCTGAGGCTGAGGGAGGAGAGGAGAGAGGAGGACGGAAAGGAGGAGAAAAGGTCAAAGCTTTATGTCTGTCTCCTCAAACTGGCCCTTTGGGGCAGCCTCTGATCAGCTGCATCTAATAAGGCTAGAGCTAATGCCATAGCTAAGAAGACAAAGACTGGGGTAGGGACGAATGTTTAAAAGGCTAGGGCAAATGCTTAAGCCTGAAAGAAGAGGTAGGAAACAATGTTTAATAGGCTTGGGCAAATGCTTAAGCCTGAAAGCAGAGAAAGGAACTGATGTCTAAAAAGCTAGGGCTAAGGCCAAAGGTATACATCAGGAGGGCAGGAATCTGAAAGAGAAAAGCAGTACACGAAAAGAGGTTGTCGAGTTTCAAATGGGAAAAATGATTGCCAAATGGATATTTACAGCACGTCAAATCTAAGTATTCTAAGTAATATCACCGACACAACATGAATTGTATAATTGAATAAGCGTATATTTGAAACCTAAAACAACAAAAAATGAATAATATTACAAATCGTAATATTCAACTTAGCAAGTATTGAGTAAACTGTTGAGCTGTTAGAAAATTGTTTACCCAGTTTAATGCAATCGTTCTCCAATGCCATCAACATAGAATTCTGGTTACAGAATTAATAAATGAAAAAATGATTGTACATCAAATGATTATTAACTGACTCCACATTGTAGATGTACAACAGCATATTGATTCATGCATTAGGTGACTACTTGCATTTGAAATTGCATTCAAGTTTAAATGGGTGTTAAAGGGACTTTAAGGAGATACTTGAGCTTTGTTATTTCTCTTTTATCGTAAAGCTAATTTTAGAAGGATTCAAGATGTAGAGTATATGAAATAATCTTTTCATGTGTAATATGAACACGAGATAGGATGGAATATTATCTTCAATAGCAGTCCCTTTAACTGAGTAGAATGATTATGAATTATGAACTATCATGAGATTTACTTGGGTAATTAACTTGGGTACCAAAAAATCTAATCAAATGCATTCGAATTGAGAAAGAAAATAAGGTTAGGAAGTAATTAGTTCATGCTAAAATCATATTTTAAAGTAGTAAAATAAATTCAAAGTATCAGTTCAGCAGGCAAATGCAAAAATAAAAAGTTAAATGTTGAGCTCAATAGAAGAGAATTTAAAAGTTAGAAGTTGTGTTAAGGTTACCTTTCTCTTGTAGCCAGTCCACTACTGGCCGGGCGTATTTCAATGGGAATTTCTTAGTGGCAATTTCAAGGCGTTCATTATCGGTTGTCGCTGTTTAAAGTTTAAAAAACATTTAAAACATTTAGAAAACAGTCTGCATTTGGCATCAGGCATTTTAACACAATTTAAACACATGCTCACTTCAAACTATTGTTTTCATTTTCATGCAAGCAGTTAAAAAAAATGTTAAACCTTTAATTGCAGGTTAGAATTGATGTCTTGTTTATGAGATAGGCGAAGTGTTAAGAGTAAAGTGTTAACAAATAGAGGTCATTTGCTGCTCTGCTGGTTTTCACAAGGCTTTACTAACAGGCGACAGAAGAACCACTATATTTTTGGCATTCAGTTCATTTAAACATTGACAAAGATATTTAGAGCCATCATAAAAAACAGCATTTTTTTTCTCATGGGATGAAGTGTATTCAAGTATCTTAAATAAATAACAGTTAATCAACCCTTCCAATGCACATGCAACCATTTTATACTATTAGGACACAGTTCATGGGCATTAAGGTGGACTTAGCAACAGTTTGCGTCTTTTTCTTCAAATCCAACATTAAGAACAGAAAATAAGAGTAAAGCTGTGATAATAGCAATTTTCACTGGACAGCATTTGCTTTTTCTTCCCCAGAAACCAGTTCACCTCAGTAGTCAAAGAAGGTTTAGTGTGTGTGCATGTGCGTGCGTGCGCGTGTGCATGCGTGCATTTACACACCATACTGGGAAACAGGGAAAGGCCTTGGGGGCAAATGGAGGTGGAACAGTAGGGGTGGAAAAGGAATAGGGTTGAATATGCTTTTGGATGTTTTAGGATGGGTATGCTGTTGGTGTAGAAACGCCTGCTGTTTCCACACCAGAGTCAAGTCGTGATGGGAGACAAGTAACCCCTATGGGGAGACATGCTGCCACTGGGTAGGAACCAAGGAAACCAAGGTAGGAACCAAATTCCAGGACCCCAAAGAGACAGGGGTACCTTAGGGCCCACCCAAAGTGAGAACCCCTACCACGTATCTTCCCTCTTTTTATATCCTCTAAAGAGAGACCTCATTTTAGCCTTCTGCAAAGATAGAGAGACAGCAGGTAGCTGTGTGTGTGAGTGTGTGTGTCTGCACGAGTCCACGTGTGTGTCTATGTGTGTGTTTTCATGCTCTTTATCCTGCCTGCAGTATGTTTGCTGCTCTACAGGGGCCTTATTTCTAACTGTTGCATACATTTCACACAATTTCTGCATGCGCCATTTCTGAAAAGTCAGCGCAAGTACACACATATTGAGATGTTATAAACTTGCCGTAAAATGTATGCCATTCAAATACATGTTTGCCGCTATAAACCAGACCTGTCGAAAACTGTGCACTCGTGAATGAGACATTAAAACTCTGCCTGAAAACTCCTCCATTCACCTAATATGGTGCCAATAACTCCCTTTATCTGCTGTACAATTTGGAACTATTGGCATTATGCCACGGCATGCAAAAGACAAATTGTTGTTCAATATTTAGTTTATCAATAGATTATTGGGTTTATATACCCTGCCTTGGTATAGACTCTTGAGATTAAATAGACAATGATGTCGCGCTCTTATCGCACAGCAATACTGTAGCCTACCCATACTGTCAAATATTTGACATAAGCTACCGGTCTATTTACTCGGTTGGCAGAATGGTTTCATCTTTAGCAGTAATTTATGCTGTATCTGGAAAAGGACTGTGTCAGTTTTTGAATGAGAAAACAACGGCAAATTGTCATGGACCTGTCAACAGAACGTTTGAATTCAACAATGTTTTTTCTTACGACTTTTCCCCCCCAACCTAAACATGATGGACTGTCACTGACCGCAAATTCTAAAACATTACAGGGCAGGCTACTAAAAAAAACACATTTTATATCTACTTGACTTTTTAATTGATTTTTTATAGTACTACTGATATTCATTACTGCATTGTTGGGAAAGAGCAAGCAAAAAAGGCATTTCACTGTACTTGTGCGTGTGACAATAAAAACTTGAAACTTGATAGATACTTCAATGTAAAAGATCAGCTGTTAAATTCGACTGTATACCGGTATTATAAACCACGCGGCCTACAATATTGCAAAACTTGAAATGCAAATAGCCTATCTCTTCACTAGGCTACTAGGCCCAATTAAATGAGAGATGCACATGGTAATTTGTTGTGTGGCTCCTTCCCTAACATGAACCCATCATGGCCAGAAAAGGTGAGGAATATATTCTGCAATGGCTATGAAAATCAAATAGGAAAAATATTCCTATGTCTAATTATACGATTCTTACGTCTAATTATAAAACATAGATTTGAACTCTTCTTGCTAATGGCAAAAGGTTGCAGTCTTGTAAATATGTTATCCTGTTTCCATTTTTGTATGAATCCCCCATTTGCACAAAATACTTACTTGCCAGCTTGAAATACACTGTTTCAACCACTAGCAGATGGGCATACACATGGTCTGAAGGTTTGCGTGAAAATTGATGCACGCATATTTCGGGATATATTTCGTACTTACGCAAGGTTTATAAATAAGGCCCCAGATATTGTCAAATATATAATATATCCTTCCCAGGCACTAAAATAGCATCAGTTCCATAGATGTCACCTTTCATTGGTGTTACTGTCTGAAGACTGACAGCATTTCAAAATATTGAACGAAGAAAACAAATCTGACAAAAGCTCTGACGAAGGCCTTGAGGCCGATACTTAAAGCTTCTTAAAGAGCAGTGACACTATCAAGAGCAGTGTGCGGGTTTCTTCTTTTTTTCTCAAGATAAAGAACAAAAAGAAAGATGGAGTAAGACATTATGGATGCCTCTATACTTATTGCATGATGCAGTTTACATTTGCATCAGTTACTGTCAAATCAGAAGGCATATCATTTCCATAATGATTCATTCACCCAATCACCCTTGTGATTGCTATGGAAAGCAATCTTATGCCTGGACTGTGGTGTGTGTGTGTAGGTCTGTGTTTATCTCTCACTCTTTATCAGTCCTGCTCACCAACCCACACTTCCTCTCTCTATTACCACTCTCTTAATTCTATATGCCTACATCTAAAATTCTCTCTTTCTTCCCCTAACATTTCCTCCCTGAGTGGAACCACTGACAGAATTCATTTGCACAGGGCTTTCTGACTCTCCCAGAGGGCCGTCTCGCTCTCTCCCTCTCCCCTCCCAACTCCATCCCCCCTCCCCTCTCTTCACTCTCCTTGATGCTGACTGCCTAGCCCAATGGAAATAGGAGCCTCCTTCTGGAAGATTTCCCCTCAGTATCTCTAAGAGACAATGGCAGTCCGGGTCCTTTATCTGGCCATCCGCACTGCTCTCATTTAAATCACAGGATTAGACGCCTGGCTCACACTGAAAGGCTTATCTCTCCCCCCTTCCCTCCATCCCTTCCTCCCTCCATCCCTCCATTCCCTGCGGCCCCCAGTAGAGATTTATAGGGGCGGGAGATTCTGTTTTCGATAGCAGTAATTGTATTTGGCTTGTAGGGTACACAAGTATTTATCCACGACACCATTACCTTAAATCCTGTGCAGATAAAGGTGGCCCAAGGTGTTTCTTATCCAATCACACCACCTCTCTCTATCGTTCACTCCCTCTCTTTCTCTTTCTCTCTCTCGATCTTTGAGAAAATGTATATGTGTTGTCAGGTTTTCTGAAAGTGACAGAGTTGGGTCCATGTTGTGAAATGCTCTGCAGTGCGTAAGGCAGCATCTAGGGTCTCACATGGACCACCGTCTTTCTGTTCTCCTCCCCACAGACACAGAAGACTTCTTGGATCATGGACACGCTTTCCCAATACCGAGAAGAGAGCGGAAAGTCCCCGGGCACGGTAGACTCCTCCTTATCATCTCCCAGATGGAGCCATAGGCCAACATACCTATCAATCATCCCAATCAATAGGAGGTCAATTCTCCGTACTTATCAAGTTCTGAGACGCCGGCTTGATGTCTTTTGCCAGTCAAAGGGGAGGAGCTGGCCTCAGAGGCAGGCTATAGCGTTCCGCTCCCTCGTCTCCATTGTGTGTCGAGCCAGTTGCAGAAAGCTAGAGGGAAAATAAACCTGCGACGGAGTGGCTGTCACAGGGTGGCTCAGACGAAACGCAGCCTCATTCATATGAAACAGGGGGCCTGTGCAAATGAAAGCAATCATCCTCAAACACGCCGTGTGTCTTTTGAATGCAGCTCCTGATAAGCTAGGAGGAGGTGCTGCTTTTTCAAGACAATTTGCTGCAGAGTATTTCTTCTCTTTCTCTTTTCTCCATTCCTCTCTTCTCCACAACAAGCGTGACTCTGGTAATCGATTCCTATCTCTCTAGCTATTAGGGTTGGGAAATATCCAGATTTCCATGCTGTCATACTGTTCCTGTACCATCCCGGGGTAGAAGGTATTACCCGCAGTGCACACAAGGGGGAACTATTTCTTTCCAAGCGTAATGTTTTTTAAACAATAATAATTATGGTAACAAATGCAAACAAAGTACTAGCGAATTCCCATTGTGGATGCTAGCTAAATGATAACAAGCCTAAGCGAGCATAAACTAACTGCAAGGACAGACACCCCAGCTCCTCAGCTGCTTAAGGGAACAGCTTCATAATGAAAATAAATAAATAAATAAATAATAATAATAATACAACAGACGAAATTAAGAACGCAATCTGCTTTATCTATTAACCTAGTGCACAAGTTGACTGCAGGTGTTTATTTAAAAATAACAATTATCGATGGTTTCGAAAATCATACCGTGGGCATTTTAAAATACCCCGGTATACGTTATATACGGTATACCGCCCAAGCCTACTAGCTATACCTCACGGACAAGAAAACTCAAGGGCAATGAACCACTGTTTGGAGTACTTTAGTACTACCTGAACGGAACGAGTGGTTCTGAATAGAATACTGAAAAACTCTAAAGGGAGAGAAGGAAGGAACATTGTTAAGGTTCCCTATTAAAGTTAGTTATTGGGACATTTAAAAAAAAATATATTAAACTTTTATTTAACTAGGCAAGTCAGTTAAGAACAAATTCTTATTTACAATGACGGCCTACACCTTGCCAAACCTGGACGACGCCGGGCCAATTGTACGCCGCCCTATGGGACTCCCAATCACGGCCGGTTGTGATACAGCCTGGATGTGACCTGATCAGGACAACTGACACTGGCTACATGACAGTCTTTTGCAGTAATATAGTCCTGAAAAGCCTTACTTATCTCTGCACCCTAAAATTTATGAACAGACTTTTCTTCTCCGTAATCTCTATTCTTACAAATTGCTGTCATCGCTTTTTGACATGATAAAGTGTCATAATTAAGTGCTCAAAATTCTTCCTCGGAAGCTGTCCCTCTGCACCCTCCTTTCTCACCGACTACCCCGCCGGCATCTTAGCATGCAGACCATGGCTGAGCTGAAAAAGTGTTTCTCTAAGCAGGTTCCTGTGGGATTACAACACATCATATCTGCATGGCTGGCTCCCATAAGTGAGATGGAACTCTGTAGGGGGAACATAGACCAGGTAGAGTTTGGCATACTTCAACATAGCGGTCTTGGCCCCTCGAGTAAAGCCTGTGTGTCTATGTATGCCGATGACTCCACATTATACACGTCAGCTACCACCGCAAGTGAAATCACTGCAACACTTAACAAGGAGATGCAGTCAGTTTTAGAACAGGTGGTTTATAATAAGCTAGTCCTAAATATATCAAAACTAAAAACATTGTATTTGTGACAAATTCTTCACTAAACACTAAATCTCATCTAAATCTTGAAATTAACTAGGAGGCAATTGAGGAGACTAAACTGCTTGGAGTAACCATAGATTGCAAACTGACATACTGATGCAACGGTAGCTAAAATGGGGAGAGGTCTGTCCATGATAAAGCGCTGCTCTGCTTTCTTGACATCGCAATCAACAAAACAAGTCCTACAGGCCTTAGTTTTATCACACCTGGACTACTGCCCAGTTATATGGTAAAAAGCCAAAAGGAAGGACGAAGGCAAATTACAGTTAGCCCAGAACAGAGCAGCACATCTGGCCCTTAAATGTACACAGATGGCCAATATCAATAACATGCATGTCATTCTCTCCCGGCTCAAAGTAGAGGAGAGATTGACATGCAACACTACTTGTATTTGTGAGAGGTATTGACGTTTTGAAAGCATCAAACTGTCTGTTCAAACAGCTAACACACTGCTCAGACAGTCATACATACCCCACAAGACATACCACCAGGGGTCTCTTCACAGTCCCCAAGTCCAGGACAGACTCTGGGAAATGTACTACATAGAGCCTTGACTACATGGAACTCTATTCCACAACAAGTAACACAATAAAATCTGATTTAAAAAAAAGGATAAAACAACACTACGCGGACTGTGAAGAGACACACACACATATGCACACATACTCTAACACCATTAGGGTTGAGTGCCTTGCTCAAGGGCACATTGACAGATTTTTCGCCTAGTCGGCTTGGGGATTCTGTTTCTTTTGTTTAACATTCAGAAAAAAAACACTGTGAAAACACTACGGACACAACAACAAAACAGTGGTCTATCTAAGCCCCATAATTAACTACAATTAAATTAGTAATGTGACCCCAAAAGTACAATATCAAAAACCAACTGAACAGCCAAACAGAGTAAATCATAAGCTAACACCAAGGTAAATCTAGCATCTTTCTAGAATGTCCAAAGACTATCTGTGTTCACAATGACAACAACCTTTACCCTGTCAAATGTTCATGTCATAACATGCATTCTCAAAATTGAATGTGCATGTGTATATGTGCAAGATGAGCCCGTCTGTGTCTTTTCCATCATGAGCAGTCAGCAGTTCCAGAGAGATTGTTCACCACACGCCGTCCCTGCAGCTCCCCAAAACCACCAAAATGATCCAGTGATTTGACTGCCACACGCGGGGACACGGGCCAGCGTAACCCGGGTAACAGGACAGAACAGCCCAATGGCGGAGGTAATTGACGACCATTTTCCCCGCTGTCGCTGGCTATTACTGACACTGAGGCCTGGAGGGGAGGCTGAGGCAGACATAGGGACATCACCATGCATCACACAGCCTGGATGGCAATGGCCTCACAAAGGCTATCTGATGTTCTTACAGAATTATACTACACAATATACAGTGAGCTCCAAAAAGTATTGGGACAGTGACACATTATTTGTTGTTTTGGCTCTGTACTCCAGCACTTCAGATAATACAATGACTATGAGGTTAAAGTGGAGACTGTCAGCTTTAATTTGAGGGTATTTTCATCCCTATCGGGTGAACCGTTTAGAAATTACAATACTTTTTGTACATACAGTAGTCCCACCATTTCAGGGGACCAAGAGTATTGGGACAAATTCACTTATACGTGTATTAAAGTAGTAAAACGTTTAGTATTTGGTCCCATATTCATAGCACGAAATGACTACGTCATGCTTGTGACTCTACAAAGTTGTTGGATGCATTTTGTGCTGGTTTTGGTTGTGTTTTAGATTATTTTATGTCGAATACAAATGAATGGAAAATAATGTATTGTGTCATTTTGCAGCCACTTTTACTGTTAATAACAATATAATATGTTTCTAAACACTTCTACATGAATGTGAATAATAATGAGAACAAACAGCAAATGCATCCATTTGTAAAGTCAAAAGCTTGATGTAGTCATTGCGTGCTATGAATATTGGACCAAATACTTAAAGATGCACAATGCAGAAATCACTCCGCCACTTTCTAGTTGCTAAAATTCTAATAGTTTGCCTAATTTCAGTTTATGTGACAAAACGCAAGTATAATGTAGAGAATCATCGTACCATCTAAACCGCTGTGAAATATATTCTTCAAAAGCACATTTTTTTTATTTTCAGTGAAAGACAGAGACGTGAAACTTAAGACCTGGAAGCATAGAAATAGTGCACTTAGAACAGATCTACCGCTTCTTACATGCTGACCAGACTGGACACACCGCGTGCACCAGCAGATCTATAACTTACATTTATATGTGAATTAGGGCAGGTCGCCCAAAAAGTTACATATTGCAACTTTAACTTTTTACTACTTTAATACACATAAGTGAATTTGTCCCAATTCTTTCGGTCCCCCAAAATGGGTGGAATATGTAAAAAAAGTGCTGTAATTTCAAAACGGTTCACTTGATATGGATGAAAATACCCTCAAAATCACTGTCCCAATACCTTTGGAGCTCACGGGTATACTGCACTTTTATGCTACTACTGAAATATACTGTTGGCAAAATATACAGTCTTGGTGTTAAAATGTAAAAGTAGTCAAAGTAGTCAAAGCTTTTACACGGTGTTACACACACACAACTGTAATTTTGCCACTTCATTACTTGACCTTACTTTTAAAAATGCGAGCAACATAGAACAGGTTTATGCTTTCCTGCCAATCAATTACTTTTGAGATTGTGCACAAAGTTACTGGAAGCAGGGAAGAGAGAGAGAGAGAGATGGAGAAATTACTTTTTAAAAGGGACTATGAGAGTAAGGGTGAGTGGACAGGCACAGTACATTCAGTTTGGTCTCAATAAGAATCTTGGCAGTGTTCCAGAATACTCCTGGAAAAGGGCTTGTCATCTGAGAATGGCTCCTGGCCCAAACAGTAATGAAGGTTGTGAGCTCTAGTGTCCCCCCGTTTATGGGTATGTAGGTGTTTCCAGGACAGGTGACAATTTACCTTCCATTTGAGACCACAGACATGGTGGAGAGAGACGAGTCTTTCAAAGACAGCCATAGAGAAAACGAATGTACAGTTGAAGTCAGAAGTTTACATACACCTTAGCCAAATACATTTAAACTCAGTTTTTCACTATTCCTGACATTTAATCCTAGTAAAAATTCCCTTTTAGGTCAGTTAGGATAACCACTTTATTTTAAGAATGTGAAATGTCAGAATAATAGTAGAGAGAATGATTTATTTCAGCTTTTATTTCTTTCATCACATTCCCAGTGGGTCAGAAGTGTCACGGTTGTCATAAGAACGAGACCAAGGCACAGCGGATATTGAGTTCCACATATTTATTCCAAAAGTGAACATAAGAGGTGCACATGCACAAACACAGGTGGGAAAAATATCTACTTAAATATGATCCCCAATTGAGACAACGATTACCAGCTGCCTCTAATTGGGAAATATACAAAACACCAATATAGAAAACATAAACTAGAACACAACATAGAAATATTAAACCAGAATACCCCCTAGTCATGCCCTGATCTCCTACACCATAGAGAAACAAGGGCTCTCTATGGTCAGGCCGTGACAAGAAGTTTACATACACTCAATTAGTTTTTGGTAGCATTGGCTTTAAATTGTTTAACTTGGGTCAAACGTTTTGGGTAGCCTTCCATAACTTTCCACAATAAATTGGGTGAATTTTGGCCCGTTCCTCCTGACAGAGCTGGTGTAACTGAGTCAGGTTTGTAGGCCTCCTTGCTCGCACATGCTTTTTCAGTTCTGTCCCCACATTTTCTATAGGATTGAGGTCAGGGCTTTGTGATGGCCACTCCAATACCTTGACTTTGTTGTCCTTAAGCCATTTTGCCATAACTTTGGAAGTATGCCTGGCCATTTGGAAGACCCATTTGTGACCAAGCTTTAACTTCCTGACTGATGTCTTGAGATGTTGCTTCAATATATCCAGATAATTTTCCACCTTCATGATGCCATCTATTTTGTGAAGTGCACCAGTCCCTCCTGCAGCAAAGTACTCCCACAACATGATTCTGCCACCCCCGTGCTTCACTGTTGGGATGGTGTTCTTCGGCTTGCAAGCTTCCCCCTTTTGCCTCCAAACATAACGGTGGTCATTACGGCCAAACAGTTCTATTTTTGTTTCATCAGACCAGAGGACATTTTCCCAAAAAGTACGATCTTTGTCCCCATGTGCAGTTGCAAACCGTAGTCTGGCTTTTTTATGGCGGTTTTGGAGCAGTAGCTTCTTCCTTGCTGAGCGGCCTTCCAGGTTATGTCGATATAGGACTCGTTTTACTGTGGATATAGATACTTTTGTACTTGTGTCCTCCAGCACCTTCACAAGGTCCTTTGCTGTTTTTCTGGGATTGATTTGCACTTTTCACACCAAAGTACGTTCATCTCTAGGAGACAGAACGCGTCTCCTTCCTGAGCGGTATGACGGCTGCGTGGTCCCATGGTCCCATTTACACTTGCGTACTATTGTTTGTACAGATGAACGTGGTACCTTCAGGCATTTGGAAATTGCTCCCATGGATGAACCAGACTTGTGGAGGTTACAATTCTTTTCTGAGGTCTTGGCTGATTTCCCCATGATGTCAAGCAAAGAGGCACTGAGTTTGAAGGTAGGCCTTGAAATACATCCACAGGTACACCTCCAATTGACTCAAATGATGTAAATTAGCCCATCAGAAGCTTCTAAAGCCGTTACATAATTTTCTGGAATTTTCCAAGCTCTTTAAAGGCACAGTCAACTTAGTGTATGTAAACTTCTGACCCACTGGAATTGTGATACAGTGAATTATAAGTGAAATAATCTGTCTGTAAACAATTGTTGGAAAAATTACTTGTGTCATGCACAAAGTTGGCCGAGTTTGTTAATAAGACATTTGTGGATGGTTGAAAAACATTTTATTTTTTTATTTTTTTAATTCCGACTTCAACTGTATGTAGGTTTACGGCAGGTTTAACCTAATCCCATTCTATGAGCCAACATCCACATTGTGGATGGGAGTTTTTCCTAGCCACCCTGCTTCTACACCTGCATTGCTTGCTGTTCGGGGTTTTAGGCTGGGTTTATGTACAGCACTTCGTGACATCAGCTGATGTAAGAAGGATTTTATAAATACATTTGATAGATTGATTGATTGTTAAAGGGATACTTCGGGATTTTGGCAATGAGGTCCTAGTTAGCATTGGGGCTCGCAAAACTACCTCTAACTTCCTTCACACTGGACACAGAGACATAAAATGGTATCCACGGGTTCATCTGACTCTGGAGGAGTAGATAAAGTGCATCACTGCCAAAACCCAGAAGTATCCCTTTAACTATGAGATAATTTAGAACATTAAGTAATTAAGTGAGGATATTAACAAAAACCTCAAGACCCGGGGATCCTTTAAGACATTGTAAACCAATAGCATTCATGGTCGGGTACACTCAAATCCTGTACCAATCTACTAGAAGCAACTTGCTAACTAATGAAATATTGGTGTGTAAAAGTTATCACCAAACAATTTTCTATCGGAGCTTCGGAGCATAACTTAATTCCCTATACTTTCTAAAGCCTGAAGCCTCTTGTGAAGGAAGAAGTAATATGTGCCCTTCCCTCCCCTGGTAAGAGACTGATAGGTCAGCTATAATAGCTAGGCAATCACAGATTTGGCAAAGAGCAGCCAAGGAGCCATTAAGGATTAATACCTCCAAGCATTAAGAAAATAAAAAGCACAGATGTTTGGTGCCATTACCGCAGAACACCTTGGTCCATTTCCCCGTCTTTAGATTTAATAAGCTTTATGGTCCCCAAGGCGGCACATGAAAAAGTCTCACTTTACAGTTTGCCACTGTAGATGGCTGTAAATGGCTGTTTATGTTAGCACAGCATAAAATGTCTATACTAAAAACACCAGGACAAAGAAAGACGAGACATCCTTTGAGAAAAACAGTGACAATAAGCACTAAACTGTATGGATGAGGTTTGAGGCTTGAGGCTGGGGATGTCCTAAAATGGTTCCCGTATCTAGGCCTATGTGAGGTAAGGATTGTCAACCAGATAGATATCTCACAGGACACATTTTAAGACATAGCATAATTACAGTTTTACACATTTAACCCTTTTCCTAACATTTATGATAACCTTAATCATCTGTGAGACCCATAAAACCAACTAGTTTCTTACACAACTGTCAACTCGTCCCATATCCTAGATCCTTTTAAACTGCAAATGAACTCAGGGAACCCAGATCCTCGGCAGTACCACAGCTAACTCTTTACATTTTTGTAAATTACATTTAACAGACACTTTATCCAGAGAGCGATGTAAAAAGTATTCACTACCCTAAGCCATGTAGCAGTGGCAGCCCATCCAGTGTCACTCCACCCATATTTCATGGCTGTCTATTACTTGACGAAGCAGAAGACATGGAGAAACTGAAAAATGAGCAAGCCCATTGACGACATAGAAGTCTGGCCATTCATTTGATGGGCCTGCTGTGGCTCATTGTAAGGGTATA